>NC_029788.2:103895943-103946425 GCF_000816755.2 Arachis ipaensis
GCAAGATGCATGCACAAAATCCTATTGGAGGACAATGCTAAGCCAGTGGTTCAACCACAGAGGCGGCTAAATCCAGCCATGAAGGAAGTGGTGCAGAAAGAGGTCACCAAGTTACTAGAGGCTGGAATTATTTATCCTATTTCTGATAGCCCCTGGGTGAGCCTTGTCCAAGTTGTTCCCAAGAAGGGAGGCATGACAGTGGTTCATAATGAAAAAAATGAACTGGTTCCTACAAGAACAGTTACAGGGTGGCGTATGTGTATTGACTACAGAAGGCTCAATACAGCCACCAGGAAGGATCACTTTCCTTTACCATTCATAGACCAGATGCTAGAGAGACTAGCAGGTCATGAATATTACTGCTTTTTGGATGGCTATTCAGGCTACAACCAAATTACAGTAGATCCTTAAGACCAAGAGAAAACAACATTCACATGTCCTTCTGGAGTGTTTGCCTACAGAAGGATGCCTTTCGGTCTGTGCAATGCACCTGCAATCTTTCAGAGGTGCATGTTCTCTATCTTCTTTGATATGGTAGAAAAATTTCTGGAAGTCTTCATTGATGACTTCTCAGTATTTGGAGACTTATTCAGCTCCTGTCTTGACCATCTAGCACTTGTTCTGAAAAGATGCCAAGAGACCAACCTAGTTTTAAACTGGGAAAAATGTCACTTTATGGTGACTGAAGGAATTGTCCTTGGGAATAAAATTTCAAACAAGGGAATAGAGGTTGATCAAGCTAAAGTGGAAGTAATTGAAAAATTACCACCACCTGCCAATGTTAAGGCAATCAGAAGCTTTCTGGGGCATGCAGGATTCTATAGGAGGTTTATAAAGGATTTTTCAAAAATTGCAAAACCTCTGAGCAATCTGCTAGCTGCTGACACGCCATTTGTGTTTGACACAGAGTGTCTGTAGGCGTTTGAAACTCTGAAAGCTAAGCTGGTCACAGCACCAGTTATTTCTGCACCAGACTAGACATTACCATTCGAACTAATGTGTGATGCCAATGACCATGCCATTGGTGCAGTGCTGGGACAAAGACATAACAAGCTTCTGCATGTCATTTATTATGCTAGCCGTGTTTTAAATGATGCCCAGAAAAATTACACAACCACCGAAAAAGAATTTCTTGCAGTGGTTTATGCCATTGACAAGTTTAGATCATACTTAGTAGGATCAAAAGTGATTGTGTACACTGACCATGCTGCTCTTAAATATCTACTTACAAAGCAGGATTCAAAACCCAGGCTCATAAGATGGGTGTTGCTTCTGCAAGAGTTTGATATAGAAATAAGAGACAGAAAAGGGACAAAAAACCAAGTGGCTGATCATCTGTCCCGGATAGAACCAGTAGAAAGGGCGTCCTTTCCCTCTATTGATATCTCTGAAACCTTTCCGGATGAGCATTTGTTTGCCATTCAGGAAACACCATGGTTTGCAGATATTGCAAACTATAAAGCTGCAAGATTCATACCCAAGGAGTACAGCAGGCAACAAAAGAAAAAATTAATTACTGATGCAAAGTACTACTTGTGGGATGAACCCTATCTCTTTAAGAGATGTGCAGACGGAATAATCCATAGGTGTGTGCCTGGAGGAGAAGCACAAAAGATCTTATGGCATTGCCATGGGTCACAATATGGAGGCCATTTCGGAGGTGAGCGAATAGCCACCAAGGTCCTCCAATGTGACTTCTACTGGCCTACCCTCTATAGAGATTCCCGAGAGTTTGTACGTAACTGTGACAGTTGCCAGAGAGCTGGTAATCTGCCTCATGGTTATGCCATTCCTCAACAAGGAATCTTGGAGATTGAGTTTTTTGATGTATGGGGTATTGACTTCATGGGGCCTTTCCCACCATCATACTCGAACACTTATATTCTGGTGGCAGTCGACTATGTATCCAAATGGATAGAGGACATTACCACACCCACTAATGATACTAAGACAGTGCTGAAATTCCTCCAGAAACATATCTTCAGCAGGTTTGGTGTCCCTAGAGCACTAATTAGTGATGGGGGCACTCACTTCTGCAACAAACAGCTTTACTCTGCTATGGTCCGGTATGGAATTAGCCACAAGGTGGCAACTCCATATCATCCACAGACAAGTGGGCAAGACAAAGTCTCTAATAGAGAACTAAAAAGAATCCTAGAACGAACTGTAAGTACCCGTAGAAAGGATTGGGTGAGAAGCTTGGATGATGCTCTGTGGGCTTACAGAATAGCATTCAAGACTCCTATAGGGACCTCTCCATACCAGCTTGTGTATGGTAAGACCTGTCATCTGCCCGTGGAACTAGAGCATAAGGCCTATTGGGCAACCAGATTCCTAAACTTTGATGCCAGATTAGCTGGAAAAAAAAGATTGCTCCAGCTGAATGAGCTAGAGGAATTCAGACTCACTGCTTTCGAAAATGCCAAGATTTACAAAGAGAAAGCAAAAAGGTGGCATGACAGAAGGCTATCATCTAGAGTCTTTAAACCAGGACAGAAGGTTCTACTGTTTAACTCTAGGCTCAGGCTATTCCCCGAAAAACTGAAATCCCGGTGGAGGGGACCATATGTGATTACAAGTGTGTCACCATATGGCTTTGTGGAGCTTCAAGACATTAACTATAATAAGAAGTTCATTGTTAATGGACAGAGAATCAAGCATTATCTTGAAGGCAATGTTGAGCAAGAGTGCTCAAGGATGAGGCTAGATTAAAAGCTCAGCAAAGTCCAGCTAAAGACAATAAAGAAGCGCTTGCTGGGAGGCAACCCAGTCATTTGTAAAGCTTATTTGTCATTCAAATAATAATTATACGATTTAATATAAATAATCTTCAAGGTAAAGTATCAATTGCATAAGTTCACAGAGTTACAGAAGGATTTAGCGTACAAAATAGGGAAAAGGAGCTCACTGGCAAGAAAACGCCAGTAAGAGGTACAATTGGGCGTTAAACGCCCAAAAGAAGCATCTACTGGGCGTTTAACGCCATACTTGCAGCATCCGGGGCGTTCAGAAAAATGCCCAGTGACAAAATATTTCTGGCGTTTAACGCTAGCCAGAAGCAACAGCTGGGCGTTAAACGCCCAAAACAAGCAGCAGTTGGGCGTTTAACGCCAGGATTGTGGAGGGGAGGAAGTTTTTGTTCTCAACTTGATTTTTTTCAAATTTTCATATTTCCATCCATATTTTCTTGCATAAACATGTTCCCATACTTTCATTTTTCAAACTCTTTTCCAAAAATATTAAAAATATCTTAATCCTAAAATTAAATCTTCCTCAATTCCTCTTCAACTTCTTTTCAAATCTTTTTTAAAACAAATCTATCTTTTTCAAATCTTTTCAACTCATCAATATCTTTTTCAAATATCTTTCATATCTCTTCAATCTTAAATTACATCTTTTTTTTCCTATCATACTTATCTTTTACAAATCACATTTTCTATCATATATTTTTTTCAAAAATTTTCGAAAACCCACCCCCCTTCCCTTTAAATCCTCGTTTGGCCTCCCTCCTCTCCTCTACAATTCGAACTTGGCTCTTCCTATATCCCTCTCATTTCCTTTCTTTTGCTTGAGGACAAGCAAACCTCTAAGTTTGGTATGTTTATCCGTGATCACTAAGCCAATACCCACCAAGATCATGGCTCCTAAGGGAAAACAAACCACCTCAAGAGGCAAGAAAGAGAATATTCCAAAACCACTTTGGAATCAAGGGAAGTTCTTAACCAAAGAACATTCAAACCATTACTACAAAATCATGGGTCTAAGGTCAGTGATCTCGGAAGTTAAATTCGATCTGAAAGAAGACGAATATCCAGAGATCCAAGAGCAAATTTGAAACAAGAGCTGGGAAATCCTAGCTAATCCTGAGACAAAGGTGGGAAGAAACATGGTTCAGGAATTCTACTCTAATCTATGGCAGACAGACAGGCAGAGAATAGCTGGAACCGCATTCTATGACTATCAAACTCTAGTCAGAGGGAAGATTGTTCACACCCACCCTGACAAAATAAGGGAGATCTTCAAGCTGCCTCAACTGCAAGATGACCCGGACTCCTTTAATAAGAGAATGATGAGACCAAATAAGAGCTTGGACAAAATTCTAGAGGACGTATGCCTCCCTGGAGCCAAATGGACAACCAACACAAAGGGTGTCCGAAACCAACTCAAGAGAGGAGATCTCAAACCAGTCGCCAGAGGCTGGCTGGACTTCATTGGGCGTTCTATACTGCCCACTAGCAACCGCTCTGAAGTCACCATCAAAAGAGCAGTGATGATTCATTGCATTATGTTGGAAAAAGAATTGGAAGTTCATCAGCTGATTTCTTGTGAGCTTTACACAATTGCAAACAAGAACTCCAAAGATGTCAAATTGGCTTATCCAAGCTTAATCTCTCTGCTATGTAAAGATGCTGGGGTAAAATGGGAGTAGATGAGTATATCTCAGTTGAGCAACCAATCACCAAAAAGTCAATGGAAGGACAAGTGCAGGACGACCCCATCAAGAGGAGAGCACAGGAGTTCCTCCCGGAAATTCCTCAATTTGAATATTGGGGGCGCCTAGAAGCATCTATCACCAAGTTACAAGAAGCTATGGATCAACTGAAGGAAGAACAACAAAATCAAAACAGCATGCTCTGCAAACTGCTTAGGGAACAAGAAGAGCAAGGGCGTGAACTGAAGGAACTAAAGCGCCAGAAGCTATCCCTTGAAGGACCAAGCACCCCACAGACTAAAGAGGCATCTACCTCCCAAAATAAAGGTTGTTGAGTCCTAACTCTGTGATAACCTTTTATCCATTTTAAAAGTACATGAGTATTAGAATTAGAGTCATTTGTCTTTATGTCTTTAATTTCCTTTCTTTTATTACTAATTGTCTACTTTTTATGCCTATTTTATTTCTATTAAATAATAAATAAAGATTAGAGTCTATGCCTTAAAGTTATGAATGTCCTATGAATCCATCACCTTTCTTAAATGAAAAATATTTTAATTACAAAAGAACAAGAAGTACATGATTTCAAATCCATCCTTGAAATTAGTTTAATTATTTTGATGTGGTGACAATACTTTTTGTTCTCTGAATGAATGCTTGAACAGTGCATATGTCTTTTGAATTTGTTGTTTATGAATGTTAAAATTGTTGGCTCTTGAAGAATAATGAAAAAGGAGAAATGTTATTTGATAATCTGAAAAATCATAAAATTAATTCTTGAAGCAATAAAAAGCAGTGAATAAACAAGGCTTGCGAAAAAAAAAAAAAGAGAAAAAGAAAAAGCAAAAGCAAGCAGAAAAAGCCAATAGCCCTTAAAACCAAAAGGCAAGGGTAATAAAAAAGGATCCAAGGCTTTGAGCATCAATGGATAGGAGGGCCCAAAGGAATAAAATTCTGGCCTAAGTGGCTAAACCAAGTTGTCCCTAACCATGTGCTTGTGGCGTGAAGGTGTCAAGTTAAAAGCTTGAGACTGAGCGGTTAAAGTCGAGGTCCAAAGAAAAAACAGAGTGTGCTTAAGAACCCTGGACACCTCTAATTGGGGACTTTAGCAAAGCTGAGTCACAATCTAAAAAGGTTCACCCAATTATGTGTCTGTGGCATTTATGTATCCGGTGGTAATACTAGAAAACAAAGTGCTTAGGGTCACGGCCAAGACTCATAAAGTAGCTGTGTTCAAGAATCAACATACTGAACTAGGAGAAACAATAACACTATCTGAATTCTGAGTTCCTATATGATTTCAGGTATTTTCTGGCTGAAATTGAGGGACCTGAGCAAAATCTGATTCAGAGGCTGAAAAAGGACTGCAGATGCTGTTGGATTCTGACCTCCCTACACTCGAAATGGATTTTATGGAGCTACAAAAACTCAAATGGTGTGCTTTCAATTGCGTTAGAAAGTAGACATCCAGGGCTTTCCAGAAATATATAATATTTCATACTTTGCTCAAATATAAATGACGTAAACTGGTGTTCAACGCCAGCTCCATGTTGCATTCTGGCGTTAAACGCCAGAAACAGGTTACAAGTTAGAGTTAAATGCCCAAAATAGGCTACAACCTAGAGTTTAACTCCAGCAACAGCCTAGGCACGTGTAAAGCTCAAGTCTCAGCCCCAGCACACACCAAGTGGGCCCCGGAAGTGGATTTCTGTACTATCTATCGTAGTTTACTCATTTTCTGTAAACCTAGGTTACTAGTTTAGTATTTAAACAACTTTTAGAGATTTATTATGTATCTCATGATATTTTACACGTTTCATATTGTATTTCTGACGGCATGAGTCTCTAAACCCCATGGTTGGGGGTGAGGAGCTCTGCTGTGTTTCGATGAATTAATGCAATTACTACAGTTTTCCATTCAATCACGCTTGTCTCTATTCTAAGATATTCACTCGCACGTCATCCTGATGAATGTGATGATCCATGACACTCATCACCATTATCAACCTATGAACGCGTGCCTGAAAACTACTTCTATTCTACCTTAGATTGAGTGTATATCTCTTAGCCTCTTGGTTCATGATCAGAGTCTTCGTGGTATAGGCTAGGACTATTGGCGGCCATTCTTGAGATCTGAAAAGTCTAAACCTTGTCTGTGGTATTCCGAGTAGGATCTGGGAAGGGATGATTGTGACGAGCTTCAAACTCACGAGTGCTGGGCGTAGTGACAGACGCAAAAGGATCAATGGATCCTATTCCAACATGAGTGAGAACCGACAGATGATTAGCCGTGCGGTGACAGCGCATTTGGACCATTTTCACTGAGAGGACGGATGGTAGCCATTGACAACGGTGATCCATCAACATACAGCTTGCCATGGAATGAGCCTTGCGTGCGTGAAGAAGAAGACAGTAGGAAAGCAGAGATTCAGAAGACAGAGCATCTCCAAAACCTCAATCTGTTCTCCATTACTACATAACAAGTATTATTTTATTTATGCTATTTACTCTTCATAAACCCAATCATTTTTATTACTAATTTCCTGACTAAGAATTACAAAATAACCATAGCTTGCTTCAAGCCAACAATCTCCGTGGGATCGACCCTTACTCACGTAAGGTATTACTTGGACGACCCAGTGCACTTGCTGGTTAGTGGTACAAGTTGTGAAAAGTGTGATTTACAATTCGTGCACCAATGCCTTAAAGTAGATTGCTTTCTAACCTTCTTTATTAGGATTCAATAGTCCACTTCCTAGTTGCACACCTATTCCTTGTCTTTCTTTCACAAGTATAGTTATCATTAAATGTCTTAATCTACCAGCATGCATGCCTCTTATTATAAGAATAATAGACCAACCAAGGACACTCTTCATTTTTACAAACAACTCTAGCTTTAGTAGTGTCATTCTTTGAATATCTTACTCCTTTTCTCTCTTGTATAGTTTGTAATAGCCCTTTTAAAAACTTTTCTAGTTGTAAATTTCATCCCTAATTCCGAACTGACGTGACCGAACTTGGCAGAATCATTGAAGATTAGATTGACAACCAGGTCTACATCGTCATCAGAATTTGGTGGAGTCCTCAGCTCATCTGACTTCCAAGAGTCACCCAAAAATGAATCTGTAAATGATTAATTTAATAAAATGCATTAGATTATACATACATAAGTCCAAACAAATATGATTTAGCAAAATATAAATTACCTTAATTCAAATAAATTACCAAGACTCTGCTTATGATCTTTATATGCTCCATCTTTCTCAAAGTTTGCGTCACCTATTCAGGGGATTAACTCTGCTTCATGAACTTTTTCTTTTCCCTTTCTTGGAGTGTTGATTGCTTTCTTCCTTCTCTTTTTAGATGATTTCCCCTCAAATTCACTACTAGATTTTGAAAACCCAAGTGGCAGGTGTGGCCTGTACAAACTATTCTCTACGAATAAGAGGAGTTACTATCTGGCCCAATGATTGGCCTTGCAGTTGCCTCCCTGTTGTGGGATCTTGTCACAAGGTTTTTTGATAATTTTGTTGAAGTATGAAACTTAAAGGCAATAAGTTTTTTTGTTTGAGTAGTTTTTCAGTTCCATTCCTTTCAAGAGTTCTTGAGTTGCCATTTTTTTGAGTTAGGGGAGTGAGTCTAACTGGATTTGGCTGAGACAATAGCTCGGAGGTAGTGTTATTTGTATTGGGAGTAATGGGATTAGGTTGTGATAGGGACACCTTAACGGCGGGATTTGAGATGAGCTCTGAAATGGGCTTTGGTGTGGTCATTTGTGTGAGTTCATGCATGGACTTTGTTGTAGTCTTTGGTGTGGGCTTCAATGTATTGATCATAAGATGGGAGATGGACTTGAATGTTGGTGCAGAATTTATAACCCACAAACTAACCGGCAAGTGCACCGGGTCGTACTAAGTAATACCTTAGGTGAGTGAGGGTCGATCCCACGAGGATTGATGGATTAAGCAACAATGCTTAAGTGATTTGCTTAGTTAGACAAACAGTAAATGATGTTTGAGAGTTCAAAAGCATTAAATAGTAAATCAGAAAATCAAAATAGCAAGTAGTAAATTGGTTGTGAAATATTATATGGAGAAACAGTTAAGGTTTCAGAGTTATCTATTTTTCAGATTGACTTTTCTTACTAACTATTTTAATCATGCAAGATTCAATTCATGGCAAACTATATGTGACTAAACCCTAATTCCTTAGACCTTTTTAGTCTCCTCTAACTCTCATTAACCGCCAATTCCTTGGTCAATTAATTCCAATTAGAGGGTGAAGTTTAATTCTAGTTATTATGCCACAAAAATCCTAATTATCCAAATATAAGAGGATTATATGTCACGTATCCTGTTAAGTCCAGATAATTAGAATTTAGGAGAAATTGTTTTCAAGTTGTTGTTCAAGTAAAGAGCTTTTCCAAGTTATACAAGAACTCAATTAGAAAGAGGGTCATACTTCCGCTCTACCCAAATTCATAAGATAACGAACAAAAACAATCCTTGAATTATAAATCAGTACATGAATTAAAATAGAAAAACAATAGAATCAATCCATACAATAGATAGAGCTCCTAACCTTAACAGTAGAGGTTTAGTTGCTCATGGTCCAGAGTGAAAATTAGGATTTTCTTAGACTGTAAATTGGAATGAGGTGGAATAATCCCAAAAGAGAAGATTCTTTTTTCTTTTTATATCTAATCCTAATTAATTTAAATTATAATTTTTAAAAACTAAATAATATCTTTTCCTATTTTTTTTAAATAAAAATTAAAGTTTAAATTAGAATTAATTAAATCTTCGAACAACCTCAACTTGGACGCTGGGACCACTTGAATTGGAAGATCATGCGCCTAACTTGAGTTATCATGCACCTTACTTGATCATGGCCGCATGGATTGGAGTTTGAGTGAGTGAGGTTGCGCCTAACTCAAGGGTTCCTGCGCCTTACTTGGAGTCTTGCTAATTGATGCGTGTTGTTGAGGTGTCTTGCGCCTAACTTGAGAAATTTCAAGTTAGGCGCAGCCTTGGCTGAATTGGTGGGAGAGAAATGTGGACTATTATATATCGTTGGAAAATTCTGGAAGTTAGCTTTCCAATGCCACTAGAATCACGTCCATTGGACCTCTGTAGCTCGAGTTATTCAGGTTTGAGTGTAGAGAGGTTAGGGTTGACAGCATCATTCGCCTTCTTCTCTTTTTCTGCGGAAACTCCATCAAATCCAGCCAAATGCTACCTAAAATAAAAAGAATTGTACACGAATCAAAGTAACATCCATAGTGGCTAAAAGATAATTAATTCTTGATTAAACTCAACAAATTAAATGCAAATTCAATAGGAAAAGATCGGAAAGATGCTCACGCATCACAACACCAAACTTGAATTGTTGCTTGTCTTCAAGCAACCAAAATTAGTACATGATTAAGATGTGAATTTGCATGAGAGGTGAGAGTTCAGTTATGCTCATGTTTTTTTTTTTTAGAAAAGTGGGGTTTATCTGTTGTAATTCTGAACAGTTTTGGCATCTCACTCTCCTTTAAATCAGAAGAATGTCACTGTCATCTGGAATTAGAATCCGGATAATATTATGAATTCTCTAGTCTTTTTTGCTTCAGCTTAATCCTTGAACACAACCAATTTTCTTTAATTCTCTTTTCTTGGGTGCTTTGTACCCTGAGCCTAGCCGTGACTTTAAATGTTTTGTCTCAAGCTTTACTTGACACAAAAACACCACAACCATTTAACTGGAAAACTCTCTTTAAGTTCTGATTTTTTCTTTCAGTTACTCCTAGACAGTGGTGCTCAAAGCCTTGGGCATACTCTGCTAGATGCACTTGATCTTGATTCTTAGTGCTCTGTCTCAAGGATTACTTGACACAATTAAACCACAAGCATATGACTAAGAGAACAACTCTTTGAGCTTTTAATCATGTCAGACCTCCCCAATCATTGATGCTCAGAGCCTTGGACCTTGCTCTTATTTTTTTTTTGCTGTTTCTTTTGTTTCAAGGATTAAGCTTTTGTTTACTTCAGAGAATTCATAATAGTTTTCTAAATTCCTGTTCCTTATACATCAACATCCTTTGATTCAAATTCAAATATGCATTGTTCATGTCATGCATTCAGAATCACAAATAATACTACCATATTTAAGTAAATAAGATTAATCTTAAATATAAACTCAATTTCTCATGCAATACATCTTTTTCTTCTTTTTCTTTTGGATTCAAGCTCAGCGAGCAATACATGAGAAACTTTTCAGAATTAAGATCAAATAACAGAAAAAAATAGCAAAATAAACTGGAACCTAGGAATTAAAATAACAAAGAATCATGCAGAAACCAAGTAAAACAGCAGAAAACTGGAATATAACATAATAAGAATGGGAGAAAATATAGAATGAAAGGAACTCAACCACCTTAGTTATCCTAGTGGCCGTCTCATTCTTCAGGCTGTGCTCTTCCATGAAGATTATTCGCCTCCCTTTGGTGCCATTAAAGTAAACAGAAAAGCCACAAGCGAAACGACAATACCAAACTTAAAAGTTTGCTTGTCCTCAAGCAAAGAAAAATTGAAAACAAGAAGAGACATAAAAAGACGTACGGAGAAGTAAAAACAAATATTAGTGCAAAAGAAGAATAAGATGATAAAAGGACAAGAGAGATTAACATAATTAAAATATATATATTTGTATTGTATTAATTTTTAATTTTAGGTTTTTTATTTTATTTTATTTTATGTTTTTTTATATAGGTATTCATTTATTGATTGATTTATTTATATATATATAATATATAAGGTGGGGTCACGGTTTTGGGAGGGGAATAATTGGTGCGCCTAACTTGTGTATTTGTGTACCTAACTTGATGGCCTATTCCACACATACAGCGCCTAACTTATTTCTTCTTGCGCCTGACTTGTGTTGGGTCTTCACACCTTACGCCTAACTTAAAATTCTCAAGTTAGGTGCAGATCAGGCAGACAACAATTTTCATTGTATGCTTTATTGTGGTGCCTAACTTGAGATTTTCAAGTTAGGCGTCACCTCATCTAAATCAATATATTTTCGGGTGTCCGAAACGCTGTATTCAAGAACCTGTTTCTGTTTTAATAACTTTGCATAATCTAAACACACGTAAAACAAAATAAAAACAGTAGAAATTCAACTAAAACTAAATAAATAACAAAATCAAATCAACAGAAATCAACTAAAGGATACAAAAACATCGGGTTGCCTCTCGACAAGCGCTTTTTTACCGTCAGTAGCTTGACGGTTAGCTCCTCTAGGGAGGAGGATCATATGGGCTTAGCTCTTTTCCCCTCACTGTGAATCTTCTCCCTGTGTCCTCATAAAGTAGCTCAATATGCTCCAGAGAGAGGATTCTATTTACTGTATAAGTGAACACTGGATTGTTAGTCAACACCACCTTCATTCCTGGGGAGAAGTCTTCAGTGGGAATCTTTTTGTTTCACCATCCCCTGGGTACTTTCTTATTTTTGGGAACCTCCGCCTTGGTGGATGATGCATTCTCGACACCAAACTTAGGTTTGATGTCAGGAGGAATTTTATTGGTTGTCACCAAAGAAGGTTTGAGTTGCAATTTCTGTTGTGTATTATCATCAGGGGGTTCTTGAAGATTTGGATCAATAAGCTCAGTCTGCATGCACCTCTCTTCTTCACATGCTGAATGTATATCTTTGAAGACATGAAAGACTAGTTGCTCATTATGCACTCTAAGCACTAATTCACCTTCTTCCACATCAATCAGAGCTCTTCCAGTGGCTAGGAATGGTCTTCCTAGAATTATAGAGGCATTTTCATCCTCCCTCGTGTCAAGAAGCACAAAATTTGCTGGGAGGAAGAACTTATCCACTTTGACCAAGATATTTTCCACTAATCTATATGCAGGTTTTATAGACTTGTCTGCCATCTGTAATGCTATCCTTGTGGGTTGTGCCTCTTGGATTTGTAACTTTTTCATCACAGACAAGGGCATTAAATTGATGCTTGCTCCCAGATCACATAGCGTTTTCTCAAAGGTTGTGCTCCCAATGGTGCATAGAATTTGAAAGCTCCCTGGATCCGGTATCTTCCTTGGCAAGTTATTCTGAATGATGGCACTACATTCCTTAGTCAGGACCAGTGTCTCATCTCCCTTTAAAGGCTTCTTCTTTGACAACAACTCCTTCATTAATTTGACATAGAGAGGCATTTGCTCCAAAATCTCAGCAAAAGGAATATTTATTTGCAACTTTTTGAAGACTTCCAAGAACTTTGAAAACTGCTTATCCTTGATCTCTTTTTGAAGTCTCTGAGGATATGGCATTTTAGGCTTGTACTCAGGAGCCTTTGGCAATGTAGGATAAGTGTCAAGAGAGTCTGGGAATGGGTTGTCCGCATGTTTTGGAGGGGCGTGCTCTACTTCTTCCTTCTTCTTCTTTGGAGCTTCTTTTTCAACTGGCTCCTCATTAACTTGTGCTTTCGTACTTGCCACTTGTCCACTTATCAAGATGATAGCCTTGCATCCCTCTCTTGGATTCACCACTGTATCACCAGACACCAGGGAACATACTTGGAGGCCTCTCAGGTATTTGCTTCCTCAACTGGCCTACCTGTACCTCCAAGTTTCTGAGGGAAGCTCTAGTTTCCTGCATAAAATAATTCATTACTGCTTCCATATCAGTGTTTTCCTGGGACTGAGAATTTGCCTACTGAGGTGGTGGTTGATGATGAGACTGAAACTAGCAGTTATTATGATTATTCTGCTGAAAACTGCCCTGAGAATTATTGTTAAAATTCTGTGATCCCTGAGGTTGCTCTCTCCACCCAAAATTTGGGTGATTTCTCCACCACTGATTATAGGTCTTAGAGTATGGGTCATTATTGGGGTTTTTAGGAGCATTCCCCATGTAATTGACCTGTTCAGAAGAAAATTGAGTATAATCATAATTCTCATTTTGCACAAAATTACCTGTCATGTCATAAGGGATCTCTTGAGGTGCATTCTGAGTGTTGACAGCTGAAACATGCATCCTACTCAATTATTGAGAAATTAAACTCATTTGCTGACTCAAAATTTTATTCTGAGCAAGGATAGCATCAAGAGCTGCTACTTCCATAACGCCTTTCTTTTTAGGGGTCTCAGAGTTCACAGGATTCCTGTTAGATGAATATAAATATTGGTTGCTAGCAACCAATTCAATAAGCTCAATAGTCTCCTCCGGTGTCTTTTTCTTGTGCAATGAATCACCTGCAGAATTATCTAAGCACATCTTGGACATTTCACCCAAGCCTTCATAAAATATATCTAGTTGGGTCCATTTGGAGAACATGTCCGGAGGGTATTGCCTAGTCAGTAGCTTGTATCTCTCCCAAGCTTCATAAAGAGTTTCACCATCCTTATGCCTGAAAGTTTGAACCTCCACCCTAAGCTTAGTCAGCTTCTTTGGTGGGAAAAATTTAGTAAGAAACTCAGTAACAACCTTGTCCCAAGTATCCAAACTCTCCTTGGATTGGGAATCTAGCCATAGCTTTGCTCTATCCCTCAGAGAAAACGGAAAGAGCATGAGTTTGTACACCTCAGGGTTCACTCCATTTGTCTTCACAGTATCACAAATCTGAAGAAAATTAGAAATAAATTGATTTGGGTCTTCTTGGGGAAGACCATGATACTGGCAGTTTTGTTGCACCAGGGTGACCAATTGTGGCTTCAACTCAAAGTTGTTTGCAGCTATAGGAGGTACCACAATGCTTTTTCCATAAAGATCTGCAGCGGGAGTAGAGTAAGAGCCAAGCACTCTTCTAGGTTGCTCATTCCCATTCGGATTTGCCATGTTGGCATCAACAGCATTATTATGATCCATAGCAGATTCTGCAGCCTTGTAAAGTCTTGCTTGTTGCAAACGCCGCCTGAAAGTCTTTTCAGGTTCAGGATCAAAGTCTAAAAGAGGTTCCTTGTCTCTGTTCATGCGCATAAATAGACATAAGATAAGAAAAGATGGAACTCTCTACGTCAGAGTACAGAGAATTCCCAGTGAAGTAACCTGTGTAAAGAGATAAAAATACTGAATAAAACAAATACTAAAATTCAAAAATTACTATTAAAATAAAGACTAAAAATTTCGAAATTATTAGGCAAATTAAATAAGAAAAATTAAAATAAGACTAACTAGGGAACACCAAACTTAATTTCAGAAATTAAGAAAAATATTAGTATTAAATTATTATTATTATTATTTTTTTGTTTACGAAAACCAAATAATAAAAGAAAAGAGAAATAAAATGAAACTGCAGGGGAGGGGGTACGAATGAAAGAAAGAAAGATAGAAGAAAAGAAAAAAATTACGGGAATAAAAATAAACAAAAAAAATAAAAATTAATAATACTAAAATAAAACTAATTAAAAGAAAAATTATCTAATCTAAGAAATCAAACAACGAGTAGTTGTCAATCACAATCAATCATCGGCAACGGCGCCAAAAATTTGGTGCGAAATTTATAACCCACAAATTAACCGGCAAGTGCACCGGGTCGTACCAAGTAATATCTTAGGTGAGTGAGGGTCAATCCTACGAGGATTGATGGATTAAGCAACAATGCTTAAGTGATTTGCTTAGTTAGACAAACAGTAAATAATATTTGAGAGTTCAAAAGCATTAAACAGTAAATCAGAAAATCAGAATAGCAAGCAGTAAATTGGTTGTGAAATATTATATGGAGAAACAGTTAAGGCTTCAGAGTTATCTATTTTCCAGATTGACTTTTCTTACTAACTATTTTAATCATGCAAGATTCAATTCATGGCAAACTATATGTGACTAAACCCTAATTCCTTAGATCTTTTTAGTCTCCTCTAACTCTCATCAACCGCCAATTCCTTGGTCAATTAATTCCAATTAGAGGGTGAAGTTTAATTCTAGTTATTATGTCACAAAAATCCTAATTATCCAAATATAAGAGGATTATATGCCACGTATCCCGTTAAGTCCAGATAATTAGAATTTAGGAGAAATTGTTTTCAAGCTGTTGTTCAAGTAAAGAGCTTTTCCAAGTTATATAAGAACTCAATTAGAAAGAGGGTCATACTTCCGCTCCACTCAAATTCATAAGATAACGAACGAAAACAATCGTTGAATTATAAATCAGTACATTAATTAAAATAGAAAAACAATAGAATCAATCCATACAATAGACAGAACTCCTAACCTTAACAGTGGAGGTTTAGTTGCTCATGGTTCAGAGTGAAAACTAAGATTTTCTTAGACTGTAAATTGGAATGAGGTGGAATAATCCCAAAAGAGAAGTTTCTTTTTTCCTTTTATATCTAATCCTAATTAATTTAAATTATAATTTTTAAAAACTAAATAATATCTTTTCCTATTTTTTAAAATAAAAATTAAAATTTAAATTAGAATTAATTAAATCTTCGAACAGCCTCAACTTGGACGCTGGGACCACTTGAATTGGAAGATCATGCGCCTAACTTGAGTTATCATGCGCCTTACTTGATCATGGCCGCATGGATTGGAGTTTGAGTGAGTGAGGTTGCGCCTAACTCAAGGGTTCCTGCGCCTTACTTGGAGTCTTGCTAATTGATGCGTGTTGTTGAGGTGTCTTGCGCCTAACTTGATAAATCTCAAGTTAGGCGCAGCCTTGGCCGAATTGGTGGGAGAGAAGTGTAGACTATTATATATCATTGGAAAGCTCTAGAAGTTAGCTTTCCAACGCCACTAGAATCACGTCCATTGGACTTCTATAGCTCGAGTTATTTAGGTTTGAGTGCAAAGAGGTCAGGGTTGACAGCATCATTCGCCTTCTTCTCTTTTTCTGCGGAAACTCCATCAAATTCGGCCAAATGCTACCTAAAATAAACAAAATTGTACACGACTCAAAGTAACATCCATAGTGGCTAAAATATAATTAATTCTTGATTAAACTCAACAAATTAAATGCAAATTCACTAAAAAAAGATAAAAAAGATGCTCACGCATCAAATGTATATGTTTTCAGCTCAATAGTTGTTGTGTTCTCTTCCTCACTAGGGTTACATAATTGGCTTAAAATTGTATTAGTTTTCTTAACCTGTTCTAACCCTGAGACAGTTCCATCCTTATTATCTCTTCCACCAACACCTTGATCATCATCAAACAACTCCGTGTAATATATATATATTTAAAGAACAGATGGACTATGCTCATAATATATATGAATGACATTGTTGTTTTTGTGACACATCTTGATCAAGTCCCTTAGATCCTGGTCCTCTTTCAACTTTCTAAAACCAAACTCCAATCCTTCTTTGGGGTACAAAAACCAGCATGCACCAACTTTATCATGGCCCAAATTTTGTAATAACCAGTGACATAAAAAAATATCAAGATAATTTTCATTAAATCTAAGTCATTCATTGATGAGATTGGATGTGTATACAACATTTTCATTAAGAGGTTGTGTTTCAAATCTTCTTCCATGGTAAAAAATGAATCTCAGTAAATACTCATCCTAAAAGGCACAACAAAACAAACTAGCATTTATCACTACAAAAACAAAACAGATTACAAAAAACCCTAAACAATCACTTGATAAAATAATGCATATCCACAACCATAAAAATACAGGGTAAACTTAACTAACACATGCATTTATCTTATCAAAACATATTTTCACCACAATAATGATCATAATTATCAGAGGGCTCAAAATGGAAACCTTAAACCCTTGAAGACAAAGACAAATAAAATGGATGAAAGTGAATATAAAAAAAAAGACAATGCAACCAATCTAACAAAAAAGCATTGAATCATCAAGATACTAGAAACATAGTTCGAAGATACAATTGACAAAAAACCTAAATCCTTACTTTTCACCTTTGAATGCAATATGGCTCACATAGACGAAGACCTTCAATATCCAAACAAGCGGGATGTCATGGACAAGCGCTGACCAGACACAATCACTGCGAGCTGAGGGAGACGAAGTTCCAAAAGAATACGAGAAGAACATCTTTTGAATTTTTGGTGGGAAACAAACTTTCATTAATGGGAGGATCATTTGAGAACTTTTTTTTTTATTTGGAGAAAAGAGAAAGCCAATTTAAAATGGCGTCATTTTATTGCAATCGGATATTAAATCCTAAACAACGTTGTTCAGCAAACTGCCAAGTTGGCATTTAACTGCACACATTAACAATGTTAAAATGACTTATGACATTTGGACGAATAGAGATCATATTTTTGAGAATAAAAGGTGTATTTGGTCAATTTATAAAATGAATGTATTAATTGAAGTGAGTTAGAAATTTCAGAAATCATTTGAAATCTCAATAAGAATGTATAATAGGACACCAGCCAAAAAAGAAAAATTATTAATGAGAAAAGTAAAAGTATGACATATTTTAAACTCTCCTTTTATTTTTCTTTGATTCTTAGCTTTTTCTCTTTATCTTTTCACTTCATCTAGCTAAACCCAAACTACTCAAGCGATTCCTGCAATATCTTGAATTTTGATTGTTACTATTCATTAACAAATTTAGATAAGGATTTCTTTATTCATTAGCGGAACCCAAACTACTCACAGTGATAATGACGACATCTCAGAGGGGGAAATAACATCAATTTGGTCGGCTAGGACTTTTAGCTTCTCGAGAGGCACAAAGCTCTACTAAGAAATGAAGATTTATGATTTTTCAATTTTAAATTCATTTCTTTTATTCCTTTTTTTGTGAGGAACAAAAGTGCAAAACAACGCAGTTTGAAGCATTTTTTAGAAGTCAGGTTGAATTTGATCCAATCTATCAGTTTTTTATTGGTTTTCTAGTTCTTTTTCATTTTTTGTGCTAGTCCCTTTTTTCTGTAATCCAAATTAGGGTCTGTTTAGATAGATTTATAAGTGACTTTTTTTAAGTTTTAACTTATGAAAAGATGTAGTATTAATGTCTGGTACAATTTTCAAAACAAAATTACAAATTTCTAAAAAGTTATTTTGGTACTTAAGGAAAAGTTAAAAAAAATGACTTCTCTAAAAATAAAAAATTTTTTATCACTTTTCTCTTAAAATAAATATTTTTAAAACTAAAAAACTAAACACAAAATAATTTATTTATAAATTATTTTTAATATAAATATTTATTATTTAAACTATTTTTTTAAAAATAACTTAATTAAATTGTTACCCAAATTGGACCTTATTCTCTTTACTAATTTTTGGTTCGACCAATTCAACTGATTGGGTCGAATCGATTTTCAAAACCATGAAAAGGGTCATGACAATCAAGTCAAGGTCAGAGGGTGAACTCTTTCTAATCAACAGATTTAGTAAGTTGCTGACAAAAGCCCACACACCAGTTTCCACATGGTGCTCCGAATGACCACAAATAATAAAAAAAAAAAGTATAAATTTGTATAACATGTATCGTTACCAAGGTTGTGAGAACCGGATCGGTCAATAAACCGGTGAGGTTATTGGTTCAATGGTTCATTGGTTCGACTGAAGTTCAACCGGGATTCAACCGGTTTAATTAAAAATTAAATAAAATTATTAAAAAATCTAAAAATAATTTTAAATATATAAATTCAATAATTTCTAACTTAATAAAATTTAAAATCTCACATAATAAATTATCCATAACTTAATATTAGAGGTCCACAAACAACTTCAAACATCAAAGTTTATAACTAAACAACTTCATAGATCATTAAAAAAGAGAAATATAGTGATACTAAGAAACCCAAAAAAATTTAAATTGGCATGACTTGTGTACATATCATCTAGCAACACTTAAATTGTGGCTGTACAGTATAAATAGATTGAATGATACTATTCAAAACAAAGGTATATTAGTACAGACAAGCATAGTTTGTTGATACATAACAACCAGTTTACCATATGAACGACTTTGAAATACACTGATTCAGATATATAGAAGCACATTGACACTGTTTTTGAAAACATATCAGACTATGAATCCAAACTAATCTGAAAACATATCAGCAGCAAAAACTGAATTGAATCGAATTCCAAAGTCAGAATCCAAATTAAATTGAATTCATAATTACATCACCATTCAACAAATTGAATAAATAATGTCTTCTGCCTGTTGTTCCTGTTCCATCTTCAACACCCAGCAAAAATAAATTAACCTTCAACAAAAGTAACTCAAACAAATTAACCCAGCAAAGAAAATATTTAATCAAATCATTCAATCAATCATTATTTCAGAAAATCAGTAACTCGGATTAAGCAAAATTATCAAACTCAGAATAAAAAATCAAAGAACCCAAAACCCAGAATTGGTATTATTAACAAATGTACAGACCAAGCAATATTAATTAAAGCATCAGCGCTTACCGGCGGCGAAGGAGGAAGGAAAGTGAGGCGAGGGAGGAATAGGAAGCGACGGGCTGATGACAACGGAACAAGGGAAGTGAACTCGAACAGAGAGCGACAGAAAGCTCGAAGCTCAGACACAGAGAGAGTGAGTGAGAGAGAGAGAGCGCGCTTGAAGAGATGACGATCGACCGGGAAACCTTCGCGACGGTTATGCCACGGGGTCAACGCTTCCTTTGTGCGACAGTGACGAGAAGAGGAAAGATGAGAAGGGATTGGCGATGAGAAGAGTGCGACGGTACCCACGATTCCCGCCGGCGGCGAAAGCACCATCTAATGGAGAAGAAAAGTTCGGCTATGGAGGATTGTGATGGCGGGCTGGTGGCTGGGGTTAGGTTAGGGGTAAGGTTTCTGATTCTCAAAGATGAGATGAAGAGGTGGGGGTGGCGTGGGAATGACGTGTTGGAAAGGAAAAAGTGGAATTGATTGTGATTATTAGGATTACGCGTTTTGCTTTTGCCATTTTCTCTTTTTTTTTTTTTTAAATAGGGCAAAACGACGTCGTTTTGCATCTCTGATTTCAAACCAAAAAACTACCAAAAAACCGGACGGTTCTTCCGGTTCATCGGTTAACTGTCGGTTCGACAGATTTTTTTACCGGTTTTTTGCTAGACAGTTTTTAACATTACCCAGACCGACTAAATAACCGGTTCTCGATTTTTCTGGTTGAATCAGCCGGTCCGGTTCGGTTTTCAGAACCATGATCGTTACCGTAACACACTTAAAAATACAATAATTTTGTCCTTTTTAAAACTAATAACAAAATAAATAATAGAAAAGATAAGATGCTTCAAATTAGTTTTTCAAAAATATTATTGTTATTTAAATTAGTCTTTCGATCCACTATATATGTTGACGTATCATAAAATAATTGATACTATATATCATCATTTAATATTTAAGGATTAAATTTGACTCATAATTTATCTTTTAGAGACGCTTTGAAGCATCTAATTTTCAAAAACTAAAATAATGTATATGTATTTTTGAGAGACTATTTTAAATTTTTTGACAATGAATCCCAAATGGTAAATAGAACCTTATGTTATGTGTGTGTTTAGATTAACTTTTGTAAACAAATATAATTAGTATGAATGTATTTTTGTAAAATTAATTTTTATTAAAATTGGATTCAATGTCAATGTGGTTTATGTTTAGAAATTGTTTTTGTCAAACATGATTCTGAAAAAATAAATATTATTTAAATGATATTACTTAAAATTACATTGAAATGCAAAATTATTAAAAAAGAAGTGAAAGTTCAATACTAACGTACTACTCTTCAACATAAAAGGTTAAAATTAATATCTTATTACTATTTCAACGTAATTCTCAAGGATAGAAAAGCAAGAAATTGTTGCTTTCACAAAAAATATGTTTAGAGCAAAATTCAGTTCACATTGAATTAACCAAATATTATCGAAACACAGTTTTATTCATTCAAAATAACCTTAATGATATGTACATTAGGAGATGACCAACGACAAACTAAACACACGTATTATATTTGAATTTAAAAAGTGCTCTTTAAATTTACTATATTGATGTTTATCTTTTAATCACTTTAAGTTGTAGAAACAATTGTATACTATTGTTATAATTTGTGATTATGAAAAACAACTTTTGCTTTTGGTTTATTAAATATATCCGTTCAAACGTTTGGAAAGCAATATTAATAACAAAACCATTCTTAGACAGTTATTACGACGTAGACTTTAATATCTTAGACGTGTGAAAGAAAATAATAATCACAATAAAAGAATTCTAATATGAGTATATTATAGTGACTATATGATGGTTATATAAGTATTGTTAAAATTAAAATTATTTTTTTTTAGATTTTGATAACATTTACTATATATACATAATGAGATATTATCTATATAATCAATTTTACCTAATGAGATAAAGTTTTGTTGTTGTTTCTATTTATTAATTGACTAATTGTTATTATCCTTTAAGATGTTTAAAAAACTATTGTGTCACATTATATTCCTTTGCACGTATATGGTATGACTCTTACGTGAGAAAATAATCAAATTATCTATATTATATTCCCTCTTTTCACATCATTTTATTTATGTATTATTAGATTTAATACTTAATTTGGCTTTTAAAATTTAAAGTTGGATTCAATTTGACTCTTAAAAGTTTAATGAATTCAAATTGGATTCCAACATTTATAACCGTAACTCACGTTAACCCTTGAACTAATTTTCGTAAATGACATGTTAATTTTATAAATTAATTTACTAAGATTTGAACTCCTCGTCAAGATTCCATATGACTGACACCTACTAGACCTCCTAGAAGTTTGATTGTCTCTCTAACATCCTCATGAATCCGACAATAATAAGTTTAATTTAAAAATTTTGCGACTCTAGAAGAGACAATCAAGCTTTTAGAGCTCTAATAAATCTTGATCATATAGAACCTAGACGAGAAATCCTAAACACAACAAGTTAATATATCAAATCAACACGTTGTTGATGAAAATTAGCTCAAGGATTAATGTGAGTTACGATTGTAAATTTCGGGGTCCAATTTGAGTCTATTGAAATTTTAAGGGTCAAATTGAATCCGACTTCGCTATCAATAGAATTGCCATGAAATTGACAAGGCCGACTTTATCTTGTTTGACTCAAAGAATAAAATCTTGAGTTAAATTTTAAAGTGGTTCCTAAACTTGCAATCGAGTCTTGAACTCATTCCTGAATTTAAAGTTGTCCCAAATTTGTCTTTGAACTTAACGACGATCGTCTCTGGGGTATTTTTCGGTGACGGATTGATAACGTGGTTGGATGGAGACCACGATGGACTTGTAAACGTCGTTGTTTCCTTTCTAGCCCCCCAAATACAACTGAAATGACGTCGTTTTGAGTATAGAGAGAGGTTTAATGTGTTGGTGTTACTGTGTCTCTGTCTCTCACGAAGTCTTTTCTTCTTCTGTTAATCCCTGCAACTGTAAGACCTCGAATTTTCAAAAACTAAATATTGTTATTTAATGATTTATTTTATTTATTCGATAACATTTTTTCAGAAATTTTTATATTAATTGAGTACTTTCTTATTATTGATTTTGAAAGCTTTAATAATCGAAAAAATAAAGACGATTTTATATTTTTTAATATAAATAAATTAATTTTCAATTACTCTATTATCCTAATTTTATTAAAATTACTAAACTACCCAAAATTTCTAATTTTATATACAAAATCCTAATTCCCAAATCAAAACCCTAATTTTGCCCTAAATCTAACCTAACCTAACCGTCTCACCGCTACTCACCACTCACTGTCCCCAAGCCCCCACATACACACATACAGAAGAAATGAAGAAAGAAAGGGAAGAGAGAGAAGTGGGAAGAACCGATTGGGAAAGAGGGAAGGGAGAGCACGGAGAGCAAAAGAACGATAGAGGGAGGGGACGTGCTGCTGCCGTCGTCCAGCTGCCTCGCCACGGCCCCGGTTCATGCGCCGCCGTCGTTGACAAGGGGGAAGAGAGAGCTTGCAATGCAGGAGGAGAAAAGAAGCCACTGTCGCGCGTTGATTCCGGTTTCGCTGCGCCATCTTGCCGTTGGGACCGCAACCACTGTCGTCGTTGAAGTCGCGCGTTTGTCCCCATTTGTGCCGTTGCTGAAGCTTCTCTCACCGCTGTTGACGCCGATCCGACCAAAAGAGAAGAGGGAGAACAATGCGAGGAGAGAGAGAGAACCATGCGGAGAGAGAGAAGTCGTCGTGGGGTGGTTTTCGCCGCCGTTTCTGCCGCTGCTGCTCTTGTCGCCATTGCCGTCGGTAGAGCTCGCCGGCGCTGGGGATGAACTGGCATCGTATCCTTACTGCCCAGTGCCACTGCTAGTCTATTTCCATGTTTTCCCTTTCTTACAGTAAGTACCCCTGCTTATAAACCTTTACCGCTTGAGAATATGTGTTCTATTATAAGTTATTGAGTTTTACGTGACGTTAATGTCTTAGGGTTAAGCTATGGTTCTTGCGTGTTGTGCTTAAAGGATGTGACTGCTGTGGGGATGGTCGGATTTGACGCTTCCGCTTCGAATTTTAAGAGTTTGGTCGCGTAGTTAAATTACGAACAAGGTAGGGGTGTTTTCTTAAATTCACCTTACTTTCAAGGGTTGTTATAAGTTGATAATAATATGAAAAATGGATTTTATGATTACGTGAGTTTTATGGTTAAAGTGAACTATTTTAGATGGATGTGATTATTTATCTGACTGATTTATTGAATTATTAAGGATGCTGGTTTTCTGATTTGTTGATTTAGTTTTGTTGAGTTGGTTGTTGTTGGATTGGTTTCTTGACTTTGGTTTCTGAATTATAATAGAATGATTTGAGAAGATTGAAGTTGATTTTGGTTTATTTATCATAAATGATTATGAGAATTGGATATGATTTGAGATATGAAAATGATTTGATTTGGGCCAGGGGCCAGAATTGGTTAGTTCAGTGGTAAGTTTGTTTTAAATGCTTTCTTAGTAAGCGGTGAAATGTACGGAGTGCTGTTTTTATGCGAACTTTATTAGAAAAATATAAGTTTTTAAATTTGGATATTGAATTGACGTTGACCCTCATTGTGACTGAAAATAGTTTTATTTAAAATATCTTCTTATAACAATTCTTCAAAATCTGCTACTGAGAACCAGCGAGGATGATGTTCTCACCCCTACAGCTTTATCTTTTCAGAACAGACGAAGAAGCTTGCGGAGTTTTAGTTAAGTACTTAGATATGTTGTTTCTGTTTGTATAATATATATATGCTTATTCGTTTTCAAGATAAAGTATTTTTTCTGATTTTTAAAGAAATAAGCAATACAGTGTCGAGTCAAAGGCTCCTATTTTAATATTAAGTATATAAAGTCGTTGTAATACTTCTTGCTATCATAGTGGCATAGCTAGAAGCGTGACATTCTGATAGTAAGGTTGTAACAGCAACTACCTCGCAGCTGCTGGCGCTGCCACTGCAGCAGCAGTAGTAGCAATTTCTCAACATAGAATTCTTGGCTCGAATAGACACTACAACTCTCTCATAGTCGGATATCCATGCTTTGCCTTTCTCCTCCCTTTTTGCCATCGATCTCCATTCCATCCATTGCCACGTCGTCACTTCCAAAATCGACCCTCTTTTTTGAATTAATATTTTGTTGGAATGCTTTTGTTCATTGTGTCTTTAGAGATTTTGTTAATTTTTTAAGTGCATTTAAAGTAATTTACTATAATAAACTACATATCTTGAACCGGACCGACAGTTCGACTGAAAAATTGGTGAACCAGACCCTTAATTGGCCTGGTCAAGTGATATAACCGTTTAAGGATTAGAACCGATGAGAACTATTCAAAACCATTGGAAATCGGACTCCATGCCTTGTCTTTCTCCTCCCTTTATTTCTGTCTTCGATCTCCACTCCATCCGTTATGTAACACTCTACCACACAGAGTCTTATGCTTAAGTCATAAAACAGAGTTGGCGAGGCATTACGACCTCTAAAAATAAGATTTAGTAAATATAGTAGTGTGAAAAATGTTTGTAACTAGGAGCCTTTGAAGAAAAAGGGGTAAATCAAAACCGTTAAGTCGAAAAGTACAACACTCCGATCGATAGCATAAATGAAACAGACAAGAATAAGCTAACGTGAGAAGATATGCAAGAGAGTGCCAAAATACAGATATCAACACTCAGGACTCGGTTTGCGAAGATAACCGGTCCGAGCATAGAAGTATACATACATATATAAAGGAACTTCCCAAAATAAAACCCAAAAGACAATATACCGAACCTGTTTCTCCAAAATAACCTCTAAGAGGAGTTAATACAAAATATATATACAGTGGAGAATAGAAGTATCTAAGCAAGTATGTAAGATCAAAATAAAATCCCGAGAGCTAAGGATCTCCGCCAAAATAGAAAGCTCCAGCATACCTCAACGAGGAGCCTCACGTCCTGCATTTGAAAACCACAAAATCCGCATAGGTGAGAACCGGAGGTTCTCAGCATGTTAACAGTGCCCAAATATCTAACATGTAATGTCCTGGGAAAGCCGAAGGCAATCCTAGAACTTCCAATTGTAATCAAAGCATATAAATACAACTAAACCATGAGAAATGAAAACAAACGACTAACTAAGGATCTTTAGTCTAACTAATATATCCCCTTTCCAAATCCTGCAAACCTCCCAACCACCACCAATAATTTGATATGCAAACACAGTTATTTCATACAAGGAAATACACAAGAAGGAAGCAAGTATAACAATTAGGCAATTAGCAAGTAATAATGCAATCAATTAGGCATTCTAAACAAATCACATATAATGCATATGATGTATGCCTGTCCTAGTGGCTGATGAGTCTCATCTGTCGGTTATAAAGCCAATTCGACAAGTTCTGGTAGCTAACCATTGGACTGTCCCTCTGTCGTGCATCCCCAACTCGAGTTATCTCACAACATAAACATAATTCATATCCAACACCCTCACTGGTGTATATTCACGGGGGCGAGCTCATCCGGAACTTTCACAATGTCCGGCCACACTTACGACATAGGGTCAGCAGAGTACCGAGTCTCCACCTGGAGCACGTGGTGGCTAGCCACTGCTTTCACCCAAGGAAACTCGTATCTTAGATAGGTGGAGTGCAAAAATCATAATATCAATAATTTAATTCAGCATATATGCATTCAATCTCAGCCAAACATTAATATTCATCTCAGCCATCCGGCTTAAAAGTCATAATTCATTATCAGCCATAAACCATCATCACACATAGCCATTCGGCTCATATCATACTCAGCCATTTGGCCCATATCATACACAACACTCCACCACCCTCCTCAACAACTCATATCATCACCATTAATCATAACTCATCATAATATCCCCTTTCTTCATCCACAAGTTATCCCCTTCCCTAGCTTCCTCTCAAGCACTAAGCATTTTATGTTGATTTAAGATTTAAAGGATTAAATTGGGGGTTTATAAGCGTAAAACAACATCTTAGAAGGTTACAAGCTTGTTGGAAATGTGAAAGATTTGAAAACAAAAGCTTTAGAAAAGAACAGGGTCGTGTGTGTACGCACAGGGGTGTGCGTGTGCACGCCCAGAAGTGTTTTCAGAAAGTGTGCTTGTGCACAGGGTTGTGCGTACGCACAGAAGGCAAAATTTTCATTGTTGAGTGCGCGCACAAGGTGTGCTAGCACCATCAACCGAACGTCATTCCCAGCGTGTGCGTGCGCACAAGGCTGTGCGTACGCACAGCTTGCAAACCTTCGTTGGTTGTGTGTGCACACAGAGCGTGCTAGCGCTCCCATCAGTAGCCCTATCCCCATGTGTGCATACGCACAAAGCTGTGCGTGCGCACAGGTTTGAAAATCCCCGGGGTGTGCGTGCGCACACAAACCAGAAATCATAAATTCTACAGAATTTGCAGAATTCAGATTTTAGGCCCAAACTTTCAACGATCATATCTCCTTCCACAAAATTCAGATTTCCACCAAATTTAAACCATTTTAAAGCGTGCGAAATTATCTTTCTTTTGATATAAAAATTATCAAATTCCAAAAGTAATGGCTCAAGATATGATCCGTTGAAGTTCACCAAAATTTCATTTTTACCAAAACTCACAAACTTCCAATTTCTAAAACATACACTTCCAAACTCATTCAAAACCAACCAAAACTCATCCTTCCAACATCGATCATTACCAAACCCTCTTTCAAACATCAACCCACCAATTCTTCCATATTTATCCGAATCTCAATTCAATGATTCAATCCATAATCAATATTCCATATCACAATTTCCAAACAACATTCAAATTCATCAATCACCATATTTATACACATATCAATATCACACTCCAAATCATGCTCATCGACAAGAGCCTCAACCCTATCATCAATCAAACATATTAATCCATATCACATACAACATTACATGCTTTACCAACCATTATAACCACTCACAATCATTTCCACTATCATTCATACATATTTAACTCAATCCAAATTACCCAACAACTACATCAACATTCCAAAATCCTATCCTAGGGTCACTAGCCTACGTTTTCACAACCACATTACATTTTAGATACAAGAAACCGAAACCATACCTTGCCTGATTCCCGTCCCACATGGAACACTTCAAATTTCACTTTTTCTTCAACTTCCAATGTCCCAAAGCTCCCAAAATTAGATTTCCAAGCACAAAAGCTCCTTTCCAAGCTTTCCAAGTTATCAATTAAGCCTCAATAAGCACATACACACTTCCTAAACTACAATTATCATACCCAAACACAATAACTCAATGCCCAAATGCTTTAATTTAGAACTTTTACTAGAGTTTGAGATCTCTTACCTTACTCAAGGACCAAGGAGGCAAGAACAAGCCTTCCCTTCAAGTTAATTAGATCCTATAACACAAAGGAGCTCACAATTTCAACATTTTTGCCCAAGAAATTCGAAATCAAGGGCTGTAAATTCGAAGAGCAAACTGTGACTTATCTCAAGAATATTTGTGTGGTTTTTTAGAGCTCGATGCCGCGGTTGTGTGGCTGCAAACGGTGCGTCAATCGGAGCTCCGGATCAAAAGTTATGATCAATTGAAGTTGGAACAAGGGTTTATGTTTTTCCCCCTTCTCCCTTTCTAATTTTCAGCGTGTGTGGTGTTTTGGTGGGGGAGTGATGAGCGGATAATTTATACGCTTTTTGGCATTGTTTTTAGTATGTTTTTAGTAGAATCTAGTTACTTTTAGGGATGTTTTCATTAGTTTTTATGTTAAATTCACATTTCTGGACTTTACTATGAGTTTGTGTATTTTTCTGTGATTTCAGGTATTTTCTGGCTGAAATTGAGGGACTTGAGCAAAAATCAGATTCAGAGGTTGAAGAAGGACTGCTGATGCTGTTGGATTCTGACCTCCCTACACTCAAAATAGATTTTCTGGAGCTACAGAACTCAAAATGGCACGCTTCCAATTGCGTTGGAAAGTATACATCCAGGGCTTTCCAGCAATATATAATAGTCCATACTTTGCCTAAGTTTAGACGACGCAAACTGGCGTTCAACGCCAGCTCTCTGCCCAATTCTGGCGTCCAGCGCCAGAAACAAGTTGCAAAGTGGAGTTCAGCGCCCAAAATGGCACAAAAGCTGGCGTTCAACTCCAAGAATGACCTCTCCACGTGTAACATTCAGGCTCATCCCAAGCACACACCAAGTGGACCCCGGAAGTGGATTTATGCATCAATTACTTACTTCTGTAAACCCTAGTGACTAGTTTATTATAAATAGAACTTTTTATCAGTGTATTCGCAGTCTTGGTTACTCTGGTTCTCCTCTGGGGCCGAGACCAATGAACTCCATTATCACTTATGTATTTTTAACGGTAGAGGTTCTACACTCCATAGATTAAGGTGTGAAGCTCTGCTGTTCCTCAAAGATTAATGCAAAAGTACTACTGTTTTCTATTCAATTCAACTTATTCCGCTTCTAAGATATTCATTCGCACTTCAACCTGAATGTGATGAACGTGACAATCATCATCATTCCCTATGAACGCGTGCCTGACAACCACTTCCGTTCTACATTAGATTGAATGAGTATCTCTTAGATCTCTTAATCAGAATCTTCGTGGTGTAAGCTAGAATGATGGCGGTATTCAAGAGAATCCGGAAAGTCTAAACCTTGTCTGTGATATTCCGAGTAGGATTCAATGATTGAATGACTGTGACGAGCTTCAAACTCGCGAGTGCTGGGTGTAGTGACAGACGCAAAAGGAGGGTGAATCCTATTCCAGCATGATCGGGAACCTCAGATGATTAGCCGTGCCGTGACAGGGCATCTTGGACCATTTTCACAAGAGGAGGGGATGTAGCCACTGACAACGGTGATGCCCTTGCATAAAGCCAGCCATGGAAAGGAGTAAGACTGATTGGATGAAGACAGCAGGAAAGCAGAGGTTCAGAGGAACGAATGCATCTCTATACGCTTATCTGAAATTCTCACCAATGTTTTACATAAGTATCTCTATCCTTATTTTATTATTAATTTTGAAAACTCCATAACCATTTTATATCTGCCTGACTGAGATTTACAAGGTGACCATAGCTTGCTTCATACCAACAATCTCCGTGGGATTCGACCCTTACTCACGTAAGGTATTACTTGGACGACCTAGTGCACTTGCTGGTTAGTTATGCGAAGTTGTGAAGATATGTTTAGACCATGGTTCTGTGCATCCGTTTTTGGTGCCATTGCCAGGAAATCTATTTCGAACAACAATTCACAACCTGAGTAACAATTTCGCATACTAGGGAGGAAGGGCTGTGCCCTTCATTTAGTTGGGCATTGGGCTGAACCATGGGCCCAATACAAGTCTGGTTGGCCCGGTTTGTTCCGTTCGGCCCAATCTTGGGCCGATTTCTTTATAATTGGTGTCAAAATTATCGTTTTAATTTTCCTTATCATATTAAACCATAAAATTTACAATTCTAATTTTCTAGAATATATTTTAATTTATGGGTTAATTAGTCATTAATTAATCAAATTTTACATTCTACCCACCTAATTGGGAATTTTCCCCACAAAATTTGATTTCAGTTACCTAAGAATAGGTGTGGGTAGTCCGTTCGCATTTCTGACTCAAGTTCCCAAGTGTGATCCTCAACACCGGCTCGACTCCATGCCACTTTCACTAATGAAACCTCCTTTCCGTGTAACTTCTTAATACTCGTGTCATCAATCCTAACCGGAGTCACCGGTAGAGTCAAATCTTCCTTTAACTGAACCGACTCAGGTTCTAACACATGGCTAGCATCAGGGGTATACTTTCGAAGCTGCGACACGTGAAATACATCGTGCAGGTTCAAAAGGTGATGCGGTAGAGCCATCCGATATGCCACTGGTCTAACCCTCTCAAGAATCTGGAATGGACCGATGTAGTGAGGATTCAGCTTCTTCGTCTTAATCGCTCTACCTACTCCTGTTGTTGGAGTAACCTTGAGAAAAGCATGGTCTCCTTCCTCAAACTCTAAGGGCTTCCGCCTCTGATCGGCGTAACTCTTCTGACGGCTCTGAGCAGTGAGCATCCTATCTCTGATTTTCTTAACTTGTTCAGTGGTTTCTATTATCATCTCCGGCCCCAACAAACTTTTCTCCCCAGGTTCATACCAGCATAGCGGAGATTGGCATTTTCTTCCATACAAAGCCTCATACGGAGCCATCCCGATGCTCGCATGGTAGCTATTGTTGTATGCAAACTCCACTAGCGGCATATACCGATCCCAGCTCGCCGGCTGATCTAAACCACAAGCCCTCAACATGTCCTCTAGGGTTTGGATTGTCCTCTCAGATTGACCATCTGTTTGAGGATGGTAAGCTGTACTTAAGCTCAAATAGGTTCCAAAAGCTCTCTAAAATGCACCCCAGAACCTCGAAGTGAAACGGGAATCTCTATCAGAAATTATGGTAGTAGGCACACCATGAAGTCTCACAATCTCCTTGATATACAGGCGCGCTAACTCCTCAAGAGTATAGTTCATCCGAATGGATAAAAAGTGAGCCGACTTCGTCAGCCAGTCCACAATTACCCAGACAGCATCAAAACCGGTTCTAGTCCTCGGCAATTTCGACACAAAATCCATTGCAATGCTCTCCCACTTCCATTGCGGAACCTCCAAGGGTTGCAATGTCCCGGAAGGTCTTTGATGTTCAATCTTCATCTTTTGACAAGTTAAGCACTTTGAGACATATTCCGTCACATCATTCTTCATACCAGGCCACTAGAACATAGCCTTCAGATCGTTGTACATCTTAGTACTCCCAGGGTGAATAGAAAATCCGCTTTTGTGTCCTTTCTTCAAGATATCTTGTCGCAAAGTCCCAACATCCGGCACAATAATCCTACCCTTGAATCTCCATAACCCATCTTGATCCCATGACACTCTCTACTGCTTCCCTTGCTCAATAGATGGCAACACCTTAGGTAACACGTCATCGTTTTGATGAGTCTTTAGGAGTTCGGATTTAAAATCACTTGAGATTTGTAACCGACTCAAACATAGAGTTCCAGCCACTTCTTGAACACCGATCTTCAGACTCTCGATTACCTTGAGCAACTCCTCTTCTCGAAGCATCATCCAAGCAGCATACAACGACTTCCGACTTAATGCATCTGCCACAACATTTGCTTTTTCCGGATGGTAATTCAACTCAAAGTCGTAGTCTTTCAGTAACACCATCCACCTCCTTTGTTGCATATTAAGCTCTTTCTGATCAAAGAGGTATTTCAGGCTCTTGTGATCAGAGAAAACTCAGAACTTAATCCCATAGAGGTAATGCTTCCACACCTTTAGTGCAAACACAACCGTAGCGAGTTTCAAGTCATGCGTTGGGTAATTAACTTTGTGAGGTCTCAACTGTCGTGAGGCATACGCCACCATATTCCGGTGCTGCATCAGCACGCACCCCAGACCCTTTAGTGAGGCATCACAATATACCTCAAATGGTTCATTCAGCTCGAGTAACACCAACACAGTCGCGGTAGTCAGCTTTTGCTTCAACGCTTGAAAGCCCTCTTCACACTCAGAAGTCCAAACAAATGGCGCACCTTTGCGGGTTAACTTGGTCAATGGTAACGCCATTTGCGAAATGTCTTTGATGAATCTCCAACAGTAGCCAGTTAAGCATAGAAAACTCCTTATCTCAGTAACTGAGGTCGGTCGCCCCCACTTAATCACTGCTTCTACCTTAGAAGGATGTAATGCTATCCCCTGTTTACTTATCACATGGCCAAGAAATTTCACCTCATCTTTCCAGAATTCACATTTAGATAACTTGGCATACAATTTTCTCTCCTTTAGAATTTGTAACACGGTTCGAAAGTGCTCGGCATGCTCTTCTTCGGTCTTAGAATAAATTAGTATGTCATCAATGAAGACGACAACAAACTTATCCAAGAATGGGTGGAAGATTCTGCTCGTATAGTCCATAAACACTCCAAGAGCATTTGTTAACCCAGAAGACATTACAGTGTACTCGTAATGACCATAACGAGTCCTGAAAGTGGTCTTAGGGATGTCCTCATCTCTCACCCTTATCTGGTAATATCTGATAAACTCCAATTTTGTGGTTTATCTTGTGTTGAATTTAGGAGATTTTATCATCTTTTCTCACATTTATTCAATGAAATAGCATGGTTTTGTGAATTTCTCCTAATTTGTGCTTAAGAGTAAAAACATGCTTTTTAGGCCTTAAAATTGCTAATTTTAATTCACTTTAATTCCATTCGATGTCTTGATATGTTTGTTAAGTGATTTCATGATTAGAAGGCAATGATTGGATTGAAGGAATGAAGAAAAATCATGCAAAAATGGAGAATTCATGAAGAAATGAGGATTTGCTGAACTGAATGCCACGCGCACGCATCACCCACGCGTACGCGTGAGATAGAAATTCACAAGCGACACGGGCATGTCACCCCACGCGCACGCGTGACCAAGAAAAGTGCCAAATGACGCGTACGCGTGACCCATGCGTACGCGTGACAAGCAGCACGTGACTCACTTAAAGGCAAAATGCTGGGACGATTTCTAGGCTCAAGGAGGCCCAAATCTAACTCATTTATGATGCTTTTGAACCCAAGGATGGCAAGGGTTTGGGGGGGAGAAGTCATAGACTAGTTTTCACCATGTTGTAGTTAGAATTCTAGAGAGAGAAGCTCTCCCTTCTCTCTAGAATTTAGGGTAGTTTAGGTTAAATTCTCATAGATCCAACTTTTAGTTGTTGTTTTGATTTAGTTTTTACTTTTAATTTCTTGTTGTTACATATTTATTCTTCTAGTTTTTTTTCTTGTTAATTTTCTTTTCATGTCATTTTTATGTTGATGCACTCTTGTTGATTTCAATTTCCTTTTAATGCAATTTTATATTTCCATGTCTTTTTATGTTTATCATAGTTGCTATTATTGATTTCTTGCTTATGTTAGTTATGGGTTTCATTAATTCTTGCATTTTGTGATGTTTATTTTTATTGCACTCTAGGTGTTTGTTAAAATATTTTCTCTAGTTTTTGAGTAGTTTTCTTTACTCTTGGCCTAGGCTAAGGGAATTGGGTGACCTTGAGTCATTGGATCTCATTGAATTGGTGATTTGAGAACCCTATGTGGTCAATTTGAACCATTGACTCTAGCCTACTACTAAGTTAATTGGTAGCTAGGTTAGGACTTATGGATTGATGTTGATCAAACCTATTTGACGTACTTAATGCTTTGAGGTAGACATTATACTTACGTCAAGCATAGAGGTAGACTTAATGGGTTGGTCCCTCATAATTGTCAATATATGGTTTGTTGACAAGGATGGTGATCTCAATTACCTATGTCTAGCCAAGAGTTCTTCCTTTCTTTTATTAATTCTTGTTATTTATATTTCTTGTTCCTTATTACAAAAACCCCAAAACATCCCTTCATAGCCAATAATAAAGCACTTCATTGTAATTTCTTATGAGACGACCCCAGGTTTAAATACTTCGGTTATTTTTATTGGGGTTTGTACTTGTGATAACCAAAATCTTTTTAAATTTGATTTGAGTATTGTTAGTTGGTTGGGAACTATACTATCAACGGGAATTTTTTTTGTGTGAAATTCCTAACCATACGAAAATACTCTATCAATATCCAGATCGCAAATCAATCTTGGAGAAAACCCCAGCTCCTTGTAACTGATCCATGAGATCGTCAATCCTCGGCAGTGGGTACTTATTCTTTATTGTGACCTTGTTCAGCTGCCTATAATCCATACAAAGCCGCATACTCCCGTCCTTCTTCTTCACCAATAACACCAGCGCTCCCCACGGAGAAACACTAGGGCGGATAAAGCGCTTGTTCATTAAGTCTTCCAACTGAGTCTTGAGCTCAGCCATTTCCAAAGGTGACATTCTATAAGGGACAATCGAAATTTGCCCTGTAGCCAGTACTAACTCAATTGCAAATTCAACCTCTCGGCTAGGAGAAAATTCCTCAATGTCATTGGGAAACACCTCAGGAAACTCACAAACAACTGGGATTTGCTCTAAGTTTTGTTCCTCACCCGACACACTCATAGCTAACAGCATAACACCTTGACATTCCTGCCTTGAACAATTTACTACCACATAGTTCAAGTAACAACCATTCACCACAACCGGCCCTTTCGACGCTTTTGGCATGAAATGAAACGATTTCTCAAAACAGTTCAACAAGACATGATTCTTAGACAACCAATCCAATCCCAAGATAAGGTCATGACCGGTCATCGGCAAACAAATCAAATCGTGTACAAAATCACGCTGCTTGACCCTAAATGAAACTTGCAGACATCCTAGCCTAGTTACCATGGCTTCATGGGTGGCATTATACACCTTCAGGTCGTAACCTAAAACCACAATCTTCAATCCTAACTCACTAGCCTTTTCAAATGCAATGAATGAATGTGATGCTCCAGAATCAAATAAGGCATTAAGAATTTGACCAGCCATTTCACATTTACCTTGGATAAGTGTCTCGGACCCCTCGGCACCCACGGCTGATGTAGTAAACACCCGACCAGGCTACTGTGCTCTCCCAGCACCCTGTTTCTACTTCTCCGGACAGTTTGAGGCTTTATGCCCCGGCTTACCACATGAGTAACACAATCCCCATCCAGCTTTGCACGGAACACCAGGATGGTAACTCCCACATCTAGCACAAGTTTGCTCATTCAGAGGCTGCTTCCCAAATCTTCTTCCAGGACATTGTTGTTATTAGGCCTCCTGAAGTTATTCTGACCCCGAGTCCTCTGTGGTGCAAAGCCTCCCCGCTTGAAAGGCGGACCTCTAGGAGCAAAACTCTTTTCTCGGTTCGGTGGGAATGGTCCCCTGTGGCTTCCTCTCTCTGCAGCTGCCTTCTTCACGCATTCTTCAGTAATCCTGCTCTTATTTATCAACTCAGAGAAAGTCATGATCTCCATAGGCCCCACTGAATTGTAGATGTCACTTCGGAGCCCTCCTTCATACTTGATGCATTTCCACTCCTCGAAGTCTCCCGGAGCTCCGTGACACATACGGGAAAACCTGAACAACTCCTCAAACTTGTTTGTATACTCAGATACAGACATAGCACCCTACATCAGCTGCAGTAACTCCAGTTCTTTGGCCGTCCTAGCAGAATTCAGAAAGTATTTCTTATAGAATTCCACCTAGAAGGCATCCCAAGTGATAGGGTCATCACTCTGCTGCAGGAGATGTCGGGATCCCTGCCACCAATGCGATGCTTTCCCAGTGAGCAGGTAAGTAGCAAACTCGACACACTGCTCTTCAAGCACCAACTGCGCTTGCAGTGCTCACTCCATAGCCTGAAACCAAGTGTCGGCTTCAGTCGGATTGGTGGCTCCCTTGAACTTTGGCGGATTGACCTTTAAGAAGGTCGCCAACGTCATCGGACCTTGAGTCCCGTTTCTACCGTTTCCCTCATTATCATGGTTGTTCATTTGCTGTCCGAGTGCCTCAGCAATGGCCTGCATAGCAGCAGCCATATTCTGCAATGCAGCCATGAAATTTATCGGGTCATTTGGATTGGTTTCCGGCCCATGAGTACCGGCACGTCCTCTTCCACGGCCTCGACCGCGTCCACGAGGCGCCATCTGGTTCCTATACACACCAAACAATCGATATCAAGTTGATCAATCTCAATATCGAGAGTCTAGTGCTCAAAGTCCCAAATACATGCTCATGAACGTTTATGCCAGTTATATCAATCAGATATCTTAATAGCACATAAACACAAACACAGAAAATGCACAGAAGCATAGTCAGTCCGTCCCTCAGGCTCTATAGGAACAAACTGCTCTGATACCATAATGTAACACCCTACCACACAGAGTCTTATGCTTAAGTCATAAAACAGAGGTGGCGAAGTATTACGACCTCTAAAAATAAAATTTAGTAAATATAGTAGTGTGAAAAATATTTGTAATTAGGAGCCTTTGAAGAAAAATGGGTAAATCAAAACCGTTAAGTCGAAAAGCACAACACTCCGATCGATAGCAAAAACGAAACATACAAAAATAAGCTAACGTGAGAAGATATGCAAGAGAGTGCCAAAATACAGATATCAACACTCAGGACTCGGTTTGCGAAGATAACCAGTCCGAGCATAGAAGTATACATACATATATAAAAGAATTTCCCAAAGTAAAACCCAAAAGACAATATACCGAACCTGTTTCTCCAAAATAACCTCTAAGATGAGTTAATACAAAATATATATACAGTGGAGAATATAAGTATCTAAGCAAGTATGTAAGATCAAAATAAAATCTCGAGAGCTAAGGATCTCCGCCAAAATAGAAAGCTCCAGCATGCCTCAGCGAGGAGCCTCACGTCCTGCATCTAAAAATCACAAAATCTGTATGGGTGAGAACCGGAGGTTCTCAGCATGGTAACAGTGCCTAAATATCTAACATGTAATGTCCTGGGAAAGCCGAAGGCAATCTTAGAACTTTCAATTATAATCAAAGCGTATAAATACAACTAAACCATGAAAAATGAAAACAGGCAACTAACTAAGGATCTTCAGTCTAACTAATATATCCCCTTTCCAAATCCTGCAAACCTCTCAACCGCCACCAACAATTTGATATGCAAACACAGTTATTTCATACAAGGAAATGCACAAGTAGGAAGCAAGTATAACAATTAGGTAATTAGCAAGTAATAATGCAATCAATTAGGCATTCCAACCAAATCACATATAATGCATATGATGTATGCCTGTCCTAGTGGCTGATGAGTCTCATCTGTCGGTTATAAAACTAACCCAACAAGTCCTTGTAGCTAACCATTAGACTGTCCCTCTGTCGTGCATCCCCAACTCGAGTTATCTCACAACATAAACATAATTCATATCCAACACCCTCACTAGTGTATATTCACGAGGGCGAGCTCGTCTGGAACTTTCATAGTGTCCGGCCACACTTACGACATATGGTCAGTAGGGTATCGAGTCTCCACCTGGAGCACGTGGTGGCTAGCCACTGCTTTCACCCAAAGAAACTCGTATCCCAGATAGGTGGAGTGCAACAATCATAATATCAATAATTCAATTCAGCATATATGCATTCAATCTCAGCCAAACATTAATATTCATCTCAGCCATCTGGCTCAAAAGTCATAACTCATTATCAGTCAGAAACCATCATCACACACAGCCATTCGGCTCATATCATACTTAGCCATTCGGCCCATATCATACACAACACTCCACCACCCTCCTCAATAACTCATATCATCACCATTAATCATAACTCATCATAATATCCCCTTTCTTCATCCACAAGTTACCCCCTTCCCTAGCTTCATCTCAAGCACTAAGCATTTTATGTTGATTTAAGATTTAAAGGATGAAATTGGGGGTTTATAAGCGTGAAACAACATCTTAGAAGGTTACAAGCTTGTTGGAAATGTGAATGACTTGAAAACAAAAGCTTTAGAAAAGAATAGGGTCGTGTGCATACGCATAGGGGTGTGCGTGCGCACGCCCAGAAGTGTTTTCAGAAAGTGTGCGTGTGCACAGGGTTGTGCGTACGCAAAGAAGGAAAAATTTTCATTGTTGAGTGTGCGCACAAGGTGTGCTAGCGCCATCAACCGAACGTCATTCCCAGCGTGTGCGTGCGCACAAGGCTGTGCGTACGCACAGCTTGCAAACCTTCGTTGGTTGTGTGTGCGCACAGAGCATGCTAGCGCTCCCATCAGTAGCCCTGTCCCCGTGTGTGCGTACGCACAAGGCTGTGCGTGTGCATAGGTTCGAAAATCCCGGGGTGTGCGTGCGTACACAAACCAGGAATCACAAATTCTGCAGAATTTGCAGGATTCAGATTTCAGGCCCAAACTTTCAACGATCATATCTCCTTCCACAAAATTTAGATTTCCACCAAATTTAAACCATTTTAAAGGTTGCGAAATTATCTTTCTTTTGATATAAAAATCATTAAATTCCAAAAATAATGGCTCAAGATATGATCCGTTGAAGTTCACCAAAATTTCATTTTTACCAAAACTCACAAACTTCCAATTTCTAAAACATACACTTCCAAACTCATTCAAAACCAACCAAAACTCATCCTTCCAACATTGATCATTACCAAACCCTCTTTCAAACATCAACCCACCAATTCTTCCATATTTATCCGAATATCAATTCAATGATTCAATCCATAATCAATATTCCATATCACAATTTCCAAACAACATTCATGTTCATCAATCACCATATTTATACACATATCAATATCACACTCCAAATCATGCTCATCAACAAGTGCCTCAACCCTGTCATCAATCAAACATATTAATTCATATCACATACGACATTACATGCTTTACCAACCATTATAACCACTCACAATCATTTCCACCATCATTCATACATATTTAACTCAATCCAAATTTCCCAACAACTACATCAACATTCCAAAATTCTATCCTAGGGTCACTAGCCTACGTTTTCACAACCACAATACATTTTAGATACAGAAAATCGAAACCATACTTTGGCCGATTTCCGCTCCATCCGGAACACTTCAAATTTCACTTTTTCCTCAACTTCCAATGTCCCAAAGCTCCCAAAATCAGATTTCCAAGAACAAAAGCTCATTTCCAAGCTTTCCAAGATATCAATTAAGCCTCAATATGCACATACACACTTTCTAAACCACAATTTTTATACCCAAACACAATAACTCAATACCCAAATGCTTTAATTTAAAATTTTCACTAGGTTTGAGATCTCTTACCTTATCCAAGGATCAAGGAGGCAAGAACAAGCCTTCCCTTCAAGTTAATTAGATCCTATAACACAAAGGAGCTCACAATTTTAACATTTTTGCCTAAGAAATTCGAAATCAAGGGCTGTAAATTCAAAGAGAAAACCGTGGCTTACCTCAAGAATATTTGTATGGGTTTTGTAGAGCTCGATGCCGCAGTCGCGTGGCCGCAAACGGTGTGTCAATAAGAGCTCCGGATCAAAAGTTATGATCAATTGAAGTTGGACACAAGGGTTTATGTTGTTCCCCCTTCTCCCTTTCTAATTTTCAGCGTGTGTGGTGTTTTAGTGGGGGAGGAAGGGCTGTGCCCTTCATTTAGTTGGGTATTGGGTTGAACCAAGGGCCCATACGGGTCCGGTTGGCCCGTTTGGCCCAATCTTGGGCCGATTTTTTTAAAATTGGTGTCAAAATTCTCGTTTTAATTTTCTCTATCAAATTAAACCATAAAATTCACAATTCTAATTTTCTAGAATATATTTTAATTTATGGGTTAATTAGTCATTTATTAACTGGGTTTTACAGTTACCACGTGATCGGACTGACCGAAAAATTGATGAACCAGATTCTTAACCGGTCTGGTCTAGTGATATAACCGTTTAAGAATTAGAACCGATGAGAATCGCTCAAAATTGGTGGAAACCGGTTCAACCGAACTGCTCCAGAAAAAATTCCAAATTGTTGAAGATGTGACTTAAACCTAGATCCTCCTTGTTATTACATACTCTCCTTGCCACTAAGTTATGTTATTCCTTATTACTTCATATGCTAATTATTAATTATATAGTAAAAATATACAATAATTTTGTTAATATTATTTTAATTTTATACTCACTTATATTTAAATTAATTATATTTTTTATTATTCATAATTATTAATATAAATATTATTAAACATATATAAATAATTTTAATTATAGACTTTTGACTATTTTATATTTTTTATTTATGTAGGATTAGTTCTATCGGTTCAACCAGTAATTTATGGGTTGAATCAATAAACTAGTGAACCAGTAGCTTGACCAGTTCGATCATCGGTTCAGTTCTTACAACTATGAGCATTACTGCTATAAACACGGAGCCAATCAATAGAATATACTTTATAAGAACCGGCCCGGATCGGCCGATTCGACCCAAAAACCAATGAACCGGACCCTTAACTGTCCAGTCCAATGATATAACTGTTTAAGAATTAGAATCGATAAGAACCACTCTAAATCAGTGAAAATCGGTCCAACCAAACTGTACCAGAGAAAATTTCAAAATATTTGAAAATGTGGCTTGAACCTAGGTCCTCCTTATTATTGCGTACTGATAAACCACTATTCTATGGTTTATCTTGTGCTAATTTAAGTGGTTTGTATCAACTCTTTACTCACTTATTCATATAAATTGCATGATTTTACATTTTCCTTCCTAATATTATTCTATAATTGGAAACTTGCTTCCCAAGCCCTTAAATTACCAAAAATTAATTTCCCTTTATACCATTCGATGCCGTGATATGTGTGTTAACTGATTTCAGAGATTACAGGGCAGGAATGGCTCAGAGGATAGAAAGGAAGCATGCAAAAGTGGAAGGAATACAAGAAACTGAAGGAATTGCAAAGCTGTCCAGCCTGACCTCTTCGCATTCAATCAATCATAACTTGAGCTACAGAGGTCCAAATGATGCGGTTTTAGTTGCGTTAGAAAGCTAACATCCGGGGCTTCAAAATGATATATAATTATTTATAGTGGCCGTACAGAAAAATGACGCACACACGTGAATCATGCGGACACGTCGTTCTGCAGAAAAACCAGCGTGGCAGATTTCATCCCCAGCGGTTTCTGGGCTGTTTCTGACCCAGTTTTCAGCCCATAAAACATAGATTAGAGGCTATAAAGTGGGAGAACCCATTCATTCATGAAGACAACTTTCATATACATAATTTTAGGTTTTTTAGATGTAGCTTTTAGAGAGAGAGGCTCTCTCCTCTCTCTTAGGATTTAGGATTAGGATTTCTCTTAATTTTAGGATTGCTTCTTCATTCCAGGTTCAATGTTCTTTTAATTTATTTTCTCTTCTACTTTTATTTACTTTATCACTTAATTTATTTATTTTCCCAATATTAGTTTATGAACTAGGATTGATTTTTTTAATTAATACACATTGAGGTATTTCAGATTTATGATTGCTTTCTTTTATTTATGATATAAATAATTTGGATTTTCTCCTTTTGGCTTTGGTTAAGTAATTGGTGACACTTGAGTTGTCAAACTCAGCTGTTGATTGAAAATTGGAGTTTGCTGATTGATTTGGATCCCTCTAAAGCTAGTCTTTCCATAGGAGTTGACTAGGACTTGAGGAATCAAGTTGATTGGTCCACTTGACTTTCCTTTATTTAGTAAGGGTTAACTAAGTGGGAGCAATAAACAATTCTCACCATACCTGATAAGGATAACTGGGATGGGATTTTCAGTTCTCATACCTTGCCAAGAGATTTTCTAATTATTAATTTATTTTTCTCGTCATTTAAATTACTTGTTCCTTATTTCAAAAAAAAAAAAAAAACCCAAAACAAAGATACTTTTCTGTAACCAATAATAAATCATACTTCCCTGCAATTCCTTGAGAGACGACCCGAGGTTTAAATACTTCGGTTATAAATTTTATTGGGTTTTGTTACTTGTGACAACCAAACTTTTGTACGAAAGAATTCTCTGTTGGTTTAGAAACTATACTTACAACGAGAACTTATTTGTGAAATTCTTTACTAGCAGAAATCCGATCGTCACGTACTCTCCTTACCACTAAACTATGCTATTCCTTATTACTTTATATGCTAATTATTAATTATATAGTAAAAACGTACAATAATTTTGTTAATATTATTTTATACTCACTTATATTTAAATTAGTTATATTTTTTATTATCCATAATTATTAATATAAATATTATTAAACATATATAAATAAAATATCAAATATTTTTATTAATTACAATATCATTATTCTTTTTATGATTTATATGATATTTATTAAATATTATTTTTCAGTAAAAATAATATAATAAATATAAACTAATGAGTTAGTTATTAAAATAAAAAATAGTTGCTTTAGTATGAAAATAAAATTAAAAAATATTTATTATGAAAAAATATTAGAATTTTATATACTTATTTAATGATAACTGAATTATAACTTGTTGATTATAATTTGTTGAAACTTGATTGTTTTAAAAATATTACTGAAGATATCTATTTTAAATTTTAATTTTAGACTTTTGACTATTTTATATTTTTTATTTACGTAAGACCGGTTTTATCGGTTCAACTAGTAACTTATTGGTTAAACCAATAAATCAGTAAACCAGTAATTTGATCAGTTCGATCATCGATTCGATTCTTACAATTATGCTACTAGAGACACAAAGAGTTAATCAATAAAATATAATTTTAGTACATTTCTTAATAATTTACTCAAGAATAAAATACATGTCTCACCACATGAATTCTCATTCTATTAGCGTTATTATTAGGGACACAAAATTAATCAGTAGAATATAATTTGAATAAATTTTAAAAATATTTTATCATCAAATCGAATTTGTCATAAATTTTTTACGAAAAATTGTACTATTATTTTTTAATGAATAATGTTTTGAATATAATTTTGAGCTTAGACTTTCCTGCACAATATTTCATAAGATTTATTTTATTAAAAAAAACAGTATTTATCACTTTAGCATACAAACTCGCTCCCCATCTTTGGAAGTCAAGCCTCCACCAATACGCAAAAGACCTCAATAGTTCACTGAAATACAAACTCGCTCCCCATCTTTTGAGAGTCATTGTTGTCTTGTGTAATGATATTTTGTAATCTTTTAAGTTTGAACTTATCAATTGAATACTCATTATTCACTCGTTTACTTGGTCAAGACAGGGTATTAGGCAGAAATTTTTTACACGGTCTTAAACAATCTTTCTATATGTAACCGTGTAAACAAAAAAAAAATTAGCTATAATTTATTCATTGCATATACGAATAGTCGAATATATATATTTGGCACCTCAAAAAAAGTTTTATTATACTATTATAAATAAGTTTAATTATTCATCTATTATATATTTNTTAAAGTTTTTAAAGTAAGTATACATTAATAAATATGTTGTAAGATATTCAAATAACTAACGAATTATAATAGAGTTATGCTACGTATACATCGAAATTAGCCACTAAAGTCAGTCACCAATATAAAATATATGGTGGAATACAAATATACATTGAAAATAAATTAAACTATACAGGTATTTATACACAAATACATTAGTGGCTGATTTTAGTAGTTAATTTTAGTGTACAAAATTACAAATAATATTTTTGATAATGATAATACTCGACAACTATAAAAAGAGTTTTAGATTATCTATAAATAGATCATGCTCCAAATGTTACATACACCATCCTCAAATTTCTTAATATATCAACCTTAGTTCCAGTAGCAAAAATCCGATCCCAATGAGAATCCATCAAATCTTCTTGGCTTTCTTTATACCCTTTTGGTTGATAAACCTTAGTATCAGCATTGATGCTGCAAGAAATCACTACTGCTTTGGCCATCAACAGCTTTTGTTGCTCCAATTAAAGAATAGCCTTCTATTCAACACTGTTACATCCAAAAAATTGGTTCAGTGGAACAAAACTGATGATGATTGTTGTCAGTGGAATGGAGTAACATGCAACAAAGGCCAAGTAGTTGGTCTTGATTTGAGTGATGAACTTATCTCTGGAGGACTACACAACTCATCAAGCCTCTTCAATCTGCAATATTTGCAGAATTTGAATTTGGCTCACAATGAATTTGGTTCTTCCATTCCTTCCACATTTGGAAAGCTAAAGAATCTGAGGCGTTTAAATCTATCAAATGCCGGCTTTGTGGGACAGATTCCAGCCGAGATATCTCAATTAACAAAGTTAGTTGCTCTTGATTTGTCTTTATCATTCTCAACACAACATACTCTCAAACTTGTGAAGCCAAATATTGCCATGCTGGTGCAGAACCTTACAGAGGTCAGGGAGTTGTTCTTGGATGGAGTGAAGATATCAGATGAAGGAAAGGAATGGAGCCAAGCTTTATCATCGCTGCGAAAACTGCAAGTTCTTAGCATGTCATATTGCAATCTCACAGGATCAATTGATTCTTCAATATCAATGCTAGAGGCGCTCGAAGTGATTCGACTAAACTTGAATAATATTTCAGGTCTAGTGCCAGAATCCTTCTCGAGTTTCTCCAATTTGAAAGTCTTGGAGCTTAGGGATTCCAGGTTGAGTGGCTATTTTCCAAATGGTGTCTTCCAAATTCAATCACTCAATGTTCTTGATGTGTCAAATAATCATGATCTTCATGGTAACTTACCAAACTTTTTGCAGAATTTGTCTCTTCACACCTTGAAACTTGACAACACAAAATTTTCTGGACAAATTCCAAGTTCCATTTCCAATCTGAAGCACTTGTCTACATTAAATCTTTCCAATTGCCAATTCAATGGAACCTTGCCTATCTCAATGTCAAAACTCACCCAAATTGTTGAACTAGACTTATCATTTAATGAGTTTAGTGGTCCAATTCCATCTCTTAATATATCTAAGAATCTTAGATATTTCTCTGTCTTGCACAATAATTTGACTGGATCCATTCAATCATCTCATTTTGAGGGCCTTCTACATCTCCTCAACATTAATTTAGGTGATAACTCTCTCTTTGGGAAAGTTCCTTCATCTCTTTTTACCCTTCCATCTTTGCAAGAGCTCACACTTTCTAATAATGGATTTCAAGGTCCATTGGATGAGTTTTCAAATGCTTCTTCCTTCCAACTACACTTGGTTGATTTGAGCCATAATAGACTAGAAGGACAGATCCCTCTTTCGTTCTTTCAACTTAAAGGACTTCAATTCCTCCAACTTTCTGAAAATGAATTCAATGGCACTATACATCTTGATGTGATTCATAATCTACCAAGCCTGCATACATTAGGCCTCTCAAACAACAATTTATCAGTTTATATACCACCTTTCAATGATGATCATAGCCTTTCATCCTTTCCTATTATGAAGTATCTGTTGTTGGCTTCTTGCAAGTTAGGGGAATTTCCTGGTTTCTTAAGAAACCAATCCCAACTTCATGCACTAGACCTATCCAACAACCAGATTCATGGAACAATACCCAATTGGATTTGGAGGTCTGAGTCTTTGGTCTATTTGAATCTTTCCAACAATTTTCTCACGAGTTTGGAAGGCCCTTTGGAAAATCTCAATTCTAATCTATATATCCTTGATCTTCATTCCAATCAACTTCCTGGGTTAATTCCCACTTTCACAAAATATGCTGTCCATTTGGACTACTCAAGCAACAGATTCAGCTATGTCCCATCCACTTTGGACAAGTATATTCCTTTCTTATATTTTTTCTCCCTTTCAAATAATAGCTTACGAGGAAAAATTGATGATTCATTTTGCAAATTTTCGTCCCTTAGGTTGCTTGATCTTTCATACAATAGCTTCAAGGGCTCTATTCCCAAGTGTCTGACTAGAAAGAATAGCACACTTAGGGTCTTAAATCTTGCCAAAAACAAACTCACAGGTTATGTTTCTGATCGAATCTCGAGTTCTTGTAACTTGAGGTTTCTTGATCTCAATTCAAACACTTTGGTTGGTCCAATTCCAAAATCTTTGTCCAACTGTCAGAAACTGCAAGTTTTGAACCTTGGAAACAATCACTTCTCAAATGAATTTCCATGCTTTTTAGGCAACATTGCCACACTGAGAGTGTTGATTTTAAGGTCAAATAGACTCCATGGTCCAGTTAAATGCCAACATAGCAATAGAAATTGGGAGATGCTTCATATTGTTGATCTTGCCTCCAATAATTTTAGTGGTATGGTATCTGGATCTCTCTTGCAAAGATGGTCAAAAATGATGAGCAAGGACAATGAAGCCCATCAAAAATTTGGAAATTTATTTTTTGACATGTTTGATAACCATGATCCCATACGTTTTAAGGATCTTTTCACTGTCATTGATAAAGATCTTGTGATAAAGCTAAACAAATTGTTGGGAGGAGAACCTTACTCTGTGATAGATCACATATTTGCTTATTATGTGACTGCCAATGAACTTGGATGTAGAATCTTGGATTCAGTTACAATTGTCGGCAAAAATTTACACTTGAATTTGACCCGAATTCCTTCTATCTATACTTCTTTGGATTTCTCTTCTAACCATCTTGAAGGTCCAATACCTGAAGAGCTTGTGAATTTGAGGGCACTCCATATTCTTAACATGTCACATAATGCATTTTCTGGTCATATTCCATCTTCTATAGGAAACTTGATGAATCTTGAATCCATGGACCTATCATATAACAATTTGAGTGGAAGGATCCCTACTGGGATTTCAAGTCTATATTTTCTTTCAGTGTTGAATCTCTCCTTCAATCATTTGGTGGGGGAAATTCCAACAGGTTCTCAAATTCAGACTTTTGATGCATACTCCTTTGAAGGTAATGATGGGTTATGTGGCCTTCCATTAACCAAGAATTGTGGTGACAATGGAATGAAAGAACCATTGTTACCATCTTCTGAAAAGAAAACTTCAATTAACTGGAGTTTGTTAAGCATTGAGTTGGGGTTCACATTTGGGTTTGGACTTATTGTCCTTCCCCTTCTTTTATGGAAGAGATGGAGACTATGGTATTCCAAGAATATGGATCATTTGCTTGCTAAAATCTTTCCTCAACTCGAGTTTGTTTATGAGCAACATGGAGAGCAAAGGTACAGATATCTGAGGTGGAATCGAAGCTGATTACTCAAAGAGTAATACTTTCAAGATTCTAAAACTAACACGTTTATACGTGTTCCACAAATATATACAATTAACATAATTATGTGACATTAAAATAAATGGTCATGCATAATTATGGTGGAACACGTTAAATGCAGTTTTAGTTCTAGAACTTGCAAGTATATCTCTCTTTAGATAGCTAATATATCATGTTATTTCTGGCATCTTTTGAATTTTGTAATTTTTTTTCTAATTTTAGAAAAGAAAAATTGAAGCATCTGTGTAACTTTTTTATAGAGACGACCCTCTTTAAAAGTATACCTTTTCCTTCTGCCCCTTTGGAATTATCGTGCAACTAGCCACAGTCCCACCGATTAGCTTGCTCTCCAGCCCTTGCAATTTGCAACAGCAACACTACTTTGTAGTAAGTTGCAACTGCTCTCACGCATATTCTCCTATGATCATTAGTTTCATTGCTCCAAAATGCTCATAATTGAACACAAATACTATAGAAAAAATGTCGGTTATTGTCAGATTTACCGGAAAAAAAATGAAATTAATCCGCCGGTAATAAATTTATCGTTGGATTTTGTATCAATTTCAATCCGATGGTATCAACTTCACCGGTAACTTGCGATGGATTTAGCGGCAGATTTAGTTTTTAAGCTACGAATATCTGGTGTCAGTTATTGGTAGATTTTTTCTGATGGTAAATTTGATGCCAAACTATTTTGTTCCCACATTTTTATCGTCGGATATTTCCAACAGAGAATTCGACGGTAAGTTTATTTTTTTTAATATTTTTGTTATGAAATTAGTGATGAAATTATAAATTTTTTATTTAAATTTATTTTTTGCACAATTAATAGTCAAATTCAAAATAATAGAACTCAAATACGTTAACTTATCAAATGCACGAATAAAATGAAAAGTCAACTAACAGAGGACATGATACAATCAAACAGTGTATAAACAAACCCTAGTCACTAAAAGTCGTCGTCATCGTCGTCGTCTCGCTGGTTCTGCTACTGAGGCGGCGGCTTAGGCAGTGATGTATGTACCCCTCCAACAGTGCCGCTTCAACCAGGAGCAGCACCGTTACCACCAGAAGTAGCCGCTACCACCAGCGCCTATTTGATTCTTGTATGGCACCATGTTCTGCTCCATCCGCTGAAGCTGCTCCAACTCCCGCCTCCACTCCAACCTGAGGTCATCTGTGTCAGTCATGCGTGAGATGATCGCTTGATACCTCTCCTCAGACTCCCGCATGCAGCTGCTGAGCTTGTTGGTGAAGGCTTCGGGTGAGGAGTAGAACCTGCTCCTGTAAATCGACGCCGTCCTCAGGATCGACGGGCCTACTGGTGTCTCAACGTGGATGTGTGGAGGTTGTTGGGCAATTTCTGTACGGTTCGGATGTGGTCTCGCGCAAAACCCTATCAGGAGTGACAGTTGGTGCGGTGGAATTGCTGCCATCGTCTCCAATACGTTGAGATTGTTGGGTTGCGACCTCCAATCTTTGCGTGTAGGAGTCCTGTGTAATACATTTTATGATTAGGGTTGCAGTTAATTTAAAAATGGTATATCACATGATGTTTACTTATATAATGATCCGCAGACCGTTGATCAGTAAATCTCTCCTTGTTGTCATTCAACGTGTGGGTATATTTGAAGGTCTCCGCCATTGTCGCCTCATGATCAATGACTTGGACTACACATTTTGAAACCACATGTTAAGTCAAGTAATAATGACATTACACCAATACTAAACGAATTTAATAACAAAATGAAAGAAGTTACTTATCAGCCTGGCCTTAGTCTTCATGAAAATCACTGATCCACTGGTATATATACTTCGACGATTTGGCCGATGCCTGTTAGCTATGTTGGTAAGACGGCAACGCTTGAACCCCTCGTTAGACTCTCAATGGACGTATAGTAACTTGTTAATGTCTGGGCGGAGCCAAATGGTGAGGTGGTCACAATGCTCTCGCACGTCCTCCAACATCTGCTAAAGCCGCCTAGTCATCCGATGGTCGAAGATCATAATAACAAATCAGTACCAAAATTATAATAACTTATAATAACAAATCAGAATAAAATAACAAACACAAAATTATAATAACAGATTAGACCTTATTCTTATTTTAAAAAAAGGGAAGTTCATAAGCATTACTTGAGCACCAACGCTGAGAAGAAGAGGGTGGCAGAAGCGGCAGCAGTAGCAGTGGTAGAATCCGACAGCAGCAATGGTGACGAACAGCACCGACGAAAAGGAGGTTGTCGGCGTCAGAGGGGACTTCCAAAGAGATGAAAGGGGTAGAGAGAGAGAGAGTGGGAGGTGAGAAGGTTAGAGAGAGAGAGAGAGAGAGAGAGAAATTCAAATGAGGGAAAACAGGGTTTACGGTTCGAATTTAAGGCACAATTACCGTTGAATTTACCGGCAGATAAAGCCAGTAAATCCGACGGTAACATGTTGCGGGTTATCAAAACACAGTATTCCACTAAGTGGGTTTACTGTCAGAATTTTCCAACGGTAAATCCGACCTTAAATGTCGAGCCCATTTCTTCCGTTTTTCCTCCAATTATTACTTTGACAAATTTACCGTTGGAAACAAAAATCCGCCGGTAATATTTTGTCACTATGAATTTCATGCCTAAATCGCTGGTAAATCGCTGGTAAAGACGCCATTATTCTGTGACGCTAAATTTAACGGTACTCAACATTTTTTTTGTAATGAAAATGGTTGATACAATTTTTTTGGATCAAAGGATTAAATGCCATTAACTAATTAAAATATGTACATCATAAGCAAGTATAACAGTATAATAAGCTAAACATACTCTTGTTCTGCTAATGTTACATTTGATTACGAAAACAAGTTAGGACAATACAAAACATTGACAATAAAATATAAATAACATAGACACAAAAATTAGTATTTTTATATTTTATTTAGTGATAAATTAAAATAAATTATAAAAGTTTATTTTATTATTTTTTT
>NC_029788.2:103946437-103957879 GCF_000816755.2 Arachis ipaensis
AATTTTATATATCTATATTTTTATTATAGTATTCTGTGCATATAAATAAACGCACTCTTTGGGCAAAGATGATGGCTAGAGTTCACGGAGCAGTCACACGTATACAAACAATTTCAATATTTTGAAACCCAACCCCTTTCAATTGAGACGCCACCAAGTCATTCTTCACAATCTTTGCAGAATTTTCTTGTACACTCTAGCTTTTTATTCATGCTTTGGCTTTTCCTTGAAGTACCCAATGAAGATGGTGAGAGCCATTATGATATCGGTGATACATATTAGGTCAAATATAATCTGAGGAATCCCATGATGGCAAGAAAGGAAGCTCCTACATCAAGGGTGATGGTTATCAGTGGCTAAGAGAAGAGGGTTGAATCTTAGCCTCTTTTTTTGCTTATAAACACTTGCTGGCCTTTGAAATAGCTTCTGGAGATTTTTTTGCTTTTTGTCTCGTACTTAGCCACGAGAATTTTTCTTTTTATCTCGTAACCAGGCAAGAGATATTTTTCAATTTTATCTCCTATGCAGCAGAAACAGAAATGGAGTAGAAGAGAGAGAGAATCACACCACGAAGTATCTTGGTTCAGCCACCAAGTGCAATGCAGCCTACATCCAGTCTCCATCACAACAATGATGGAATTTCACTATAATCATCATGATTACATATACCAATTCTCCCTAGAAACTACCCTTCCTATCCGGGATAAGTCTAGAATCTAACCCCAATCCTGAACTTGACTTGGTCACCAACCAAGCTTTCAACTGCTAAGTGCTAACCCAACTTGCAAAGGGATTCCCACAGAATCATGAAACACAACACAGATGTACAAAGGACCTCTAGGACATCTATGACTTTTTCTTTTAATTTTGTATACTCTGCCTTTTTCCGCTCTATGGCTTTTTCATACAAACCTCACTCTTTGCCTTTTTTCATGAGACTCAAGACAGACAAAACTAAACAGAAAAATATAACATGAAACACATTGAAGGAGAAGAACTTCTGTTAGCTTGGGTAGCTATGAGAACTCTGTGCTTTACACCCTTTTCTCCTTGCTTCAAGCCATGGCTGTTCTCCCTTATTTATAGAAGGGGAAGCCTCCAAGGTTGAAACTGTTGAACCGAGCCAACTTCTTCTTCTTCATGCAAAAACTGATTCGGCCAAAGAGAGGAGAGAGGAAACCGAATGCTATAACCAACATGCAATTACCTCTGTGTCATCCCTTCTCACCAAGCTTCATCAATCCGGGCCTTCCATCTTGACTTGCTCCTCAAGAAGGATTCTTAGCCCTTGATGAGTCATTGATTGCTTGATAGCTCCTTCTGCTCTTATCCTCTGCCTCATCCTCTATGTAGCTACAGTAGCTACCTTTTGTAGTGGTTGAGCAAAAGTAGAGATGAGTCATGCTTTCAAGGGATCGTCTTCCTCTGATCGAGTTGGATCTTCTCCATTTTTGGGTATGGAGAGCTTGAGACTTCCTCACCACTTCTTACCATAAGTGGCAAAGATCTCAGCCACACCATACTGTAGATTTTCTTTTTCTTACCGCCATCATCACAATAGCTTCATGCTTGAGCCTAGCTTCATCTACTTGCTTCTGATGGCTTGTGTTTTCTTCCATTTTTTCTGTAAAGTGACTGAAACTGATGAGAGAAGAGAGAGAATGCTTTCAAAGAAAATAAAGAAGGAAATAAAATCAATTTTATTCCATTAAAACCCACTTCCTTCTTCCATAGTAACGTGTGAAGCAATAATAGCAATTACATCAATTTCAAACTTTCTCTCTCATATTACCAATGTCTGCATTTACTTCATTTAATTAAATTTTGAATTCCATAAGATAAAGGGTGTGGTAACTGTGGAAACATGTAACCAATTAATAAAAAATTGGATTCCATCATGTTAAATGGGTAGCTTAAACATGGGCCCCCAATTCCTTTTTAATTTCAGACCAAACATCTTGTTGGGCTTAAAAATTGTTTTTCTGGCCCAACAAGCATCACAATTCAGCCACAATTCATATATCAATTTTGCACAAGGCTGAATGTATTCATCATATTGGGCTTGCTATTTTTCGGCCCAAAACAAAAATCTGCACAACAAAATTATTAATTAACAAATGTTAATTAAAGATCAAATTAATAATTTTACAATTAATTATTTTAATAATGTTTGATCATCATCAATTTAAGTTGGAGTTTTCCAAACTCATCAATCTCCCCTTTGATGACAAACATTATTAAAAATTGAAATGAAAAGGTTTAGAGTTTAGAGTACTCCCTTTGAAGATTTGGAATCCTCCCCCCTTTTCAATTGTTACTTAGCTCCCCCTAAATATATGCCATTTTACTAAGGGAAGTAATACCTGTAACATTTAAAATCAAGCTGATAGCCACCATGTATTCAGCATATGGAATATAAGTTATGTTGAACAGCTTGATTTATGAGCAGAAGTAAAGTGATAAACAAAACTAATTTGTTATCATATAAATAATTTTTTGCTCAATACAAACAAAATGCTTGAGTACAGAGTACATAGCTATCAAAAAACACATTAGATAATTCTCAAAAATTTTCTGCCAAATCATTTGATCAAATAAACAAAATTTTTAGCAATCATATTAGAGCAACACTCATTCAATATAGCAAAAAATTGTTTAATCAAACAGAATTATCATTCAATATATCAGAGCAAAAATTGTTTAATCAAACAGAATTATCCAGCATCATTCAATATATCAGAGCACAAGGGAATTATCCAACATTTATCCAATAATGATAATGCAACAATCATTTCAATATAACAGATCATAAATCATAAGGCATGACCATTAGAACATGGAACTTATGTACACAGGGGTGATCATGAATCAAAATTATTTCAGCCCCTGTTCTTTCAATTTTTCCAACTTTTTCTCCCCCTTTTGTCATCAATGGGGAACCTGCAAAACAGACAAGAATATACCAAAATGCATAATATTTGTTTAATCTAAACATAAAGTCCAAAGTATCCAAGAGCATACAAAATACCAAAATGTCAGAACAGTAACAGAGTTCAAAATGACAAATAGATCAATCATCAGAAAGGTTAAACTCAGAGCCGTATTCATCATCTTCTTCTGCAGCCCCCATTTCTTTTTCAAAACTCTAAAGCGCAGCAGTAAGTTAACTCTTTCTTGGCACTTAATCCACGCTTTCTCATTCTCATATGCTTGCTTGCGAGTTGTTTTATAGGATTTCACCATCAGATTTGACATATTTGAGAACTCAGTGAGTACATCCTTGATTGAATCCGTAACTTTTGTTGGCTCATGTGGACGGCTCTCAAGATCACTTTCAGATGGTTCAGAGGGCATGGAGCGTTTCCCTTTGGTGCCTTTCATAGAACCCGAGACTCCTCCTCCCTTGATTGTGGAAACTTTATTTTCTACATCCTCATTAATTAAATCATATTAAAATATTCAAAGATGCATATAAGAAAGATTTCATAAGGAAGATTAGCCTTTTTGTCACTTTTAACATACTCCCACATGTGTCTCACCATGAGATATGCAAAAGAGATAGGAGAGGAAGTAATAATTGCTAAGAGTACTAAAGTATCAGAAACAGTTACTCTGTGGTAAGAACCACTCTGAGGCATTAGAATGTGATTGATGATTCTGTGCAGAAGTGCTCTTTCAGCACCAAGAGCTTTGTGGGTTAGAACCGTGCCATCCAAAGCAGAGAAATTTATGCAAGTCTGATTCAAAGCAATCTAGTATGAGATCCCAACCTGCAAATCCTATTTTTTCGTCATATAAGTAGCTGCTCCTTCATCAACATATCCCAAGGTAGCACTGATTATTTCTCTGTTCAGGGACATATGAACCCGCTTGACATATGAAGGGATTGCACCATCATAAACCTCATCTTCGCATAGAACTCGTGAACCAAGGCTGGATACACAGATTTTTGAATACTGAACAAAGGGGTCCATTTCAGATTATCAAAGAGAGTGACAAAGTTAATCCCTTTTGCAGTGAGAGATTCCAAGTTCACTATGTGGGATGTACATAAGTGACGCTTCTTCAGAACTTCATTGTGAAACTCATATGAAGAACATGAGTTAAATCTGCTTGGATCAAAGTGTGAGTGACCTTTGTTATACTTATTTTTGAAATCAAGTGATTCCAAATTTGGTGGTTCTTTGGTGTTACGTAGAACGTAACCTTTTGCACGCTGAGAACTACAGCCAGCAGAGGGGTGAGGAGTTGATTTCCTTGGTGGTGAATGGGGTAGAGAAGATTGAGACTCCTCTTCCTCTTCTACAACTGGTTCTTTATCCTTTCCTATCTTTTTTCTAGATGAAGTTTTCTGAGCAATGACCTTTCTTCTCATGGTTTCGGTTTGCTTGGAGGAGGGTGAAGGGGATGAGGAGGATGTAGAGTGTATGTGAATGTGAGGATGTGTTTGAGGAGTTGAAGAAAATGGATAATTTTTGGGTAGAGGGGTTCGGCTACTTCTCTTGGGTGCTACCTTCTTTTTCATGTTATAAGAGTGAAGAATGGAGAGGGAAGGTGAAAGAGTGGCCGAAGAGGTTGGAGAGATGTGGGAGGTTATGGTAGCATTATGCTGAGTGGAGAGAGAGGGTTATGTGGTTAATGACCATTAAGTGGTGCGGTTATCAACAAGGAAGGAAGTTTAAAATTAAAAAGAGAGGTTAGCTCCTAGAATCAAGGGAATAGGTGAAGGAAAAGATTAAGATTTGACAACAACTGTTTCCTACAAGATATTATATGATAACTTCTCAAAAGAATTATTGTTTAAAAATGAGGCACTCAAAAGGGCCAGAGTCTTGGATCAGGTCAAAGGTGATTTGGTTGGGCCCATGATCATTTAAAATAAGAATCAGTCTCCCCTTGTATTAATGCCAGTTTATCACGTCCTTAAATTTATCTCCTGCTTACCTACGAGACAAAACTAACAAATTCATCAAAATTCACAAATTATCAACAGAATTCAAATTCACCATACCCAAGCTATTCCTTAACGAACAGAATCTATCCACACACAAAGGTTTAGTGAATATATCAGCAAGTTGTTCTTCAGATTTCACAAATTGAATATCAATAGTACCTTTTTGCACATGTTCTCTAATAAAATGATATCTAATTTCAGTGTGCTTAGTTCTAGAGTGCAACACAGGATTTTTAGAGATGTTTATAGCACTTATATTATCACAAAACAAAGGAATACTATTGATTTTCAATTTATAATCCTCCAATTGAGTTTTTAACCAAATTAATTGAGAACAACAAGCAGAGGCAGCTATATATTCAGCTTCGGCTGTAGATAGATCTACTATGGCTTGTTTCTTGCTTGACCACATATTAAGTGAGCTTCCAAGGAAGCAACACATTCCGGATGTGCTCCTTCTATCCACCCGATCTCCCGCATAATCTGCATCACAGAAACCTACTGGACAAAAGTCATCAGATTTTGGATACCATAAGCCATAATCACATGTTCCCTTAATATATCTAATGATTCTTTTGATGGCTGAAAGGTGGGATTCTTTTGGGTGAGATTGAAATCTTGAACATACACCCACACTTTGAACAATGTCCGGTCTAGAGGAGATAAGATACATGAGTAAACCTATCATTTCTCTATACCGTGTTTCATCCACATCTTTGCCATCATCATCCTTTTTAAGCTTAGTGTTTGGATGCATTGGTGTTCCCATAGGTTTGGAATTTTCTAGGCCAAATTTCTTGATTAATTCTTTAGCATATTTTCCTTGGTGAATAAAAGTGCCACTAGGAGTTTGTTTAATTTAGAGACCAAGAAAGAACGTTAGTTCTCCCATTAAACTCATTTCAAACTCACTAGTCACGAGTTTTCCAAACTCTTCACACAAGGATTCATTGGCTGATCCAAACACTATATCATCCACATAAACTTGAACAAGAAGAATATCCTCATTAGATACTTTAATAAATAAAGTAGTATCGATCGTACCCCTTTGAAAGTGATTTTCCAATAAGAAGGCACTAAGCCTTTCATACTAAGCTCTTGGAGCTTGCCTAAGACCATAAAGAGCCTTTGAAAGCTTGAAAACATGATTTGGAAATTCTTTATTTTCAAAACCGGGGGGTTGTGCCACAAACACTTCTCTATCTATAAAGCCATTAAGGAAAGCACATTTGACGTCCATTTGGAACATTTTAAAACTTTTATGGGCAGCATAGGTGGTGCGTTATTTCTAACCACAAACTAACCGGCAAGTGCACCGGGTCGTACCAAGTAATACCTCAGGTGAGTAAGGGTCGATCCCACGAGGATTGATGGACTAAGCAACAATGGTTAAATGATTTACTTAGTTAGGCAAGCAGAAAATGGTTTTGAGATGTTCAAAAGGTTTTAAAAGTGACATCAAAATATCAGAAGGCAGGCATGCAAGTAAATAAGTTGAAAATAAAATATGGGGAAACAGTTAAGGCTTTAGAGTTATCTATTTTCCGGATTGACTTTTCATATTACCTATTTTAATCATGTAAGATTTAATTCATGGTAAACTATTTGTGACTAGACCCTAATTCCTTAGACCTTCCTAGTCTCCTCTAAAATTCATCAACTGCCAATTTCTTGGTCAATTAATTCCAATTAGAGGGTGATGATCAAATTCCAGTTTATATGCCACAAGAATCCTAATTATCCAAAAATAAGGGGATTATATGTCACGTATCCCGTTAAATACAAACAATTAGAAATTCAGGATAATATGTTTTCAAGCTGTTGTTCAAGTAAAGAGCTTTTCCAAGTTATACAAGAACTCAATTAGAACATGGGTCATACTTCCGTTCCACCCAAATTCATAAAATAAAGAATGAAAACAATTATTGAAATATAAATCAAAACATGAATTAAAATAAAGATATAATAGTATCAATCCATACAATAGACAGAGCTCCTAACCTTAACAGTGGAGGTTTAGTTGCTCATGACTCAGAGAAGAAAACTAGGATTCCGGAATGTAAATTTGTATAGAATTGGGATCCTCTGGGACCTCTCCCAAAAGAGAGGTTTCTTCTCCCTTTTATATCTAATCCTAATAAATTTAAAATCTAATTTCTAAAACTAAAATTCATATCTTTTCCTAAAAATAATATTTGAATTTAAATTAGAATTAATTAACAAGTCTTCAGTTGATGGGTGGGGACCACTTGTTTTGTCCATTCTGCAGCTTCTAATATGTGCTTTATGGGCTGGAAATTGGGTCAAAACAGCCCAGAAATCGCCCTAGCATTTTTCTGCGTTTTCTGCACGTGGTGCATGTCACGCGTACGCATCAGTCACGCGCACACGTCGATGGTCTTTTCTGCGGGCCATGCGAACGCGTCGGTCACGCGCACGCGTCGCTGTGCAAATCTTCAAATCACGCGTACGCATCAGTCACGCGCACGCGTCGCCTTTGAAAGCACCAAATCACGCGTACGCGTCAGTCATGCGCACGCGTCGCTCCTCGCTGCCATCTCCTTTGATTCTTGTGCTGTAGAAACTCCATCAAATCCAGCCGAATGCTACCTAAAATAAACAAAATTGCAAAAGACTCAAAGTAGCATCCATATTGGCTAAAAGATAATTAATTCTTTATTAAACTCAACAATTTAGATGCAAATTCACTAGGAAAAGATAGGAAAGATGCTCACGCATCACAACACCAAACTTGAACTGTTCTGCTTGTCCTCAAGCAACCAAAACTAATATAAGCTTAGGATTGATTTGCATGAGAAATGAAGTTCGATTAAGCTCATGCTCTCTTAAGTGGGGTTTACATGCAATCCTGAATAGTTTTGGCATCTCACTTTATCCTTTGAAAAAATGATTGGCATCATAGGAACTCAGAATTCAGATAGTGTTATTGAGTGTCCAAACCTCATTCTTGTCAAATTGAGCTAGCTCTTCTTGCATGGCTTTGACCCAAGAGGGGTCTTCAAGAACTTGCTTCACATTATTAGGCTCCATTTGTGACAAGAAAGCAACATTACTTGGCTCGGCTTGCTTCTTGGATGAGGATCTTGTGGTTACTCCTTGGGAAGGGTCACCTATGATAAAATCATGGGGATTACCCCTCATGGACTTCCATTCTCTTGGTTTTCAGAGTAAATTTGAGCTTTGATGAGCTTCAGCAGGTTGTTCTGTTCCAGATTCTCTTACTGGCTCAGGAGACAAAACAGAAATGTCTCCTCCATCCTGATGAGACAAAATTGGACGGACAGGTTCTTCACTTGGGACAGCATTGGGACTATCTTGACTTGGTTGATGGCTTGTTTCTACTTCACTACTTGTATCATCATCTAAAGGGGCACTGGGAATTGAATTAGTATCACAAAAAAGACACATGTATGGATTCCTCTATGGTCTTATGTTCTTTGAGGTAAATTCTAAATGCTTTGCTAGTGGTAGAGTATCCAACAAACATTCTTTCATAGGATTTTGGATCAAATTTACCAAGATTCTCTTTATTGTTAAGTACAAAGTATTTGCATCCAAAAATGTGGAAATACTTAAGATTTGGTGGGGTTCCCTTCCATAACTCATAAGGTGTTTTCTTTAAACCCTTTCTAATGATGGTCCTATTCAAAATATGTCGCTGTATTTACAGCTTCAACCCACAAAAATTTTGGAACATCATTTTCACAAAGCATAGCCCTAGTCATCTCTTGAAGGCTTCTGTTCCTTCTTTCAACTACCCCATTTTGTTGAGGAGTTATAGGGCATGAAAAGATATGTGCAATTCCAAAATCATCACAAAATTTTTCAAAGTCTTGATTTTCAAATTCTTTTCCATGATCACTTCTTAAGTGGGCAATTTTCAAATCTTTTTCATTTTGAATTCTTTTACAAAGGGTTGAAAAAGCATGGAAAGCATAATTCTTATGAGCAAGGAAGAGTACCCAACCGAATCTAGAGTAATCATCTACTACTACCAAACCATAGTGTTTACCTCCTAAACTTTGAGTTCTTGTGGGACCAAAAAGATCAATATGTAACATTTCTAATGGCCTTTTAGTAGAAATTCCATCTTTTGGTTTAAAAGAGGATTTTACTTATTTACCTAATTGACAAGCATCACAAGTAATATCCTTATCAAATTTAATGTTTGGAATTCCTCTTACCAAGTTTTTCTTAACAAGTTTAGAAATTTGGTACATGCTTGCATGACCCATATTCTTATGCCAAAGCCATTTTTCAGATTCAAGAGATATAAAGCATGTTACTTTTTGATCTTTCAAATCCTTAAGAGTAAATCCATACACATTGTTACACCTTTTAGCTTCAAACAAAATATCCCTAGTTTTCTCACAAATAACTAAACAAACCAATTTCCTAAAAATAACTTCATATCCAAGATCACATAATTGGTTAATGCTTGGTAAATTGTGTTTCAGCCCATCAACAAGTAGAACATCATTTATGAAAGAAGAAAAACTTTTACCAACTTTGCCTATTGCCACTATCTTTCCTTTGCCATTATCACCGAAAGTGACAAACCCTCCATCATATTCATCAAGCTTAATGAAGAAGGTTGCCTTTCCGGTCATATGCCTAGAGCATCCACTATCCATGTACCACATATTGTCCTTCTGCTTGGATGCTAGGCACACCTACAAAATGAGCTCAAGTGACCTTAGGTATCCAAATCTTTTTGGATCCTTTAACGTTAAACCATCTCCTTTGTCCCAAGCCATTGTAATCACAAACAACTTTATAAACTTTGTTTCCAATCATTCTTTCAATAAAAAAGCATTGAAGGGGAAAAATGACCACTCCTATTGCACAATCTACAAAACCTTGGAGTTGCTATTTTGCTAAAACTTGTTAGGTTTTGAAACCTTGTATCATTTGAAGATGAAGCCATGTTAGCAAAAGAAGGTTTCTCAACAAAATTTTCAGTTTTATAAAATTCCAACCCAGCTTTATCATAAAGAGGTTTTTGACTAGCCAAGAGTTTATTTAAATTTTCAGAACTTTGAGTAAACTTGGCTAAGTCTTCTTTAAGCCTTCTTATCTCTTTATGTAGCCAGTCATTTTCTTCAAAGTAATTCAGATTGGCAGTTATAGAATGGTGGAATTCACAACTCTTAAGTTGGGCTTTTAACTGCTTGTTTTCTTCAACAAGTTCAACAGCAGTTTCAGCCTCCCTTAATTTATCCTTGAGAAAACCATTTTCAGCTTTAAGGATAGTAATTTGTGATTCAAGATCTTGGTTTTCATTTAGGAAGCATCTAATCTTTTCAGAAAGGAGGTCTATCATGAGATGAAGATCTTCAGTGTCAGGGTTATGAAATACTACCTGTTCAACATGATCTGCCATGAGACATGGTTGGGACTTGGTTTCTGATTCTTCATCATCTTCTGAGTCATTTTTCAAGTCCTCCCAAGAAGCCATCCGTCCTTTCTTCTTTCTCTTCTTTGGCTTCTATTCCTTCTTCAACTTAGGACAATCAGATTTGAAATGGCCAGTCTCTTTGTAGTTGTAACAGATCACCTTGCTGAAATCTTTCTTTTGTTTCCTAGAGCTGCTTCCCTTGCTTCTTTCTTTGAGTTTTACCATTTTCCTGATTTTTTTGGCAAACAAAACAAATTCATTTTCAGAGGAGTTATCACTGAAATCATCATCTAGAGGGTTAGAAACAGATGTGAGAGCTATTCCTTTTCTTTTTTAATCTTTTTTCAAATAAGTGTTTTCAAAAGCAAGTAAATTTCCTCTCAAGTCATCGTATGTCATAGAATCAAGACCACTACTCTCAGATATTATCAATGCCTTTGTTTTTCACTCTTTTGTGAGACATCTCAAAACTCTCCTCACAAGCACAAATTCAGGATACTTAATCCCCATAGCATCCAAGCCAATAATGATGGTGTTGAATCTTTCAAACATTTCATCTATTGATTCTCCTTCCTTCATCGAGAACATTTCATACTCTCTGTTCAGCATATCTATCCTGGTCTTCTTCACTATGTTGGTTCCTTCATGAGTGACTTGAAGTTTGTCCCAGATTTTCTTTGCCGTTGTGCATCGTGATACCCGTCGGTATTCTTCGAAGCTGATTGCACAGTTGAGCAGGTTGATAGCCTTGGCATTGAGCTCCACCTTCTTTCTGTCTTCTTCGGTCCAACTGGCTTCGGTTTTAAGAGAGACTACTCCTACAGCACTTTTGGTGGTTGGAAATTGAGGACCCTTCAGGATGATCTTCCACAGTCTGTAATCTACTGCTTGCACAAAAATCTTCATTCTTTCCTTTCAATAGGTGTAGTTCTTTCCATTCAAAAGAGGAGGTCTGTTGCTTGACTGTCCCTTTGTCAGATTGTAGGACACCAGGTTTGAGCCACTGTTCTCTGCCATCTGGATCTTTTCTCCAAGCTGCAAAGCTTGATCTCTTTGAGACCAAGCTCTG
>NC_029788.2:103957904-103968173 GCF_000816755.2 Arachis ipaensis
ATTTGGATCACGACTTTAACCGCTCAGTTTCAAGCTCTTCACTTGACACCTTCACGCCACAAGCACATGGTTACGGACAGCTTGATTTAGCCGCTTAGGCCATGATTTTATTCCTTTAGGCCCTCCTATCCATTAATGCTCAAAGCCTTGGATCCTTTTTACCATTTGTCTTTTAGTTTAAAGGGTTATTGGCTTTTTTCTGCTTGCTTTTTTTTTTCCGCAAGCTTTGTGTTTTTCACTCCTTTTTCTTGCTTCAAGAATCAATTTTATGATTTTTCAGATTATCAATAACATTTTTCTTTTTTCATCATTCTTTCAAGAGCCAACAATTTTAACATTTATAAACTGCACTATAAAAAATATGCACTGTTCAAGCATTCATTCAGAAAACAAAAAGTATTGCCACCACATCTAAGTAAATAAGACTACTCTTAAAATTAACTCAATTTCTCATGCAATACATCACTTCTGTATTTTTAGTTTGGATTCAAGCTCAATGAGTAATACATGAGACATCTTTTCAGAATTAAAGCAATTAAGAGAAAACTAAACTAGACCTAGGATTCTAACTAATAAAGGATCATGCAACAAACAAAGCAAAATAGCAGAAAACCGGAACATAACATAGAAAAGGAGGAATAAAAAATGAAAGGAACTCAACCACCTTAGTTATCCTAGCGGTCGTTTTGTTCTTCAGGTTGTGCTCCTCAGTGAAGATGATTCGCCTCCTTTTTGGTGCCATAAAAATAAACAGAAAACCCTCAAGCGAAGCGTCAACACCAAACTTAAAGGTTTGCTTGTCCTCAAGCAAAGAAGAATTGAAAATAGAAAGAGACAAATATTATGAGGAAAGAAAAATAAAAGGATAAAAGAATAAGAGAGAATTAGGATTGGGAGAGAGAGAGAGAAAGAAGACTGGGCGGCGAACTAGTGTAGTTGTGCGGCGCAAGCGACGCGTACGCGTACAGCACGCGTACGCGTGGGTCGCAGAATTTTCTTAATGACGCGTAAGTGTCAGGCACGCGTCCGCGTGCCCTGGGTTTTGTGCGATTCGTGCAAAGCTAGCCGCGTGCACGCGTAACTCTCTGTTCGCGTTGCTTTGGGACCCAGATTTTCATACGACGCGTGCGCGTCATGCTCGCGCACGCGTGGATAAACAATTGTGCAAATGACGCGCACGCGTCAGGGACGCGTACGCGTGAACAAGTTTTTATGCTTCTAGCACACTTCCAGCTCCAAGCCAGCACAACTCTCTGCCCAAACACTTATTAATGCCGATTTTCCAGGTCACGCGTACGCGTCGATGACGTGCACGCGTGGAAGGCTAAAATCACAAACGACGCGCACGCCTGGGGTACGCGTACGTGTGGGCTTGTTTGTGCGAAAGGCATCGTTCCAGCACCACTCCTTTTCAACTCTCTGTTCACTTTTATTTTTGACTCACACACATATGACGCGTACGCGTCAGCGACGCTTGCGCGTCGTGTGCTCTTTTTTTTTCTTTCATATCGCCTGAGGTGTTCGGTTCCTGTAATAAAATAGCTGCATGATCAGAGAGACAGTAAAAACTCAATAAAAAATCAAACAAGTAAGAAAACTACTACTACGAAAAGTACTAAGGATACGAAATTATCGGGTTGCCTACCGACAAGCGCTTCTTTATCGTCACTAGCTTGACACTTGACTATTGAAGTTTCTTCCTCTTCTTCTAGTTGGTTAAAAGAAATGTCTCCAAAGGGGGAGATGTGAAGATTAGTGCCCCCTGATATAAATTCCTCCTAACAAGCTTTCTTTTATTGTGATTAGCTTGATTCAACTTGCTTGTTGGGGTAGAGGTTGGATTTTTTTTTTTTTTGCCTTCTCTTTTTCCTGGATATTTTCTTCGGTTTCTTGGTCACAATCCCCTTTTCAGTGCTTTCCTTGGTTGCCTTCACTTCTTTGATTTCAAAATTTGGGCGTTGTGTGATGGCTAGAATGTACCCTTCATCAAGAACTTCTTGAATTGGTGGTTCAATAAACTCATCCTCTATGCCACTCTCTGCTTCATTGGAGTGTAGATTCCCATAATTGTTTTCATCCCTTACAACCTCCTTTGTTTGTGCATCTTCCTTTTTTGTTGGTGCATCTTTCTCCTTTATTTTTGCATCTTCCTCTTCTTCCATGTGTGAGGGTGGAAAGTTCTCTAATTCACTGGAGTATAAACTCCTTTGATTGATTTCCTCACTTTTTTCCATAGGATTTTGCATTATATCTCCTGGGAAGGAATTTGCTTGTTCCTCTTCCTGAGACTTGATAATCGACTGCACATGTTTCTCGACATTTTTGACACTTGTCTTTATATCATGTATGAATTCTTTCATGAGAAGCTCAAGATCTGATGGTATTTGAGATGAATAAGAAGGAGGTGATGGTTCTTGATAAGAATAAGAAAGAGATAATGATTCTTGATAAGAGTAAAAGGATGATGGTTCTTGGTATGAATAGGGACATGGTGGCTCTTGATATGGGTAGAAAGATGATGGTTCTTGATATAGATAGAGAGGTGGTGGTTCTTGGTATGGATATGGAGAAGGTGGTTCTTGATAGTTGGAACATGGAGCATTGAAGTTTCTTTGGTTTTGACTTTTTCAACCAAAATTCGGGTAGTTCCTCCATCCACAATCATATGAATCACTATTTGGGTGGGAGTAGTAACCCATGTGATCTCTCTCCATTATTTTTCCTTAGCACAAAATACCAAAAAGGATTAAACGCACCATGTGGTAAACAGAAAAGCAAAGAAGAAAGAACAGAATTTTAAGAATTAAAATAAGAAAAATTAAAATAAAACTAACCAGGAAACACCAAACTTAATTTCAGAAATTAAGAAAAATATTAGTGTTATTTATTTATAATTTTTTTTTGTTTTTTTTTTGAAAATAGTAAAATAAAATTTAAATAAAATTAAAATTAAAACGCCTAATCTAAGCAATCAAACAACTGATAGTTGTTAATCACTATCAATCTCCGGCAACGGCGCCAAAAACTTGGTGCATTATTTCTAACAACAACCTAACCGGCAAGTGCACCGGGTCGTACCAAGTAATACCTCAGGTGAGTGAGGGTCGATCCCATGAGGATTGATGGACTAAGCAACAACGGTTAAATGATTTACTTAGTTAGGCAAGCAGAAAATGGTTTTGAGATGTTCAAAAGGTTTTAAAAGTGACTTTAAAATATCAGAAGGCAGGCATGCAAGTAAATAAGTTGAAAATAAAATATGGAAAAACAGTTAAGGCTTTAGAGTTATCTATTTTCCGGATTGACTTTTCTTATTACCTATTTTAATCATGTAACATTTAATTCATGGCAAACTATTTGTGACTAGACCCTAATTTCTTAGACCCTCATAGTCTCCTCTAAAATTCATCAACTGCCAATTCCTTGGTCAATTAATTCCAATTAGAGGGTGATGATCAAATTCCAGTTTATATGCCACAAGAATCTTAATTATCCAAAAATAAGGGGATTATATGTCACGTATCCTGTTAAATACAAACAATTAGAAATTCAGGATAATATGTTTTCAAGTTGTTGTTCAAGTAAAGAGCTTTTCCAAGTTATACAAGAACTCAATTAGAACATGGGTCATACTTCCGTTCCATCCAAATTCATAAAATAAAGAACGAAAATAATTATTGAAATATAAATCAAAACATGAATTAAAATAGAGAAATAATAGTATCAATCCATATAATAGACAGAGCTCCTAACCTTAACAATGGAGGTTTAGTTGCTCATGACTCAGACAAGAAAACTAGGATTCCAGAATGTAAATTTGTATAGAATTGGGATCCTCCGGGACCTCTCCCAAAAGAGAGGTTTCTTCTCTCTTTTATATCTAATCCTAATAAATTTAAAATCTAATTTCTAAAGCTAAAATTCATATCTTTTCCTAAACATAATATTTGAATTTAAATTAGAATTAATTAACAAGTCTTCAGTTGATGGGTGGGGACCACTTGTATTGTCCATTCTGCAGCTTTTAATCTGTACTTTCTGGGCTGGAAACTGGGTCAAAATAGCCCAGAAATTGCTCCCAGCATTTTTCTGCATTTTCTGCACGTGGTGCATGTCACGCGTACGCGTCAGTCACGCGCACACGTCGATGGTCTTTTCCGCGAGTCACGCGAACGCGTCGGTCATGCGCACGCGTCGCTGTGCAAATCTTCAAATCACGCGTATGCGTCAGTCACACGCACGCGTCGCCTTGGAAAGCTCCAAATCATGAGTACGCATCAGTCACGCGCACGCGTTGCTCCTCGCTGCCATCTCCTTTGATTCTTGTGCTGCAGAAACTCCATCAAATCCAGCCGAATGCTACCTAAAATAAACAAAATTGTAAAAGACTCAAAGTAGCATCCATATTGGCTAAAAGATAATTAATTCTTTATTAAACTCAACAATTTAGATGCAAATTCACTAGAAAAAGATAGGAAGGATGCTCACGCATCAATAGGCAAGAAGCAACCTAATTGCTTCCATTCTTGCTACCGGAGCAAAAGACTCATCAAAATCAATACCCTCTTCTTGATCGTAACTTTGGGCCACTAATCTAGCCTTGTTACGAACAACCTTACCATCTTCACCCAATTTATTTTTGAAAACCCACTTAGTACTAGTTACCTTCTTACCATTCAAATGAGGTACTAGTGTCCAAACCTCATTCTTGTCAAATTGAGCTAGCTCTTCTTGCATGGCTTTGACCCAAGAGGGGTCTTCAAGAACTTGCTTCACATTATTAGGCTCCATTTGTGACAAGAAAGCAACATTACTTGGCTCGGCTTGCTTCTTGGATGAGGATCTTGTGGTTACTCCTTGGGAAGGGTCACCTATGATAAAATCATGGGGATTACCCCTCATGGACTTCCATTCTCTTGGTTTTCAGAGTAAATTTGAGCTTTGATGAGCTTCAGCAGGTTGTTCTGTTCCAGATTCTCTTACTGGCTCAGGAGACAAAACAGAAATGTCTCCTCCATCCTGATGAGACAAAATTGGACGGACAGGTTCTTCACTTGGGACAGCATTGGGACTATCTTGACTTGGTTGATGGCTTGTTTCTACTTCACTACTTGTATCATCATCTAAAGGGGCACTGGGAATTGAATTAGTATCACAAAAAAGACACATGTATGGATTCCTCTATGGTCTTATGTTCTTTGAGGTAAATTCTAAATGCTTTGCTAGTGGTAGAGTATCCAACAAACATTCTTTCATAGGATTTTGGATCAAATTTACCAAGATTCTCTTTATTGTTAAGTACAAAGTATTTGCATCCAAAAATGTGGAAATACTTAAGATTTGGTGGGGTTCCCTTCCATAACTCATAAGGTGTTTTCTTTAAACCCTTTCTAATGATGGTCCTATTCAAAATATGTCGCTGTATTTACAGCTTCAACCCACAAAAATTTTGGAACATCATTTTCACAAAGCATAGCCCTAGTCATCTCTTGAAGGCTTCTGTTCCTTCTTTCAACTACCCCATTTTGTTGAGGAGTTATAGGGCATGAAAAGATATGTGCAATTCCAAAATCATCACAAAATTTTTCAAAGTCTTGATTTTCAAATTCTTTTCCATGATCACTTCTTAAGTGGGCAATTTTCAAATCTTTTTCATTTTGAATTCTTTTACAAAGGGTTGAAAAAGCATGGAAAGCATAATTCTTATGAGCAAGGAAGAGTACCCAACCGAATCTAGAGTAATCATCTACTACTACCAAACCATAGTGTTTACCTCCTAAACTTTGAGTTCTTGTGGGACCAAAAAGATCAATATGTAACATTTCTAATGGCCTTTTAGTAGAAATTCCATCTTTTGGTTTAAAAGAGGATTTTACTTATTTACCTAATTGACAAGCATCACAAGTAATATCCTTATCAAATTTAATGTTTGGAATTCCTCTTACCAAGTTTTTCTTAACAAGTTTAGAAATTTGGTACATGCTTGCATGACCCATATTCTTATGCCAAAGCCATTTTTCAGATTCAAGAGATATAAAGCATGTTACTTTTTGATCTTTCAAATCCTTAAGAGTAAATCCATACACATTGTTACACCTTTTAGCTTCAAACAAAATATCCCTAGTTTTCTCACAAATAACTAAACAAACCAATTTCCTAAAAATAACTTCATATCCAAGATCACATAATTGGTTAATGCTTGGTAAATTGTGTTTCAGCCCATCAACAAGTAGAACATCATTTATGAAAGAAGAAAAACTTTTACCAACTTTGCCTATTGCCACTATCTTTCCTTTGCCATTATCACCGAAAGTGACAAACCCTCCATCATATTCATCAAGCTTAATGAAGAAGGTTGCCTTTCCGGTCATATGCCTAGAGCATCCACTATCCATGTACCACATATTGTCCTTCTGCTTGGATGCTAGGCACACCTACAAAATGAGCTCAAGTGACCTTAGGTATCCAAATCTTTTTGGATCCTTTAACGTTAAACCATCTCCTTTGTCCCAAGCCATTGTAATCACAAACAACTTTATAAACTTTGTTTCCAATCATTCTTTCAATAAAAAAGCATTGAAGGGGAAAAATGACCACTCCTATTGCACAATCTACAAAACCTTGGAGTTGCTATTTTGCTAAAACTTGTTAGGTTTTGAAACCTTGTATCATTTGAAGATGAAGCCATGTTAGCAAAAGAAGGTTTCTCAACAAAATTTTCAGTTTTATAAAATTCCAACCCAGCTTTATCATAAAGAGGTTTTTGACTAGCCAAGAGTTTATTTAAATTTTCAGAACTTTGAGTAAACTTGGCTAAGTCTTCTTTAAGCCTTCTTATCTCTTTATGTAGCCAGTCATTTTCTTCAAAGTAATTCAGATTGGCAGTTATAGAATGGTGGAATTCACAACTCTTAAGTTGGGCTTTTAACTGCTTGTTTTCTTCAACAAGTTCAACAGCAGTTTCAGCCTCCCTTAATTTATCCTTGAGAAAACCATTTTCAGCTTTAAGGATAGTAATTTGTGATTCAAGATCTTGGTTTTCATTTAGGAAGCATCTAATCTTTTCAGAAAGGAGGTCTATCATGAGATGAAGATCTTCAGTGTCAGGGTTATGAAATACTACCTGTTCAACATGATCTGCCATGAGACATGGTTGGGACTTGGTTTCTGATTCTTCATCATCTTCTGAGTCATTTTTCAAGTCCTCCCAAGAAGCCATCCGTCCTTTCTTCTTTCTCTTCTTTGGCTTCTATTCCTTCTTCAACTTAGGACAATCAGATTTGAAATGGCCAGTCTCTTTGTAGTTGTAACAGATCACCTTGCTGAAATCTTTCTTTTGTTTCCTAGAGCTGCTTCCCTTGCTTCTTTCTTTGAGTTTTACCATTTTCCTGATTTTTTTGGCAAACAAAACAAATTCATTTTCAGAGGAGTTATCACTGAAATCATCATCTAGAGGGTTAGAAACAGATGTGAGAGCTATTCCTTTTCTTTTTTAATCTTTTTTCAAATAAGTGTTTTCAAAAGCAAGTAAATTTCCTCTCAAGTCATCGTATGTCATAGAATCAAGACCACTACTCTCAGATATTATCAATGCCTTTGTTTTTCACTCTTTTGTGAGACATCTCAAAACTCTCCTCACAAGCACAAATTCAGGATACTTAATCCCCATAGCATCCAAGCCAATAATGATGGTGTTGAATCTTTCAAACATTTCATCTATTGATTCTCCTTCCTTCATCGAGAACATTTCATACTCTCTGTTCAGCATATCTATCCTGGTCTTCTTCACTATGTTGGTTCCTTCATGAGTGACTTGAAGTTTGTCCCAGATTTTCTTTGCCGTTGTGCATCGTGATACCCGTCGGTATTCTTCGAAGCTGATTGCACAGTTGAGCAGGTTGATAGCCTTGGCATTGAGCTCCACCTTCTTTCTGTCTTCTTCGGTCCAACTGGCTTCGGTTTTAAGAGAGACTACTCCTACAGCACTTTTGGTGGTTGGAAATTGAGGACCCTTCAGGATGATCTTCCACAGTCTGTAATCTACTGCTTGCACAAAAATCTTCATTCTTTCCTTTCAATAGGTGTAGTTCTTTCCATTCAAAAGAGGAGGTCTGTTGCTTGACTGTCCCTTTGTCAGATTGTAGGACACCAGGTTTGAGCCACTGTTCTCTGCCATCTGGATCTTTTCTCCAAGCTGCAAAGCTTGATCTCTTTGAGACCAAGCTCTGATACCAATTGATGGTTATCAGTGGCTAAGAGATGGGGGGTTGAATCTTAGCCCCCTTTTTTGCTTATAAACACTTGCTGGCCTTTGAAATAGCTTCTAGATATTTTTTTGCTTTTTGTGTCTTACATAGCCACGAGACTTTTTCTTTTTATCTCGTAACCAGGCAAGAGATATTTTTCAGTTTTATCTCCTATGCAGTAGAAACAGAAATGGAGTAGAAGAGAGAGAGAATCACACCACGAAGTATCCTGATTCAGCCGCCAAGTGCAATGCAGCCTACATCCAGTCTCCATCACAACAATGATGGAATTTCACTATAATCATCATGATTACATACACCAATTCTTCCTAGGAACTACCCTTCCTATCCGGGACAAGTCCAGAATCTAACCCCAATCCTGAATTTGACTTGATCACCAACCAAGCTTTCAACTGCTAAGTGCTAACCCAACTTGCAAGGGGATTCCCACAGAATCATGAAACACAACACAGATGTACAAAGGACCTCTAGGACATCTATGCCTTTTTCTTTTAATTTTGTATACTCTGTCTTTTTCCGCTCTATGGCTTTTTCATACAAACCTCACTGTTTGTCTTTTTCCATGAGACTCAAGACAGACAAAACTAAACAGAAAAATATAACATGAAATACATTGAAAGAGAAGAACTTCTGTTAGCTTGGGTAGCTATGAGAACTCTGTGCTTTACACCCTTTTCTCCTTGCTTCAAGCCCTGGCTGTTCTCCCTTATTTATAGAAGGGGAAGCCTCCAAGGTTGAAACTGTTGAACCGAGCCAACTTCTTCTTCTTCATGCAAAAACTGATTCGGCCAAAGAGAGGAGAGAGGAAACCGAATGCTATAACCAACATGCAATTACCTCTGTGTCATCCCTTCTCACCAAGCTTCATCAATCCGGGCCTTCCATCTTGACTTGCTCCTCAAGAAGGATTCATAGCCCTTGATGAGTCCTTGATTGCTTGATAGCTCCTCCTGCTCTTATCCTCTGCCTCATCCTCCACGTAGCTACAGTAGCTACCTTCTGTAGTGGTTGAGCAAAAGTAGAGACGAACCATGCTTCCAAGAGATCTCCTTCCTCTGACCGAGTTGGATCTTCTCCATTTTTGGGTATGGAGAGCTTGAGACTTCCTCATCACTTCTTACCATAAGTGGCAAAGATCTCAGCCACACCATACTGTAGATTTTCTTTTTCTTAACGCCATCATCACAATAGCTTCATGCTTGAGCCTAGCTTCATCTACTTGCTTCTGATGGCTTGTGTTTTCTTCTATTTTTTCTGTGAAGTGACCGAAACTGATGAGAGAAGAGAGAGAAGAGAGAGAATGCTTTCAAAGAAAATAAAGAAGGAAATAAAATCAATTTCATTCAATTAAAACCCACTTCCTTCTTCCATAGTAACGTGTTAAGCAATAATAGCAATCACATCAATTTTAAACTTTCTCTCTCATGTTACCAATGTTTGCATTAACTTCATTTAATTAAATTTTGAATTTCATAAAATAAAGGGTGTGCTAACCGTGGAAACATGTAACCAATTAATAAAAAATTGGATTCCATCATGTTAAATGGGTAGCTTAAACATTGGCCCCCAATTCCTTTTTAATTTCGGACCAAACATCTTGTTGGGCTTAAAAATTGTTTTCTTGGCCCAACAAGCATAACAATTCAGCCACAATTCATATATCAATTTTGCACAAGGCTAAATGTATTCATTATATTGGGCTTGCTATTTTTCGGCCCAAAACAAAAATCTGCACAACAAAATTATTAATTAACAAATATTAATTAAAGATCAAATTAATAATTTTATAATTAATTATTTTAATAATGTTTGATCATCATCAATTTAATTTGGAGTTTTTCAAACTCATCAAAGGGTCTCATGACTTCCTACAGCAGTTCTTACAATTAGCGGGGAGCACTACAGTACAAATGAAGGTTTATACAGAGGTACTGGAATTCGTGCAAAAGACTGCAATGACAACATGTGGGTGTGATGGCGTCAGCATAGCCAGCAAGTTGTT
>NC_029788.2:103968215-103983571 GCF_000816755.2 Arachis ipaensis
GTTAATATTTAAAATGATCCTCAAAATTTGATCACCGACTCAATTTGACCCTCCAATTTTCAATTGATCCAATTATACCTTGAAATTTTAAGGCGTGGCTCAAATTAGCCTTTTTGTCTAGCTCCGTCAACGGAGTCATGATGTGGCACCCAAACCTCCCCGCACGCCTCTCCTTCTTCCGCTTACCATCACCCTCACTACCTCCCCTCTACCAAGACTCTCCCTCCCCTAACAAACAACAACATTCACAACCCACCAACATCCACACATTTCCACCGCCATAGCTTTGAAGATCATAATACCTACACTCACCATTCTTTCATGACTGCAAGCAGACAACAATCCAATAGATATGATATCGTCAGGGGCACATCATGAACCACCATCTGTGAAAAGAGCTGCAATGCTTGCTTATTGTGACTATTCATTGCCATGTCGCAAGTAACGACACCCCAAGAAATAACATCCTTATGCACAATCATGTTAAAATCCTTAAACCCCATTTTTATGTAACCACACTTAGCATACATGTTGAGCAACGCATTCCCAGTGTTATCATCAATCACAAGGTCACACCTTGAATTAGTGTAGGAGTGCACCCATTGTCCCAAATTCGAAGCACCCTCAGAAGCACATGCAGATAACATTGTGATCATAGTTGCTTCATTAGGCTTAGCTTCTCCTTTATCCACCATCCTCTTAAATACATCTACAGCTTCCTAACAACGCCTTCCTTGTACATAAGCCATCACCAAACTCGTCCAAGAATCATATCCCTCTTACGCATTTTTACAAACAGTTTTTCTGCACCCACAAAAAATTTGTATTTTGCGTACAATTTCAACATTGCATTACACAAAGTCAAGTTTCCATTGCAGTTTCTCAACAAATTTAGTTTAGCATAACCATCTTTGTGTGCCTGTTAAGAGGGATCTAAAGTGTGTTGTTGTATTTTTTTTTTCTCTTTTTCTATTTCTTTTCAGTTTGTTAATGTTAGTGATTGTTAATGTTGTTTGTTGGGAAGGGAGTGCGTTGATAGAGAGAAGAAGGTGATGGTGATAATGAGAAAGAGAAGAATTAGATAATGAAAAGGCCCTTCATAAGTGACGGTGAGAATGTGTGGATGTCGGTGGGCTGTGAAATGTGAATATTGTTGTTTGTTAGGGGGAGGGAGGGTGTTGATAGAGAGGAAGTGGGGATGGTGATGACGATAAGAGAAAGAAAAAGAGACATGTAATGAGGTTTGAGTGTCACGTCATTATTCTGGTGATAGAATTGGACGAAAGGACTAATTTGAATCACGTTTTAGAATTTTAAAGTATAAATTAAATAAATTAAAAATTAGAGGATCAAATTGAATCGAGTCAAATTTTAGAAACTATTTTGAGAATGAATTCGTTTTCAACCTAACGCTGATGCCACAGTGTGACCGTTACATGAGTTCGGACTCGAAAGGGATAGAGTTATTGAATGGTGAAAATGGAAAAAAAGAAAAAAGCATGGCCAAATATGTTAGGTGGAATAGCAAAAGAATGGCAAAATGTAAAGGACGACATTGACAAAAACAAAAGAGAAGCAATAATATTAGGTTGTTCCTTATAATTTGATAATAGTGTCAAGATATTGTATTTAAGTTCTTTCTAGTATTGTATTAAGTAAAAGTTATTATTAAAGTATCGTATATAGTATTTTCATAACAAAAAAAATTTACATATAAATTAAGAATAATATTTTTAAACAATAGTTAAGACACTGTGTAACTTCCGCTTGTCATTTCATTATCATTTTCTTTTCTTTTATTATTTTGGTGGTAATAATCTTTAATTCCAGTATTTTAGAAAGTTAAATTTTTTTTGTTTTTATTCCTATTATAACTTCTATGGTTATAATTATTTCAGTATTTTGGAAAGTTGAAATTCGTTATTTTAGAAAGTTAATTTTTTTCTTTTTTAGAATTTCTGTTATATGCGTCTTTCTCTTCACATGCTTTATTATTATTTTTTATAATTTATATTTTCTTCTCAAATTAAAAATTCTAATATATCTAGACACGGTAGAGATAACCCTAAACCCTTCGAATGGAAATCTCAGCAAAGATATGACTTTGTCTTTCAAGAGAAACTACGAGGAGAATCTTTTTGAGAGATATTTCTGTGGATAAAGTATAATATAGAACATTGAGAAATTCTAGGAGATGGTTTGTTGGTCTCTATGAAAAATAAGACATTCTATTTTTGAGTTATTTTAAAAAGAAACTCATTTGAAGACTAAAAAAAATATTTTACAAATTAAAAAAAATGACATATAAGAACTAATAAACCGATGAATAATTAGAATATTTTTTAACAGTACGTTATTAGTTCTTTTATGGTTTCCAACTCGAACGGTCAGGAGCGAGGTGTTCAGTCGCCGACCCGGATACGCGTCCCTGACAGCTATGCTACAGCTGTGTGAAGGAAGCATCAAGGAAGGTGAGCCTGTCCTTGATGGGCCTACCTCTGACACGGTATATATGGGGAAGGTCCTACCCTTCTCCCAAGATACGTCACATATCAATCAACTCTTTTTCGCCTGCACACTTTGCTGACTAGAGCGTCGGAGTATCTTTGCAGGTGACACCCCCCCTTTCTCCACACGAAGAGCTCGGGACGTCGACTGCACTCCCTTCAACCCAGCAACCCGGAACTAGGCGATTCCCCTCTCATCAATCGAAGTACCAACCCGAACCGTCCGGTACCCGACCTACCGAACATTGGCACCGTCTGTGGGAACTATCGTCTGAATGGATGTTGTACTGGGCCCAGGAGGAACAAGCCGCGAGACCGAGCGCAGAGGGGAAGCCTCCGCGGCTTCTCCCTGGCAACGCACGAGGTCCCCTCCAAGACGAACCACACGATCTCCCGAAAGGCGCCCCTTCAGGGGAACTGGCGACAACAGCACCAGAATAATGCAAGAACTACGCCACAGGATGCAAGACCTAGAGCGCCGGTTGGCAGACCGAGAACATCGTCAACAAACTCCCGAATCAAGCTACTCCCGCTCCATCTTGAGAAGCCGCTCCCGACGAACAGCTAGCCCACAATCTGAGCCCGAAAATGCCAGGGAGGGAGGACGCGCGAGAAGATGCCGTGACCCCCTCATATACGCCAGGCACGACAGGCGTACCACAGAGCGGAACCGCGAGGACACTCATCAGGAGGACGACGAGGGAAGAACAACCAGAACGCGGGGACCAGTGATAATGGGCGCAACCCCATTCCATCGTTCCATCCTCGAGGTCCGGCTGCCGAAACACTTTGACAAGCCAACGGACATGAGGTACGACGGAACCCAAGACCCGCAGGAGCACCTTACGGCTTTCGAAGCCAGAATGAACCTGGAGGGAGTGGGAGACGAGGTAAGGTGCCATGCTTTCCCGATCACCTTAGCAGGACCTGCAATACGGTGGTTCAATAACCTCCCGCAGGGCTCGGTGACCAGGTTCTCGGACATCAGCCGCGCCTTCCTAGCCCAATTCACAACCAGAATCGCAAAGGCAAAACACCCAATCAATCTACTTGGAGTGACCTATAGATCCGGCGAGCCGACCAGGAAATACCTAGACCGATTCAACGATGAGTGCTTGGAAATCGACGGGTTGACGGATTCGGTTGCAAGCTTATGCCTGACGAATGGACTTCTAAACGAGGACTTCAGAAAGTACCTCACCAAAAAGCCGGTGTGGACAATGCACGAGATCCAGTGTGTAGTCAGGGAGTACATCAACGATGAGGAAGTCAGCCAAGTCGTGGCTGCCAACAAACGGCAGCCCTCTTACAATCAAAACCGGCACCACAGGAGCGGAGAAAGACAGAAGGAACACACCAGGGACGGCGGTCTGAGCAAGGCACCCAGGCCGTTTCCTCGAGTCGGGAAGTTCACTAATTACACTCCCTTCACCGCACCAATCATGGAAGTTTACCAACAAATAGCCGAGAAGGGGATCTTGTCGAAGCCCCGACCATTGAAGGAACGAACAAGGGGGAACCGGAGCCTCTGCTGTGATTACCACAAGGGCTACGGGCACAAGACACAGGACTGCTTCGACCTGAAGGACGCACTAGAGTAAGCGATCAGGGATGGAAAGCTAGCCGAGTTCTCCCACCTCATTAGGGAGCCGAGGAGACGGAACCGTGACCACGAGGGCGAAGACAAGACCCGGGCAGCAAAGCGATGCCAAGAGCCGGAAGACAACGACCACGGCCTTACCATAGTGAACGTGGTAACGGCGAGAAACGTGGCGCCTAGGTCCAAGTTGGCACATAAGAAAGACGCTAAAGTCCTGGCGGTTTCCACATCCTCTGCGCGAAGCCCCAAGAAACTTCCATCCATTTCTTTCGGTCCGGAGGACCAGTGGTTCGACAAGGTCGCGGAAAGCCCTCCCATGGTCATTACGGCCAGAGTGGGAACCGGCCTCATCAAGCGAATCCTTGTAGTTACGGGGGCAGATTCGAACATCATGTTCCGCAATGTGTTCGACGCCTTGGGTCTAAGGGACGCCGACTTAAAGACTCACCAGCACGGCGTTGTAGGGCTCGGCGACCACTTCATCAAGCCGGACGGGATAATCTCCCTGCCGACCTCCGTGGGACAAGGCCAAGGGAGAAGAACGGTAATGGTAGAGTTCGTGATCCTACGAGACTCTACGGCCTACAACATCATCCTAGGGAGGAAGACCATCAACGACGTAGGGGCAGTCATCAGCACAAGGATGCTGATAATGAAGTTCATAACTGAAGAAGGATTAGTAGGGTCTGTAAGGGGAGACCTGGAAACGGCAGTCGCTTGCGACAACGCCAGTCTCTCGTTAAGAAAGAAATCCAAAAAAGCATCAGGAGTTTTCCTCGCCGACTTGGACGCGAGAGTCAGCGACAAGTCGAGACCCGAACCAGAAGGGAACCTGGAGAAGTTTAGAGTCGGCGACACGGAGGAGAAGTTCACCTTCGTGAATAGAAATCTCCCTCACGAGCTGAAAGAACCTTTAATGGAAATGATCAAGGCCAATGGTGACCTATTTGCCTGGACACCGGCCGACATGCCGAGGATAGACCCCCAACTCATGTCACACCATTTGGCCGTCAAGCCAGAAGCCAGACCGGTGGCCCAGAGGAGGAGGAAGATGTCACAGGAAAGAGCAGAAAAGGTGGCCAAGCAGACGGCCAGCCTCCTCGAAGCAGGATTCATCTGGGAACTTGACTACTCGACCTGGCTGTTGAACGTAGTCTTAGTAAGAAAGCATAATGGGAAATTGAGGATGTCCGTGGATTATTCTGATCTCAACAAAGCATGCCCCAAGGATTGCTACCCCCTACCCAACATTGATGCACTCGTCGACGCGGCGGCGGGGTACCGGTATCTGAGCTTTATGGATGCTTATTCCGGCTACAATCAGATACCGATGCACCGGCCAGACGAAGAAAAAACGGCATTCATAACGCCAGGAGGAATCTATTGCTACAAGGTAATGCCCTTCGGCCTAAAGAACGCAGGGGCCACATACCAAAGGTTGATGAACAAGATATTCGGCGACATCATTGGCAAAACGGTGGAAGTCTACGTGGACGACATCCTTGCCAAGACCGCCCGACCCGAAGACCTTCTAAGCGACCTGGGAAACGTGTTCATGGCCCTTCGACGACATGGCATGAGGCTCAACCCTCTCAAGTGCGCCTTTGCCATGGAGGCCGGGAAGTTCCTAGGATTCATGATAACCAAAAGGGGGTGGAAGCCAATCCTGAAAAATTCCAAGCAATACTCCAAATGAAGAGCCCAGGCTGCGTCAAAGACGTCCAGAGACTGGCGGGAAGGCTCACTGCGCTATCTCGCTTCCTCGGGGCGTCGGCAGCAAAGGCCCTACCTTTCTTCAACCTAATGAGAAAGGGAATAGCATTTGAATGGATCCCAGCATGCGAAGAAGCATTCAACCATTTCAAAAAGATACTTGCAACACCACCTGTGCTTGGTAAACCCGTGGTCGGAGAACCGCTTTACCTGTACCTAGTTGTAACGGAGGAAGCACTGGCGGCGGTCTTGGTGCGGGAAGAAGCGAAAGTTCAACAACCAATTTACTTTGTGAGTAAAGCGCTGCAAGGAGCAGAACTTAGGTACAGCAAATTGGAGAAACTGGCACTAGCGCTCCTAACCTCTTCCCGCAGGCTACGGCAATACTTCCAAGGTCACCAAGTGGTCAACGGACCAGGAAATTCGTCAAGTGCTCCAGAAACCCGACCTAGCGGGAAGGATGATGACCTGGGCCATCGAGCTATCCCAATATGATTTAAGATATGAGCCTCGACATACAATTAAGGCGCAAGCAATGGCGGACTTCCTGGTGGAAGTAACCAGAGACCCAACCGAGGACACGGGCACACGGTGGAAGCTCCATGTAGACGGAGCCTCTAACCAGACGTCCGGAGGCGTCGGGATCATCTTAGAAAGCCCAACCGGGGTCATCTACGAACAATCAGTCAAGTTTGAGTTTCCCGTATCGAACAACCAAGCAGAATATGAAGCCCTTCTAGGCGGCTTGATCTTAGCCCGGGAAGTCGGGGCTACGAGGCTAGAAGTATGCAACGACTCACAGATCGTCACGTCGCAAGTGAATGGAAGCTACCAAGCCATAGATTCGCTGTTGCAGAAGTACTTGGAGAGGGTCAAAGAACTGAGCAAACAGTTTGAGGAGGTCACGGTCCAACAAGTTCTGAGAGAGAGGAACACACGGGCAAATCTCCTATCCAAGCTAGCGAGCACGAAACCTGGAACCGGCAACCGATCCCTCATTCAAGGCATCACAAAAGAACCAGCGGTTGCCCTCCACCTGACCAAGATAAGCCCCTCCTGGATGGACTCCATCACCGATTTCTTGCAAAACGGCAAACTCCCTGGAGGTGAGAAGGAAGCTAAAGCGTTGAGAAGGGAGGCTGCCAAATACACGGTCATATAGGGCCAACTATTCAAAAAGGGACTTAGCCAACCCTTGCTGAAGTGCTTACACCCCGACCAGACGGACTACGTGCTCAGAGAAGTCCACGAGGGGTGTTGTGGTCACCACATCGGGGGCAAAGCCCTAGTGAGGAAGCTCATCCGAGCTGGATATTACTGGCTGTCAATGATGGAAGACTCCAAGGAGTTCGTGAAAAAATGTGTTAAGTACCAAGAGAACGCTAACTTCCACAGAGCACCGGCCACCGAGCTGAGCCTGATGACGTCCTCCCGACCCTTCGCACAGTGGGGAGTCGACCTCTTGGGACCTTTCCCGGTTGCCCAGGGCAAGTCAAATATCTCATAGTTGCCGTCGACTATTACACCAAATGGATAGAGGTTGAGCCACTGGCCACCATCTCCTCGTCCAATTGTAGAAAGTTCATGTGGAGGCAGGTGATAACTCAGTTCGGCATCCCGGAGGTCGTCATCTCAGACAACGGGACGCAATTCACCAATAAGAAGTTTGTAGAGTTCCTCGCCGGCTTGGGCATCAAACAGAAATTCTCCTCGGTAGAGCACCCCCAGACAAACGGACAAGGCGAGTTCGCAAATAAGGTCATCTTGCTGGGCCTCAAGAAGCGACTAGACAACAAGAAAGGGGCATGGGCTGATGAGCTCGTCTTGGTCCTCTAGTCCTACCGTACAACCGAGCAGTCCACCACGGGAGAAACCCCCTTTCGCCTGACGTACGGGATAGACGCAATGATATCCGTAGAGATCGGCAAACCGAGCCCACGATTACTTCTCAAGGGGGTGGAAGAAGCTGTAGAGAAGGACCTAGTAGACGAGACCAGGGAGAAGGCCCACCTGTCAGAAGTAGAACTAAAGCAAAGAATGGCCCTGTGCTACAACACCAAAGTGCTCAAGAGGGATTTCGAGCAAAATGACCTCGTCCTACGACGCAATGACATTGGCCTACCGACCTAGAGAGAAGGCAAGATGGCGGCAAACTAGGAAGGCCCCTACAGGGTCAAAGAAGTGATTGGCAAGGGCGCCTACAAATTGGAGAAGCTCAATGGAAGGGAGGTCCCGAGAACCTGGAATGCGGGTAACCTGAGAAGGTTTTACCCCTAGCTCAAGCATGCCGGCCAGGCGATCTAGCGAACTTGATCACTTACCTTTGTATTCGTCATGGTAACAAACTCGTTTAATTACCGGTTAATGTTTGCTTGTCATTTCTACCAATTTTACTTCTATTATATTTTCTTTTTCTACCTACACATCACACGACAACAAGTTCCACGACGCGTTAAACGGAACCTCGATACGGCACCCCGGGACTGATCACCCCGGGAGCCATCTAAATTGAAGCCATAACAAACGGCTACAACGATAACAAGAGGCCATGACCTGGCTTCGCCAAATTACCAACACAACAGTAAATAAACACGGGCGGAAAGCTCATACCGACAAAATGTTAACAAAACAAAACGAAAACGCTAGAGGCAAAAGACAATAATCACAAGTCGACCAAGCGACTCTTAACGTATAACGAAGAAAGCTTCAAAAGTTCTACAACAAAACTGCAAATCCATACAAAAACATAAGGTACAAGAGCTCATTTTTTGGGCATGTCAACAATCTTACCATCCTTGATCGACTTGAAAACTCCAACTGCCGACGTATCGAAATCGGGAGCCACGATCTTCACCTGGGCCTTAAGGGCCTCCTCAGTCATGAAGATCGTGTTCTTTCCCTGCTCTCTGGTCACCTTATGCTTCTTCTTAAGCTCCTCAACCGCAGCTTGAGCGGCTTTAGCCGACGAGACGGCCACGTCACGCTCTTTCTCAAAAGCCACCACCCGACCTTGCGCGGCATTAAGTTGGCTTTCCAGAGTCATCTCCTGCTCGGTTAAACGGGACACGGTGTCGTCGGAGGCCTTCAGCTTCTCCTCGGTGGATGCAGTTTTCTCCTCAGCATCCTTAAGCTTTTTCCCCGCCTCAGACAACTGCTCCTGAAGCGTTTCAACTTGAGCTTTGAATTCATTGTTGGCCTTGGCAGCAGTTTCGAGCTTTCTGCGCAGTGACTGCATCCCCGACAACTTGAACTCAGCCTTCCGAGCTATGACAGCTCCGCGGAGGAGCGTTCGGTACATCCACCTCGCTTGCCGCAAGTTCTGTACCGAGGAAGTGATCTTCCGTGCCAGGGATCAGTTGAGAGTCTATGAAAGCCCCAGCGTCGAAGTTCCTCTCCATCACGGTGAGAGCTCCTTCCGGATTGGAGGATGCCCTCTGCCTTTTGGGGGGTGGGGATAAGCTTCAAATCGTCATCCTCTTGCTGAGCAGAGGTCGAGTGCTCGGGGCCGACCGTCTCCTCACAGATTGGAGAAACGCGCGCCCCATCAGAATTCTTATCCGTCATCTCGGTGTCACGGGGTGACGGCGTTGCCTGATCTTTATCCTCAGAAGGGCCCTCCAGTTTCCCGTCAACCTTCTCTGTTTCCTCCTCATCGTTGTCCGCCAAGAAAGTCTTGAACAAGTCCTCAAGCCCTGTCACGGAAGCAGACATCTCCACTGAAACAAACAAGTTAATCGTGAAACCAACACAACCAAGCGAATGAATAAAAACGCAAAAACACAAGGCAAAGCAACTCGCAACTCACAAATATAATTCCTGGCGACCTCCCGTTCACCCATCAAGAGGTGGGGATTCACATGATTCTTCCCAAAAACTGCCAACAACACGTCGGCGACCCTTTTGTCCACAGCGGACATCCCCTTATAAGACACCTTAATGAACGTGTTGGATCCCGCCCCAAAGCTCCAATACGTCGGAATGAGGCGCTCCCCTTCTAACGACAACCAAAAGGGGTGACAACCTTTGACCGGACGCTCCTTAAAATATTTATCTTTAAACCCGTGATAAGAGTCCTCTAACAACCCGAAGATCCTCCTACCCTGGGTAGATCGGAAGGACATGAACCCTTTCCTCGCCTTTCCCTCCTTAGAAGGATTCGTGAGGTTGAAGAAAAAAAGGAAGACATCAACAGATATCGGCAGCTCCAGATATTCGCACACCATCTCGAAACAGCGGATAGAAGCCCAACTGTTCAGATGCAGTTGCGACGGCGCCATGGAGATCCGGTTAAGAAGCGCCATTTGAAAAGGAGAAAACGGGATACGAACCCCCACCTGGGTGAACATGTATTTATAAAACCAGATCCAGTCGGCGACCCGAGGAGAATGGAAGTTAAGCTCATATAGCCGTTCATTGGGGGCAGGAACGAAGACGTCATAATTGGCTTCCTCGTCTGTCCCTCCGCACAAGTACTCGCCTTGACGGAACTCCGTTAGCTCCCCCTTGTCCATTTGATTTGGCGAGTCCTTCACGTCGGAAGTCACCCAGGCATAGGGGTCGTAATTCACGGCGGAGGAGAAGCCCGAGAAACGATGCAAGGCATACCTACAGTGGGGGTACCACTCCGTTAGTCTATGAGGTCAGGAGTCCGGAAAAAGTCCAGAAACTATATTTATCTTATTCAACAGCTAAGATCAAGCATGGCTAAGAGCTAAATCCAAACAAAGCCTACCCTGGAATGGTAACCCCCCTAACGCACCTACTTGACACTAAAAAGCCATCTATTATACAAAATCAAGCAAACAGCATGCAAAACCAGGCAAACAGCATGCACACAGAAGACCGAACAATAAACATGAAGCAAAGGACGAAAAGAATGCTTACCTGAACTAATTATGAAGATTCGAAGGAAGAGGAGGAAGAGCGAATACGCAAGAATGCAAAAATAACACTCCGGGAATTCAGAAGGAGAAGATGATGGAAATGGTTGGAGTAAGGATATGAGAAGAGAACGAAATACGAAACTATTTAAAACTGCCACTCAAGAAGCGCGAAAGGCCTGGGGGCAAAATAGTCTTTGCGCACAAGGTTTTCCAACCCATTATGAGCATTTAATGCTTCGCATGAGGAACGAGGCAACAAACGGTCACCTCAGCAACAAACAGACACGCGCGCAAGAGGCACGTCCCCTCCACGGGCGGCCAACCTGGCAACAACACACGGAATAAGAGATAACACGCTACCAACCACCTTCACGATCATTGTTGGCGCGTTGGGGACACTGTTACGGCCTGGACCAAACCACTAGCGGGCCGGCCCGACCCGAGCACCACTCGACCCGAACGGTCAGGAGCGAGGCGCTCAGTCGCCGACCCGGACACGCGTCCCTGACAGCTATGCTACAGCTGTATGAAGGAAGCATCAAGGAAGGTGGGCCTGTCCTTGATGGGCCCACCTCTGACACGGTATATATGGGGAAGGTCCTACCCTTCCCCCAAGGTACGTCATACCAATCAACCCTTTTTCGCCTGCACACTTTGCTGACTAGAGCGTCGAAGTGTCTTTGCAGGTGACACCCCCCTTTCTCCACACGAAGAGCTCGGGACGTCGGCTGCACTCCCTTCAACCCAGCAACCCGGAACTAAGCGATTCCCCTCTCATCAATCGAAGTACCAACCCGAACCGTCCGGTACCCGACCTACCAAACAAATTCATTTGTGATATATGAAACTAAAACTTATTTCGATATAACGTCTACTTGAAACAAGGATGGAATGATAGACAAAGAATTTCAATGCAAACAATATATATGAATTTAACAACAATATATTTGGAGTTTTGAAACAATGTTATGTTAGAATTTTATTCTAATTGTGATCCAATTTGTTAATATAGAAATTTCTTTGGGTGGTGTTGTAATTATTAATTAATTATATTAGGAGTCGGTCTATTCTTTGATAGAAAGAACACCACTGTTTATAAACTTTATAAAATTTGGGTCTCCAAGTTTGATCTCAACAACAAAAACAAACACATTTTGATTCCATCTGGCTGTGATTCAAGAATTGGAAGTTTCAAATTAAATCAAAGAATTTAGAGGCAATGGCTAGAGGTATGTAAATTACTGGTTTTATAAAATATCTAACATGTGGTATCAGAGCAAAATTGTCTCTGCCTTACCATTTTAAAATTTAATTACTGTGCATTATTTTGATTAATTGTTTCCTAAGGAAAAATGCATAGTATGAATTTTGAAATAAGTAAGAAAAACCATTGAAATTAAAATTGACATACTATAAGAAGAGGGAATAATAAATAATACTTCCAAAAGGAATCTTCTAAATTTGTGTCGTAGTTGTTCTTCATAATAGTATAATTTTTCGTAATTCCCATAAGTTTTCTTATTCTTGAATAAAAAAAAAGGGAAAAGGGAAGAGCGAAGACCGAAAGAACTTGTTTCAATGGATGAATTTTGTTTGTTATATAATATTGAATGCTTGCTACCTTCACGTTGAAGTTGTTGGATTTTAAAAGTTAAATTTGTTATAAAAAATTCAAACTTTGATAGGAGTGAGGTTTGAACTTGAATCTTCTAAATATTGCCAAAGTATTTGTCCACTAGATCATTTTCACTTTTGATATTATTTATGTCATTGAATTTATTTATTTGATGATTATATTTGCATGCAATATAAATTCTTCCGCTGCATATCATATTGTGATTAATATATAGTTTATTGAGGAGTAGCCACAACATTCTTGATAATAATTACATTTAAAGAAATTACATAAATATTAATATGATATATTTGTAATTGTTGTGAATTATATAATAAACTTACCCACAGAAATTTATTATGTTATTCACATATAATTAGGTTAAAATAGAAAATATTTTTACTTCTTAATTAGCCTACAGGTATTAAGAAGCAGCATTTTACTTTCTAGTTTTAATACTTTAGTTAATATAGTGAATATTATGTGTGTTAAAATCTTTGTCCCTAGATAGATTTTAATGACACTATGATTCATATTTATTTTTATATGACTTGCATTGGCATGTATTATCATATGTTATGGATTTTGATGTGCCTATTTAAAGTTGAGTAATGTTAGCATGATTTATTATTTGCAGCAATAATGATATCTGAAACTGTATCTGAAGTTCATTTGTTAAGTGGTGACAACTATAAATAATGGAAAGATAAGGTTCTCTTTCACTTAGGGTGTGCAGACCTTGACCATGCTCTTCGTAGGGAAGAGCCTCCGACACCTACTGATGCTAGTTCTCAAGTTGAGGTAGCATTATACGAACGATGCGAGAAATCTAACCGTTTAAGTATGATGTTTATTAAATCTCGTATCTCAACTAGTATCCGAGGTTCAATTCCTGATTGCGAGAATGTCAAGGATTACATGAAGGCTATTGATGAACAGTTTGAGTCTTCTAGTAAGGCACTTGCAAGCACCCTAATGGCACAATTGTCATCCATGAGACTTACCGGCCTAAGAGGTGTGCGTGAACACATTATGATGTTGAGAGACATTGCAGCAAAACTGAAAGCTTTAGAGGTTGAAATCTCTGACTCATTTCTGGTGCATCTTATTCTAAATTCTCTTCCTGCCCAGTACGGACCATTTAAGATTTTTTATAAGACACATAAGGAAAAATGGTCCATTAATAAATTACTGGTGATGTGTGTGCAAGAGGAAGGAAGGCTAATTCAAAAATTTGGTGAAAGTGCACTATTATGACAAATGAAGGTGGTAAAAAGCAAGCTCATAAGAAGAAAGAAAAGGGTATTGCATCCTATCCTATGAAGAAAGAAGGTGCACGATGTTTCTTTTGTAAAAAGAAAGGACACATGAAGTGAAATAATTTCTCTCTAGACATTTTGATATGAAAGATATGGGTGATGCATCTTATGTCATTGGCATAAAGATTCATAGATATAAACATAAAGGAATTTTAGGTTTATCTCAAGAAGCCTATATTAATAAAGTTCTTGAAAGGTTTAAAATGCAAATTGTTCACCGAGTGTTGCACCTATTGTGAAAGGTGACAAATTCTGCTTAGATCAATGTCCCAAAAATGAACTTGAAAAGGATCAGATACAAAATATTCCTTATGCTTCAGCCGTTGGAAGCCTAATGTATGCTTAGGTCTGTACAAGACTTGACATTGCTTTTACTGTTAGCATGTTAGGAAGATATCAAAGTAATCCAGGAATTATCCATTGGAGAGCTAAAAAGAAGGTCTTAAGGTACCTTCAAGGGACCAAGGACTTCATGCTTACATATAGACGAACTGACAATTTGAAAATTGTTGGATACTCAGATTCAGACTTAGCAGGATATATTGATTCTAGCAAGTCAACGTCAGGATACATCTTTATGCTTGCTGATAGAGTAGTATCTTAGAAGAGTGCAAAACAATCACTTGTAGCCACTTCTACCATGGAAGCCGAATTTATTGCTTGTTTTGAGGCTACATCACAAGGTGTTTGGTTAAAGAATTTCATATCTGGGCTTAAGATTATGGATTGTATCTCTAGGCCATTGAGAATATATTGTGACAATTCAGCTGCTGTATTTATGGCTAAGAATAATAGAAGTAGTAGTCGAAGTAAGTACATCGATATTAAGTACTTAGCCATTAAGGATCGAGTTAGGTCTAATGAGGTACAGATAGAGCATATTAGTACTAAACAGATGATAGCTGATCCTTTGACAAAAGGCATGCCACCAGGATTGTTTAAGGATCATGTTACTAGTATGGGTTTATGTTCTGTAACGTCACTTATATGACTTATGTTATATTATATGACATATTTGGATATGAAATTCTTATTATTGTTTGTTTCTCATTTGGTTAGTATATATGCGCATACATGATTGAGAATGACAAATAAAATTCAGTGAAGGACTTAGAATAAGTATGGGGCTTATTCCTACAGAAATACCACATAAAGGGCTTATTCAATTAGGAGATGTTACATTGTAATATATAGAAGGTAATACTCGATTAATGAGAACCTACCGCTATGATTCGTGTAATTTGTCTTAATTGTTTAAGCATAGCATGTAATTACAAACTATACGTAACAAATGTTGGACCAAGTGGGAGAATGTTAGAATTTTTATTCTAATTATGGTCCAATTTGTTAATATAAAAATTAGTTTGGGTGGTGTTGTAATTATTAATTAATTATATTGGGAGTTTGTCTGTTCTTTGATGGAAAGAACACGGCTGTTCATAAACTTTATAAAGTTTGGTCTCCAATTCTGATCACAACAACAAAAACAAACACATTTTGATTCCATCTGGCTTTGTGATTCAATAATTGAAAGTTCTAAATTAAATCAAAGAATTTATAGGCAATGACTGGAGATAAGTAAATTACTAGTTTTATAAAATATCTAACATGTTAAGAAACGACAAAAAAGCACCTATAATTGTTGATGTTTATTAATCAGTATATTTTTAAAAGAATGTATCTACGATAGTTGCTTTTTTGAGATAGTGCTTCACAGGA
>NC_029788.2:103983908-103991886 GCF_000816755.2 Arachis ipaensis
AACCTTAACCCGACAAAACAAAGAGAATTGTTTCCCACCAGTTTGTAGAAAAAGACACCTATTCCCTATCCATTAAGGCTCGCCACTTCTGTCGTATCACTCCGCCGAGGACCACTCTGACAGGCCACTGCAATGTCAGGTGCTTCTGAAAAAAAAAAAGATAAAAGCAAATCTCAAACCCAAAACTCTTACTCTTTTCTTCTTCCTTCCTAAAAAAAAAAAAAGCAAAATTAGAAAAAAAAGAATTAAACTAAATAAAAGCAAAATTGGAATTTAGATTCCAAATTCCACATATTCCCCAAATCCAGTTCACCTTCATTTTTATTTCCATTTCAATTTTAATTTAATTTAATTTTCCGTTCAGATTGAGCTGAATTTGTTCTCCATCGTCGTTTTGTTTCGCACCGAAATTGCATGAATCTGCTATTCTAATAGCAGAGAGCTAACAACCAACCACCATGGCCAGAACCTCCACGACGCCGGAGAAGTTGGCAACGGCGATGGCGCTGATGTCTCCGACGACCTCGCTGTCGGTGACGCAGGCGGTGAACAGCTCACATAAGTTTGTGATCCAGGTTACTCTTTGGCGAAGGGTATGGGAATCAGAAAATGAATAATAAATTTGGTTGAATATTGGTGACTATTAAGTTGCTGGTAAACAGGTATATAATGATGTATAATAATTTTTAGATGTTTTCTTTTTTGTATGAATAGGGTACGAGAGATTAAATTAAGGTCCATGAAAAGCAAAGTAATTTTTTAGTGTATGTGAATAATTAAATATATTTTAGTTTTGATTTTTAAATTTTTAAAATTTAAAAATATAAATTAAAATTAATTGAATTTTAACGTAAAAAATATAATCCACGTGTCATGTTTAATTTGTCCATATTTTTATCGTATCGGTACGTATAAATTTATCATCAAAGTAAACACTTTCTTTTATTGAATTAGGAAACATATTGTGGTGCCCCTTATGTGGTTTAACCGTTGAGTTAATACTCAAAATGGCCCTTGAAATTTGACTTCGGATTCAATTTAGTCCTTGGATTTTTAATTGACCCAAATTGTACCCTGAAATTTTAACGTGTGCCTCAAATTGGCCCTTCTCTCCATTTCCGTCACCGAAAAGCTGACCTGGCACAATTAAACGACGTCATTTTACTATTTATTCCAAAACGACGTCGTTTGACTCTCCTTCTTCTTCTTCCTCCTCCTCCTCAAGCAGCCATGGCTTGGGTACTGCTTCAAGTTTCAGAAACCTCAAGTATGATCTCATCCTCAACTTTAGACTCATCTCTTCTTCTTTGTTCATTCTCCCTCTGTATAGCCGTTAAATCCATCACTCGCACTCTCTTCTACATCCTCCATTTCACTTCAAACTAATTCTTAATTATCATTATTATTGAAAAAAATACAGAATGGGCTAGGGTTCCAGTGCAACACTACAACCTCAATTCACCTTCTTCCTTCATCGAGAGTCCCTCCACATTCTTAAAGTCGTCGACGCCAGAACCATTGCCCCCTGCCCCGTTATTCTAGAAGCTTTTCATGTTATTGAAGTAGCTGATTCAAAGGCTAATTATTCTGGCCAAGGCAAAATGGATAAGAGAAAGAATAGGAAGATACAGTATAAAAAGGAGGAGGAGAAGGAGGGGCCGACGAACGGTGCACATCGGTGCAGTGGCCAAGGTTGCACAACCAAGGAAGAGGTGGCAACGATTAGGAATACGGCGGTGGTGGAAGGATGTAGCCGGAGCTTCTTGTTGGTTTGTTTGGATTTGGCACCATAGAAATTTGACCCCCCATTTCAGTGATGAAGGAACAAGGAATTGGGATTTTAAAAAATGACGTCGTTTTTCTTGTGCCACTGCCTGGACGAAAGGATCAATTTGAGGTACGCGTTAAAATTTTAGAGTACAATTTGAGTCAATTAAAAATTCGAGGATTAAATTAAATCGGAGATCGAATTTCAGGGGCCATTTTGAGTATTAACTCTTTAATCGTTTAACTTCGTCGAGTTCCACCATGTGGACAAGATATATAATGTGTTAGTTAGGTGACCACTATTTTTTCTTATTTTTGTCTTACGTTTAAACGGTCAATGGTGCACGAAATTGTGATCACACTTTTCACAACTCCGCACAACTAACCAGCAAGTGCACTAGGTCGTCCAAGTAATACCTTACATAAGTAAGGGTAGATCCCACGGAGATTGTCGGCTTGAAACAAGCTATGGTCATCCTGTAAATCTTAGTCAGGCAGATTCAAATGGTTATGAGGTTTTGATAATTAAAAGATAAATAAAACATAAAATAAAATAAAGATACTTATGTAATTCATTGGTGGGAATTTCAGATAAGCGTTTGGAGATGCTTTGTTGCTTCTGAACCTCTGCTTTTCTATTGTCTTCATCCAATCATGTGTGCTTCCTTCCATAGCAAGTTGTATGTTCCTCTCGGATGAAAAATACTAGGTACGGTTTCTGCACGGCTAATCAACTGTCGGATTTCTCATCTCGAATGAAAAATACCAGGCACAGCTACCGCACGACTAATCATCTGTCAGTTCTCACTAGCATCGGAATAGGATCTCTCTATCCTTTTGCACACTGTCACTGCGCCCAACATTTGTGAGTTTGAAGCTCGTCACAGTAATCCCTTCCCAGATCCTACTCGGAATACCACAGACAAGGTTTAGACTTTCCGGATCTCAGGAATGCTGCCAATTGGTTCTAGCCTATACCATGAAGGTTCTAACCTCATAGACTCGGTCCATGGATTAGAGACCCAAGAGACTATACTCCGGCTGTCGTCCAATGACTACGTTGAACATCATGTAGACTGCTTGTGGTTGTCAGGCACGCGGATCTTGGCTAAGCGAGTAACGAAGATAGTGGGTGATTGTTATGGGTCACCCCTTCATTCTGACTTAACTGAATTAAGTACGAGAGTATATCTTGGAGAAGAAGTAAGCGAGAATTGAAAGAGAGATAATAGTACTTGCATTAATTCATGAAGAACAGCAGAGCTCCGCACCTTAATCTATGAGGTGTAGAAACTCCACCGTAGAAAATACATAAGAGAAAAAGGTCTAGGCATGGCTGAATGGCCAGCCTCCCCAAATGTGAATAATGGCATAAGCTCCTGAATACAATAGTAAAAAGTGTTATTTATACTAAACTAGTTACTAGGGATTACAGAAAATAAGTAACTAAGTGCAGATAGTGCAGAAATCCACTTTCGGGGCCCACTTGGTGTGTGCTTGGGCTGATCATTGATATTTACACGTGCATAGGCCATTTCTAGAGTTAAATGCCAGTTTGGATGCCAGTTTGGGCGTTTAACTCCAGTTTTGGTGCCAATTCTGGCGTTTTACGCCAGAAAAGGGTCTCTGGCTGGCGTTTAACGCCAGTTTGGGCTATCAAATCTCAGACCTATTGGACTATTATATATTGATGGAAAGCCCAAGATGTCTACTTTCCAACGCAATTGAGAGCGCGCCAATTGGGCTTCTATAGCTCCAGAAAATCCACTTCGAGTGAAGGAGGGTCAAAATCCAACAGCATCTGCAGTCCTTTCTCAGCCTCTGAATCAGACTTTTGCTCAGATCCCTCAATTTCAGCCAGAAAATACCTGAAATTACAGAAAAATACACGAACTCATAGTAAAGTTCAGAAATGTGATTTTTGCATAAAAACTAATAAAAATATAATAAAAAGTAACTAAAACATACTAAAAACTATATAAAAATAATGCCAAAAAGGGTATAAAATATCCGCTCATCTCAACACTAAACTTGAATTGTTGCTTGTCCCCAAGCAACTAAAAACAAAATAGGATAAAAAGAAGAGAATATACAATAAATTTCAAAATATCAATGAAGCTTAGTTCCAATTAGATGAGCGGGACTAGTAGCTTTTTTGCTTCTGAACAGTTTTGGCATCTCACTTTATCCTTTGAAGTTCAGAATGATTGGCATCCATAGGAACTCAGAATTCAGATAGTGTTATTGATTCTCCTAGTTTAGTATGTTGATTCTTGAACACAGCTACTTTATGAGTCTTGGCCATGACCCTAAGCATCTTGTTTTCCAGTATTACCACCAGATACATAAATGCCACATACACATAACTGGGTGAACCGTGTCAGATTGTGACTCAACTTTGCTAGAGTCCCAGTTAGAGGTGCCCAGAGTTCTTAAGCATACTCTTTTTGCTTTGGATCACGACTTTAACCACTCAGTCTCAAGCTTTTCACTTGGACCTTCATGACACAAGCACATGGTTAGGGACAGCTTGATTTAGCCGCTTAGGCCAGGATTTTATTCCTTTGGGCTCTCCTATCCATTAATGCTCAAAGCCTTGGATCCTTTCTACCCTTGCCTTTTAGTTTAAAGGGTTATTGGCTTTTTGCTCTTGCCTTTTGGTTTAAAGAGCTATTGGCTTTTTCTGCTTGCTTTTTCTTTTTTCTTTCTTTTTCTTTTCTTTTTTATTTTTTTCCACAAGCTTTGTGTTTTTCACTGCTTTTTCTTGCTTCAAGAATCAATTTTATGATTTTTCAGATTATCAATAACATTTCTCTTTTTTCATTATTCTTTCAAGAGCCAACAATTTTAACATTCATAAACTTCACTATAAAAAATATGCACTGTTCAAGCATTCATTCAGAAAACAAAAAGTATTGCCACCACATCAAAATAATTAAACTATTTTCAAGATAGATTTCGAAATTATGCACTTCTTATTCTTTTACAAATAAAAACATTTTTCATTTAAGAAAGGTGAGAGATTCATGGAATCATTCATAGCTTTAAGACATAGACTCTAAATACTAATGATCATGTAATGAAGACACAAACATAGTCAAAATATAAAGCATAAAAACCAAAAACAGAAAAGAAAATAAACAAGGAGATTAAAGAACGGGTCCACCTTAGTGATGGTGGCTTCTTCTTCCTCTTGAAGAACCAATGGAGTTCTTAAGCTCCTCTATGTCTCTTTCTTGCCTTTGTTGCTCCTCTCTCATGGCCTTTTGGTGCCATTAATGGTTATGGAAAGCAAAAAGCTGAGCTTTTCCACACCAAACTTAAAAGCTTTGCTCATCCTCGAGCAAAATAAGATAGAAGGGAGTAGAAGAAGAATGATGCAATTAATTTTGAAAACTTATTACTGTATGCAAGAAAAATTAAAAAGAGTTGAAAAAGAATTTGAAAAGACCTGTAAGTTTGAAAACGTTTTGGAAGAAATTGAAAAGAATTGAAAAAGAATTAAAAAGAATTGGAAAGATTATTAATTTTTTGAAAATAGAAATTGAAAGATGAACGTTTAAAATATGTTTGATGCAAAAAAAAATTATGAATTAAAACATGAAAAATTAAAAAAAAAATCGAATTGGAAACAAAATTACCTCCCTTGTGTCATCCTGGCGTTAAACGCCCAAAATGCTATCTGTTCTGGCGTTTAACGCCCATTTGACTACCTCTTTGGGCATTTAACGCCCAGCCAGAGTAAACGCCAGGAATCCTTCTTTACTGGGCTTTTTTCTGAACACCCAGAATGTTGTCATTTCTGGCGTTAAACGCCCATTTTGCTATCCTTACTGGCGTTTAAACGCCAGTAAGCCTGTCCTCCAGGGTGTGCTATTTTGATACTATTTTTTTGTTCCGCTTTAATTCTGTAGCTATTTTTATGACTCCACATGATCATCAACCTAAAGAAAACATAAAATAATAATGGAAAACAAATAAATATAATTAAATAAAATTGGGTTGCTTTCCAATAAGTGCATCTTTAATGTCAATAGCTTGACAGTGAGCTCTTAGAGAGTTTCACAGAGACTCGGAGCATGATGGTGGCCTCCCAACACCAAATTTAGAGTTTAAATGTGGGGGCTCTGCTTGACTCTGTATTGAGAGAAGCTTTTCATGCTTCCTCTCCATGGTTACAGAGGAAGATCCTTGAACCTTAAACACAAGGTAGTCCTCATTCAGTTGTAGGACTAACTCTCCTCTGTCCACATCAATCACAGCTCTTGCTGTGGGTAGGAAGGGCCTTCCAAGGATGATGCATTCATCCTCATTCTTCCCAGTGTCTAGGATTACGAAGTCAGCAGGGATGTAAAGGCCTTCAACCTTCACTAAGACATCCTCTACAAAGTCCATAAGCCTTTTTCATTGATTTGTCTGCCATCTTGGTGCACGAAATTGTGATCATCAACAATGGCACCAAATACTTGGAGCTCTCAAACTTGAATCGTACTTTGTCACAATTCCACACAACTAACCAGCAAGTGCACTGGGTCGTCCAAGTAATAAACCTTACGTGAGTAAGGGTCGATCCCACGGAGACTATCAGCTTGAAGCAAGCTATGGTCATCTTGTAAATCTCAGTCAGGCATATTTAAATGGTTATGGAGGATTGATAATTAAAGATAAATAAAACATAAAATAAAGATAGAGATAGAGATACTTATGTAATTCATTGGTAGGAATTTCAGATAAGCGTATGAAGATGCTTTGTTCCTCCTGAACCTCTGCTTTCCTATTGCCTTCTTCCAATCATTCATACTCCTTTCCATGGCAAGCTTTATGTTGGGCATCACCGTTGTCAATGGCTACTTCCCGTCCTCTTAGTGAAAATGTTCTACGCATGCTGTCACCGCATGGCTAATCATCTGTCGGTTCTCGATCATGTTGGAATAGGATCCATTGATCCTTTTGCATCTGTCACACGCCCAACACTCGCGAGTTTGAAGCTCGTCACAGTCATCCCTTCTCAGATCCTACTCAGAATACCACAGACAAGGTTTAGACGTTCCGGATCTCAGGAATGGCCGCCAATAATTCTAGCCTATACCACGAAGGTTCTAATCTTAGATTAGAAACCCAAGAGATACACATTCAAGCTTGTTTGCATGTAGAACGGAAGTGGTTGTCAGGCACGCGTTCATAGGTGAGAATGGTGATGAGTGTCACATAATCATCACATTCATCATGTTCTTGGGTGCGAATGAATATCTTGGAGAAGAAATAGACTTGATTTGAATAGAAAAATAATAGTACTTTGCATTAATTCATGAAGAACAGTAGAGCTCCACACCTTAATCTATGGGGTGTAGAAACTCCACCGTTGAGAATACATAAGAACAAAAGGGTCTAGGCATGGCCATGAGGCCAGCCCCCAAACGTGAAAAGGTCTATCAAAGTCTATGAAAAAGTATTTGAAAAAGTCTATGAAAAAGTATGAAAATATAATAGCAAAAGGTCGTATTTATAGAAAACTAGTAGCCTAGGGTTACAGAAATAGGTAATTAATGCAGAAATCTTTTTTCGGGCCCCTTGGTGTGTGCTTGGGCTGAGTATTGAAGCTTTAATGTGTAGAGACTTTTCTTGGAGTTAAACTCCAGCTTTTGTGCCAGTTTGGGCGTTTAACTCCAGCTTTTGTGCCAGTTCTGGCGTTTTGACGCTAGAATTCTTAAGCTGACTTTGAACACCAGTTTGGGCCATCAAATCTTGAGCAAAGTATGGACTATTATATATTTCTGGAAAGCCCAGGATGTTTACTTTCCAACGCAATTGAGAGAGCACCAATTGGGCTTCTGTGGCTCCAGAAAATCCACTTCGAGTGCAGGGAGGTCAGAATCCAACAGCATCTGTAGTCCTTTTTCAGCCTCTGAATCAGATTTTTGCTCAAGTCCCTCAATTTCAGCCAGAAAATACCTGAAATCACAGAAAAACATACAAACTCATAGTAAAGTCCAGAAATGTAATTTTTATTTAAAAACTAATAAAAACATAATAAAAACTAACTAAAATATACTAAAAACATACTAAAAACAATGCCAAAAAGCGTATAAATTATCCGCTCATCACAACACCAAACTTAAATTGTTGCTTGTCCCCAAGCAACTAAAAATCAAATAGGATAAAAAGAAGAGAATATACAATGAATTCCAAAAACATCTATGAAGATCAGTAT
>NC_029788.2:103992793-104007250 GCF_000816755.2 Arachis ipaensis
ACCTTGTAGAGTTCTTGGGATATAACCTCATGAACTTCTACTTCCTCTCCAATCATGATGCTATGTATCATGATAGCCCGGTCTATAGTAGCTTCGGACCGGTTTCTAGTGGGAATGATTGAGCGTTGGATGAACTCCAACCATCCCCTAGCCACGGGCTTGAGGTCATGCCTTCTTAGTTGAACCGGCTTTCCTCTTGAATCTCTCTTACATTGAGCGCCCTCTTCACAAATGTCTATGAGGATTTGGTCCAACCTTTGATCAAAGTTGACCCTTCTAGTGTAAGGGTGTGCATCTCCTTGCATCATGGGCAAGTTGAATGCCACCCTTACATTCTCCGGACTAAAATCTAAGCATTTCCCCCGAACTATTGTAAGCCAATTCTTTGGGTCCGGGTTCACACTTTGATCATGGTTCTTGGTGATCCATGCATTGGCATAGAACTCTTGAACCATTAAGATTCTGACTTGTTGAATGGGGTTGGTGAGAACTTCCCAACCTCTTCTTCGAATCTCATGTCGGATCTCCGGATATTCACCCTTTTTGAGTTTGAAAGGGACCTCGGGGATCACCTTCTTCTTGGCCACGACTTCATAGAAGTGGTCTTGATACACCCTTGAGATGAATCTCTCCATCTCCCATGACTCGGAGGTGGAAGCTTTTGCCTTCCCTTTCCTCTTTCTAGAGGTTTCTCCAGCCTTAGGTGCCATAAATGGTTATGGAAAAACAAAAAGCAATGCTTTTACCACACCAAACTTAGAAGGTTTGCTCATCCTCGAGCAAAAGAAGAAAGAAAAGAGTAGAAGAAGAAGAAATAGAGGAGATGGAGGGGGCTCAGTGTTTCAGCCAAGGGGGAGAAGTAGTGTTTATGTTGTGTGAAAATGAAGGGGTGAAGATGGGTTTATATAGGGGTGGAGAGAGGGGTAGGGTTCGGTCATGTATGGGTGGGTTTGGGAGGGAAAGTGGTTTGAATTTGAATGGTGAGGTAGGTGGGGTTTATGATGGATGGATCTGGATTGGTGAAGGGTTTATGGAGAAGAGGGTAAGATTTGATAGGTGAGGGGTTTTTGGGAAAGAGGTATTGAGTTGATTGGTGAAGGATATTTGGGGAAGAAGATTATAAAAAGGTGTGAAGAAGAGAGAGAGTGAGTTAAGGTTGGTGGGGATCCTGTGGGGTCCACAGATCCTGAGGTGTCAAGGATTTTTCATCCCTGCACCACTTAGGCATGCAAAACGCTTTCTACTGCCAATCCTGGCGTTAAACGCCAGGTTGCTGCCCATTTTTGGCAATTAACACCAGTTTCTTACCCTTTTCTGGCGTTAAACACCAGTCTGGTGCCCATTTCTGGCATTAAATGCCCAGAATGGTGCCAGACTGGGCGTTTAACGCCCATCCTGCTGCCCTTACTGGCGTTTAAACGCCAGTAGTCTTCTCCTCCAGGGTGTGCTGTTTTTCATTCTGTTTTTCAGTTTGTTTTTGCTTTTTCAATTATTTTTGTGACTTCATATGATCATCAACCTACAGAAAACATAAAATAGAAATTTAACATAGATAAGTAAAATTGGGTTGCCTCCCAACAAGCACTTCTTTAATGTCAGTAGCTTGACAATGGGATCTCATGGAGCCTCACAGATACTCAGAGCATGATGATGGCCTCTCAACACCAAACTTAGAGTTTGAATGTGGGGATTTTGTTTGACTCTGCATTGAGAGAAGCTTTTCATGCTTCTTCTCCATGATTACAGAGGGAAATCCTTGAGATTTAAACACAAAGGAGTCCTCATTCACTTGAAGGACCAATTCTCCTCTGTCAACATCAATCACAGCTTTTGCTGTGGCTAGGAAGGGTTTGCCAAGGATGATGAATTCATCCATACACTTTCCAGTCTCTAAGATTATGAAATCAGCAGGGATGTAATGGTCTTCAACCTTTACCAAGACATCCTCTACAAGTCCATAAGCTTGTATCCTTGAATTGTCTGCCATCTCTAATGAGATTCTTGCAGCTTGCACCTCAAAAATTCCTAGTTTCTCCATTACAGAGAGAGGCATAAGGTTTATGCTTGACCCTAGGTCACACAGAGCCTTTTTAAAGGTCATGGTGCCTATGGTGCAAGGTATTGAGAACTTTCCAGGATCTTGTCTCTTTTGGGGTAATCTCTGCCTAGTCAAGTCATCCAGTTCTTTGGTGAGCAAGGGGGGTTCATCCTCCCAAGTCTCATTACCAAATAACTTGGCATTTAGTTTCATGATTGCTCCAAGGTACTTAGCAACTTGTTCTTCAGTAATATCTTCATCCTCTTCAGAGGAAGAATACTCATCAGAGCTCATGAATGGCAGAAGTAAATTCAATGGAATCTCTATGGTCTCAGTGTGAGCCTCAGATTCCCATGGTTCCTCATGAGGGAACTCCTTGGAGGCCAGTGGACGTCCAGTGAGATCTTCCTTAGTGGAGATCACTGCCTCTTCCTCCTCTCCAGATTCGGCCGTGTGGGTCATGGTGATGGCCTTGCACTCTCCTTTTGGATTCTCTTTTGTATTGCTTGGAAGAGCACTAGGAGGGAGTTCAGTAACTTTCTTGCTCAGCTGACCTACTTGTGCCTCCAAATTTCTAATGGATGACCTTGTTTCAGTCATGAAACTTTGAGTGGTTTTAATTAGATCAGAGACTACAGTTGCTAATTCAGAGTGGCTCTGCTTAGAATTCTCTGTCTGTTGCTGAGAAGATGATGGAAAAGGTTTGTCATTGCTAAACCTGTTTCTTCCACCATTATTGTTATTGAAGCCTTGTTGAGGCCTCTGTTGGTCCTTCCATGAGAGATTTGGATGATTTCTCCATGAAGGATTATAGGTGTTTCCATAGGGTTCTCCCATGTAATTCACCTCTTCCATTGCTGGGTTCTCAGGATCATAAGCTTCTTCTTCAGATAAAGCTTCCTTAGTACTGCCTGGTGCAGCTTGCATTCCAGACAGACTTTGAGAAATCATATTGACTTTCTGAGTCAATATTTTATTCTGAGCCAGTATGGCATTTAGAGTATCAATCTCAAGAACTCCTTTCTTCTGATTTGTCCCATTATTCACAGGATTCCTTTCAGAGGTGTACATGAATTGGTTATTTGCAACCATGTCAATGAGTTCCTGAGCTTTTGCAGGCGTCTTCTTCAGATGAAGAGATCCTCCAGCAGAGCTGTCCAATGACATTTTGGACAATTCAGACAGACCATCATAGAAGATACCTATGATGCTTCATTCTGAAAGCATGTCAGAAGGACACTTTCTGATCAATTGCTTGTATCTTTCCCAAGCTTCATAGAGGGATTCACCTTCCTTTTTCTGAAGGTTTGGAGTAGGTGCAGTAAAGTCACCAAGCACCTTCCTTGCATTGTTGGCATTGTTGTTGTTTTCGGCTGCCATGGCTTCTTCTTGTTTGAGAATTTCTGTTAGGTCCTCTATAGAGAGTTGTACTTTAGCTTCTCTTAACTTTCTCTTCAAGGTCCTTTCAGGTTCAGGATTAGCTTCAACAAGAATGCCCTTGTCCTTGCTCCTGCTCATATGAAAAGATAGAAGAAGAAAATATAAAATCCTCTATGTCACAGTATAGAGATTCCTTGAGGTGTCAGAGGAAATAAGAATAGAAGGATGAGGTAGAGAAGAGAGAATTCGAACTTATCAAGAGAGATAGAGTTCGAATTGTACATTGAGGAGGAGTGTTAGTCCATAAATAGAAGGATGTGAGAAGAGGGGAAGAATTTTCGAAAATAAATTAAAAATATTTTGAAATAAAGAGAAATTTGAAAATTTTGGTAAATGATTTTCGAAAATTAAGATTGGGAAAGAAATTAAGTGATTTTTGAAAAAAAAATTTTGAAATTAGAAACAAAAAAGATATGATTGAAAATTAATTTTGAAAAAGATGTGATTGAAAAGATATGATTGAGAAGATATGATTGAGAATCAAATTTAAAAGAAGAAAGTTTTTAAAATTTAAGTTAATTACTTGACCAACAAGAAATTAAAAGATATGATTCTAGAATTAAAACTTTTGATCCTTTCTTAATAGGCAAGTAACAACTTGAAAATTTTGAATTAAATCACTAATTGTAGCAAGGATTTTCGAAAATAGTAATAAATAAAAAAAATGGAAAGAAATTGATTTTGAAAAGATATGATTGAAAAGATATGATTTGAAAAAAAAATTTGATTTTGAAAAATTATGAAAATTTGAAAAAGATTTGAATTAAAAACAAAATCTTTCCTCTAGTGTCCTCCTGGCGTTAAACACCCAGAATGGCATCCATTCTGGCATTTAACCCCCAAAATGCTACCTTTTTGGGCGTTTAACGCCCAGCCAGGTACCCTGGCTGGCGTTTAAACGCCATTTTTCCTTCTTCACTGGGCGTTTTGAACGCCCAGCTTTTTCTGTGTAATTCCTCTGCTGCATGTTCTGAATCTTCAATTCTCTGTATTATTGACTTGAAAAGACATAATTTTGAAAAAAATTTGGATTTTTAATGATGAGGAACAATCAAAATGCAATTAAACATGGAAAACTAAGATCAAATACATAATGCATACAAGGCACCAAACTTAAAAGTTTGTATACTAAGGACTATAACAATTTGAAAAATGCATGTGAGAAACAACTAAACACACAAAACAAGAGAATTTAAAGATCAGAGCAAGGAAATCATCAAGAACATCTTGAAGATCAATGACAAACATAATGCATGTAAATTTTCAAAAATTAGAAGAATAAAGACATGCAATTGACACCAAACTTAAAATTAGACATTAGACTTAAACAAGAAACATAGAATATTTTTTATTTTTATGGTTTTATAAAATTTTTTTGTGATTTTTCGAAAATTGAGTGGAAAAGAAAATAAAGGGATTCAAAATTTTTAATAAGAATTCCAGGAATCATTGCAATGCTAGTCTAAGACTCTGGTCCAGGAATTAGACATGGTTTACTAGCCAGCCAAGCTTTCAAAGAAAGCTCCGGTCCAAAACACTAGACATAGCCAATGGCCAGCCAAGCTTTAGCAGATCATTACTTTCAACAGCAAAATTGATAGAAATCAACAAGCTCTTGTGATGATAAGTTGAAACCTCGGTCCAAAAGATTAGACATGGCCTCACAGCCAGCCAGACTTCAACAAATCATCATGAAACTCTAGAATTCATTCTTAAAAACTCTGAAGAACAAAATAGAAAATTTTTTTGTATTTTTGAAAAAAAAAATTTCGAAAATAAAAAGTAAAAAGCTTAAACATAAAATAAAATTACCTAATCTAAGCAACAAGATGAGCCGTCAGTTGTCCAAACTCGAACAATCCCCAGCAACGGTGCCAAAAACTTGGTGCACAAAATTGTGATTATCAACAATGGCGCCAAAGACTTGGAGCTCTCAAACGTGAATCACACTTTGTCACAATTCCGCACAACTAACCAGCAAGTGCACTGGGTCGTCCAAGTAATAAACCTTACATGAGTAAGGGTCGATCCCACGGAGACTGTCGGCTTGAAGCAAGCTATGGTCATCTTGTAAATCTTAGTCAGGCAGATTTAAATGGTTATGGAGGATTGATAATTAAAGATAAATAAAACATAAAATAAAGATAGAGATAGAGATACTTATGTAATTCATTGGTAGGAATTTCAGATAAGCGTATGAAGATGCTATGTTCCTCCTGAACCTCTGCTTTCCTATTGCCTTCTTCCAATCATTCATACTCCTTTCCATGGCAAGCTTTATGTTGGGCATCACCGTTGTCAATGGCTACTTCCCGTCCTCTCAGTGAAAATGTTCTACGCACGCTGTCACCGCATGGCTAATCATCTGTCACTGCGCCCAACATTCGCGAGTTTGAAGCTCGTCATAGTCATCCCTTCCTAAATCCTACTCAGAATACCACAGACAAGGTTTAGACGTTCCGGATCTCAGGAATGGCCGCCAATAATTCTAGCCTATACCACGAAGGTTCTAATCTTAGATTAGAAATCCAAGAGATACACATTCAAGCTTGTTTGCATGTAGAACAGAAGTGGTTGTCAGGCACGCGTTCATAGGTGAGAATGGTGATGAGTGTCACATAATCATCACATTCATCATGTTCTTAGGTACGAATGAGTATCTTGGAGAATAAATAGACTTGAGTTGAATAGAAAAACAATAGTACTTTGCATTAATTCATGAAGAACAGCAGAGCTCCACACCTTAATCTATGGGGTGTAGAAACTCCACCGTTGAGAATACAAAAGAACAAAAGGGTCTAGGCATGGCCGTGAGGCCAGCCCCCAAACGTGAAAAGGTCTATCAAAGTCTATGAAAAAGTATTTGAAAAAGTCTATGAAAAAGTATATGAAAAAGTATGAAAATACAATAGCAAAAGGTCCTATTTATAGAAAACTAGTAGCCTAGGGTTACAGAAATAGGTAATTAATGCAGAAATCTTTTTTCGGGCCCACTTGGTATGTGCTTGGGCTGAGCATTGAAGCTTTCATGTGTAGAGATTTTTCTTGGAGTTAAACGCCAGCTTTTGTGCCAGTTTAGGCGTTTAACTCCAGCTTTTGTGCCAGTTCTGGCGTTTTGACGCCAGAATTCTTAAGCTGACTTGGAACGTCGGTTTAGGCCATCAAATCTTGGGCAAAGTATGGACTATTATATATTGCTGGAAATCTCAGGATGTCTACTTTCCAACGCAATTGAGAGTCTGCCAATTGGGCTTCTATAACTCCAGAAAATCCACTTCGAGTGCAGGGAGTTCAGAATCTAACAGCATCTGCAGTCCTTTTTCAGCCTATGAATCAGATTTTTTCTCAGGTCCCTCAATTTCAGCCAGAAAATATCCTAAATCATAGAAAAACACACAAACTCATAGTAAAGTCCATAAATGTGATTTTTATTTAAAAACTAATAAAAACATAAAAACTAACTAAAATATACTAAAAATAATGCGAAAAAGCGTATAAATTATCCGCTCATCACATCTCTAGTGAGATTCTTGCAGCTTGCACCTCAAAGATCCCTAGTTTCTCCATTACAGAGAGTGGCATGAGGTTTATACCTGACCCCAGATCACACAGAGCCTTCTCAAAGGTCATGGTGCCTATGGTACAAGGTAGTAAGAACCTTCCGGGATTCGGTTTCTTCTGAGGTAATTCCTACTGAACCAAGGCATTCAGTTCATTGATGAGCAATGGAGGTTCATCCTCCCAAGTCTCATTACCAAATAGCTTGGCATTCAGCTTCATGATTGCTCCAAGATACCAAGCAACTTGCTCTTCAACAAGAGCTTCATCCTCATCAGAGGAAGAATCTTCATCAAAGCTCATGAACTACAGCAGTAAGTTCAGTGGAATCTCTATGGTCTCTGTAGGAGCCTCAGATTCCTTTGGTTCCTCATTTGGAAACTCCTTAGTGGTCAGTGGACGTCGATTGAGGTCTTCCTCACTGGAAATCACTGCCTTTCCCCCCTCTGTGCATTCGGCCACTTTGGGTATATTGATGGCCTTGCACTCTCTCTTTGGATTCTCTTCTGTATTGCTTGGGAGAGTACTAGGAGGGATTTCAGTAACTCTTTTACTCATTTGACCCACTTGTGCCTCCAAATTTCTGATGGAGGACCTTATTTCAGTTATGAAACTGATAGTGGTCTTAGATAGATCAGAGACTATGGTTGCTAAGTCAGAAAGGCTCTGCTTAAAATTATCTGTCTGTTGCTGAGAAGATGATGGAAAAGCTTGCTATTGCCAAACTTATTTCTCCCACCATTATTATTATTAAAGCCTTATTGAGGCTTCTGTTGATCCTTCCATGAGAAATTTGGATGATTTCTCCATGAAGGATTATAGGTATTTCCATGGGATTCTTCCATGTAATTCATCTCTTCCATTGCAGGATTCTTAGGGTCATAAGCTTCTCCTTCAGAGGAGGCTTCTTTAGCACTGCCGGATGCAGCTTGCAATCCAGTCAGATTCTGAGAAATCATATTGACTTGCTGAGTCAATATTTTGTTCTGAGCCAATATGGCATTCAGAGTATCAATCTCAAGAACTCCTTTCTTCTGAGTCATCCCATTATTCACAGGATTTCTTATAGAAGTATACATGAACTGGTTATTTGCAACCATCTCAATGAGTTCCTGGGCTTCTGTAGGGGTTTTCTTCAGATGAAGAGATCCACCAGCAGAGTGGTCAAATGATATCTTGGACAATTCAGACAGACCATCATAGAATATACCTAAGATGTTCCATTCTGAAAGTATGTCAGAAGGACACCTTCTGATCAATTGCTTGTATCTTTCCCAAGCTTCATAGAGGGATTCACCTTCCTTTTTCTGAAGGTTTGGACTTCCACTCTAAGCTTACTCATCTTTTGAGGTGGAAAGAATTTGGCCAAGAAAGCATTGACCAACTTTTCCCAAAAGTTCATGCTTTCTCTAGGTTGTGACAGTGTCACAGATTTGCAAGAATTCAGCTAAGAACTGATGAGGATCTTCTAATGGAAGTTCATGAAACTTGCAATTCTGCTGCATTAGAGAAACTAATTGAGGCTTAAGCTCAAAGTTGTTTGCTCCAATTCCAGAAATTGATATGCTTCTTCCATAGAAGTTGGAAGTTGGTGCAGTAAAGTCACCAAGCATCTTCCTTGCATCTCTAACATTGTTGTTGGGTTCGGCTGCCATATCTACTTCTTTTTCAAAATTTTCTGTTAGGTCCTCTCCAGAGTGTTGTGCTTTAGCTTCTCTTAGCTTCCTCTTCAGAGTCCTTTCAGGTTCAGGATCAGCTTCAACAAGAATGTCTTTATCCCTGTTCCTACTCATATGAAAAAGAAGAGAACAGAAAAGAAGATGAATCCTCTATGTCACAGTATAGAGATTCCTTTATGTGTCAAAGGAAAAGAAGAATAGAATGAAGAAGGAAGAAGAAGAAATTCGAACACAGAGAGAGAGAGAGAGAGGGTTCGAATGTTAATTAAAAGAAAAGAAAAATATTTTTGTTTTTATTTTAATTATTGGTTAGTATTCGAAACTTAAGAAAGGAAATAAAAGCAAATTGAAAACTAAATAAATTAATTAATTAAAAAGATTTTTGAAAAAATTTGTTAGTTAGTTTTCGAAAATTAGAAAGAGAGAGAAAAGTAGTTAGGTGGTTTCGAAAAAGATAAGAAATAGTAAACTTTTAAAATCAAACAAAAAGTCAAGTAGTTAATTGAAAAAGATTTGAAAATAAATTTTGAAAAGATAAGAAGTTAGAAAAAGATCTTGAAATTAAAATTTTAAAAAGATATGATTGAAATTTATTTTGAAAAAGATTTGAAAAAGATCTTAAAAGGATTTGATTTTTGAAATTAAAGTTGATGACTTGACTAACAAGAAACTAAAAGATATGATTCTAGAAATTAAAGATTGAACCTTTCTTAACAAGAAAGTAACAAACTTGAAATTTTTGAATCAAAACATTAAATGTTAGCAATAATTTCAAAAATTATGAAATAAAAGTAAGAAAAAGATTTTGAAAATCAATTTTAAAATTTTTGAAAATATTAAGAAGAAAAATGAAAAAGATTTAATTTTTGAAAAAGATTTGAAAAGATAGAATTTTTAAATTGAAATTTTAACTTGACTAACAAGAAACAACTAAATTTTAAAAATCTTTGACTAAGTCAACCCAAAATTTCAAATTTATGAGTGAAATAAGGAAAAGATATTTTTTTTTGGATTACTGAAAAAAGAGAAAAACAACAAAATGACACAAGACATAAAAATTTAAGATCAAAACAAATAATGCATGCAAGAACACTTTGAATGTCAAGATGAACACCAAAAACACTTTGAAGATCATGATGAACATCAAGAACATATTTTTGAAAATTTTTAAGAAAAGAAAGTCATGCAAGACACCAAACTTAGAAATTTTTAATGTTTAGACACTATTAATTCGAAAATGCATATGAAAAACAAGAAAAGACACAAAACAAGAAAAATTAAAGATCAAACAAGGAAAATCATCAAGAACAACTTGAAGGTCAAAGAAGAACACATGATGAATTTTTGAAAATTTAAGAAAAATTAAAAACATGCAATTGATACCAAACTTAAAATCTGACACAAGACTCAAACAAGAAACACAAATTTTTTTTTGTTTTATGATTTTATTAAATTTTTTGTATACTTTTTTTCGAAAATAAAAATAAAAAGCTTAAACATAAAATAAAATTACCCAATCTAAGCAACAAGATGAACTGCCAGTTGTTCAAACTCGAACAATCCCCGGCAATGGTGCCAAAAACTTGGTGCACGAAATTGTGATCACACTTTTCACAACTCCGCACAACTAACCAGCAAGTACACTGGGTCGTCCAAGTAATACCTTACGTGAGTAAGGGTAGATCCCACGGAGAATGTTGACTTGAAGCAAGCTATGGTCATCCTATAAATCTTAGTCAGGCGGATTCAAATGGTTATGAGGTTTTGATAATTAAAAGATAAATAAAACATAAAATAAAATAAAGATACTTATGTAATTCATTGGTGGGAATTTCAGATAAGCGTTTGGAGATGCTTTGTTGCTTCTGAACCTCTGCTTTTCTATTGTCTTCATCCAATCATGTGTGCTTCCTTCCATGGCAAGATGTATGATCCTCTTGGATGAAAAATACCAGGTATGGTTTCTGCACGGCTAATCAACTGTCGAATTTCTCGTCTCGTATGAAAAATACCAGGCACAGCTACCGCACGACTAATCATCTGTCGGTTCTCACTAGCGTCGGAATAGGATCTTTCTATCCTTTTGCACACTGTCACTGCGCCCAACATTCGCGAGTTTGAAGCTCGTCACAGTCATCCCTTCCCAGATCCTACTCGAAATACCACAGACAAGGTTTAGACGTTCCGGATCTCAGAAATGCTGCCAATTGGTTCTAGCCTATACCACGAAGGTTCTAACCTCACGGACTCGGTCCGTGGATTAGAGACCCAAGAGACTATACTCCGGCTGTCGTCCAATGACTACATTGAACATCATGTAGACCGCTTGTGCTTGTCAGGCACGCGGATCTTGGCTAAGCGAGTAACGAAGATAGTGTTCACCACTTCATTCTGATTTAACTGAATTAAGTACGACAGTATATCTTGGAGAAGAAGTAAGCGTGAATTGAAAGAGAAACAATAGTACTTGCAATAATTCATGAAGAATAGTAGAGCTCCGCACCTTAATCTATGAGGTGTAGAAACTCCACCGTAGAAAATACATAAGAGAAAAAGGTCTAGGCATGGCTGAATGGCCAGCCTCCCCAAATGTGAATAATGGTATAAGCTCCTGAATACAATAGTAAAAAGTGCTATTTATACTAAACTAGTTACTAAGGATTACAGAAAATAAGTAACTAAGTGCAGATAGTGCAGAAATCTACTTACGGGGCCCACTTGGTGTGTGCTTATGTTGAGCATTGAGCTTACACGTGCATAGGCCATTTTTAGAGTTAAACGCCAGCTTGGATGTCAGTTTGGGCGTTTAACTCCAGTTTTGGTGCCAGTTCTGGCATTTTACGCCAGAAAAGGGTCTCTGGCTGGCGTTTAACGCCAGTTTGGGCCATCAAATCTCGGGCAAAGTATGGACTATTATATATTTCTGGAAAGGCCAAGATTTTTACTTTCCAATGCAATTAAGAGCGCGCCAATTGGGCTTCTGTAGCTCCAAAAAACTCACTTAGAGTGCAGGAGGGTCAGAATCCAACAGCATCTGCAGTCCTTTCTCAGCCTCTGAATCAGACTTTTGCTCAGATCCTTCAATTTCAGCCAGAAAATAGCTGAAATTACAGAAAAACACAAAAACTCATAGTAAAGTCCAGAAATGTAATTTTTGCATAAAAACTAATAAAAATATAATAAAAAGTAACTAAAACATACTAAAAACTATATAAAAACAATGCCAAAAAGGGTATAAAATATTCGCTCATCAGTCAACTCTCCACTTTTTTAATAAAAGTATTGTCATGCTAGCATTTTTAATAAGCTTAAAGACTTTGTTTGAATTTGACTCCTACATTTTTGAACTCATTAGTGGTTTTTTTTATTTAACGAATATTACTCATAATGGACAATTCTTAAAATATAATATTTTTTAAGGTGGACTAAATTATCATTTCAGCTCAATAAAAATTTATACATTGAAAAAATTAATCATAATAGATTAATTTTATTCTAATTTTTACAAAAGGTAAAATTTGTTTGATGAAACTGATTCGTTTGATGGTGGTGGAGGAGATGCTTCTCCTTATGTAAGATCAATAATTTCAGGAGGCACCATTTTGGTAAAGAGAGAAAGAAAAGAGTAGTACTATAATGAGAAAGGGTGAGAGAGAGTGGGCAGAAAACACAGAAAGGGGTAGACATAGGAAACAAGACAGAGATCTAAGAGTTTAGAATCGAGAAGAGTGTCGAAGACTTGAGAATGAGTCTTTTTCAATCTTTGTGGATAACCTTCCTAAAGATATATCGAAGAGAGAACTGTTTCAACTGTTCAACGGGACGGGAAGTACAAATGATATATATTTATCACGAAAACAAAAAAGTGATAATATATATTTTTGCATTCATACGTTACACCATGAAGGGAGGGGCCTTAAAGGCTATAAGGAATATGAATCAGATGAGGCTAAGAGGTAAAGTGATTTTCGTGGGGGAAGAAAAATACAAGAGAACGTTGGGTACGAATGAATTGAAGAGAAATCAGAGCGCAAGGAGGTCCAGGTAGAAGCCCAGAGGAATACAACCGAACCAAGAAAAGAGATGAAGACCTAGTTCCACATGGAAACGGATTGACAAAAAAGGTGGAAGTAGCTGTGGAAAAGAAAATTTTGGATTGGTTACAGAGAAGCCTCGTGGGAGGGACAACAACTGCTATTAATTTTAACTCATTGAAAGATCATATTGGGAAAAATTTGCCTCAAGTTACCCAGGTTCGAGAACTGGACACATACAAAGTCTTACTGACCTTCGATAGTGTATTGAGAACTGAAGAGACATACACTTTTAAAATGAACAGTCTGCTACAATTTTTCCATTGTGTGTGGATATGGGAGGAGTCGAAATGAAGTGAAACCAGAAGAGTGTGGTTAGAATGCTTTGGAGTGCCGTTGCATGCCTGGTCCATTGACACATTAAAAACCTTAGGAGGACAATGGGGTGAAGTAGTTGGATGTGATACGATGACAGAATCGTGCAATTACTTCAGTGTTGGATGAGTGCAAATTGATACCTGTGTTATGGACGTGATCAACGAATGAATTCATATTACAATAGGCATTAGCGGGTTTGATGTTTTGGTGAAAAAGGTGGGGCACGAAACATACGGAAGAGATGAAAAAGTACTACAGGGAAGTGTTCAGAGGTGGCTGTCAGATTGGTGGGGCGAACAAATTTACCGGATTGCGTAGACCATGCGGTAGAACTGATGATGGTGGTGACGCGGGGTAGCGAGGAAGATAAGGATAGAATGGTAATTTCAAAAAATATTTTGAACGAGTGGTTAATGAAAATTTAAAATAAAATCATGTTAATTTGGTAACCTACAAATCAAATAATGATGTTAATGAAGGGAGTGCTAATTTTGTGGGGAAATTATTATGAGAAATAGAGAAGATTCAGATGAAAATATGTCATGGAATTTTCGCAAATTGAAATGTGGGCTTCAGGGGAAACTCATAAGGAGAAGAAGAATACACACTCGCAATAAGAAAACAAGGCCCATGTATGCTAGTCATTCTAATATGGGCCACACATTGCAGACAGACAAATTCAGGTGCCAGTGCGGGTCTTGTGGAACCAGGTCTTGGGGAGCTCAATACCCTAACGCTGAGCCAACCCGTCCATAGTACATCAATGAGACGAAGGAAGGTTAGGGGAGGGGGCGCTGATTGGTCCCAAGACGCACGATCACGACCATCTGGAAAAGCGTGGAGAGGACTACACTGTAGGAGTCATGGCTTCAATAACTGTGTGGTAGTCACTATTAGTGGCACTGCGTTAGAGCCGATGACGAATGCTGGGTGTGGGGACGCAGTGGTGGTTGGGGATGTCGACGAAGCGGTGATCCGGGCGGAGGGGGACGATGGAAGCTTCAGAGGGTTTGAGGGGACTGAAAACGTGGGATTCGGGACAGATAGAAGTTATGGAGATGACGGTGTTGTCAGTGATAAAAATGGTGGCAGTGGGAAAGCGTGGAGATGAAGGGAACTTTAGGGATGTCGACGGGAATAACGATTAAATGGGGAGAACAACACTGTCAGTAAAGCTGATGATCAAAACTGGGCAAATAATGAAAGAGAGGTCTTTGATGCTAAAGGGACGTGGTGGATCAAAGGCATGTCAGAGAATGATGGTGCAAGGAGGGGATAGAGTTGGAGATACTCAAAGGGAGAAAGGCAGAGATGAAAATGATGAAGATAT
>NC_029788.2:104007343-104027975 GCF_000816755.2 Arachis ipaensis
AGAGGGCATGGAAAATAGCAGCGGAGTCCGGTGCAGTGTTGTACAACGAAGAAGATGATATCATGGCTATCCTTCAAGCTCAAAATGAAGAGATTGCTTAGAAAAGAAGACTAGCGAAACAAAAGGCGAAGGCTAGACGATGTAGACCTAAGAATAAAAATAAGGTGTGTAACAATCTTTTAAAATGATCTTTAGCTCATGGAATGTTAGGGGGTTGAGGGGGGATGGTAAGTTGAGAATGGTTAAGGACTTAAAGCAAAAATTTAGGCTGAATATGTTGGGTTTATTAAAAATTATGTAAAAAATTATATAATATAAGATGTATTATAAAAATATACCGATAGAGAATATATTTTAAAGTACAAAAAAATATGTGTGTACTTTTTCTAACGAAGTGATCGATTCTTTGTAACATAAAATTCATCGATAATAGAATTTGTGTCAAAATTTTCAACAATTTTCTTTTCAATATAAATTAAAGACAATTAACAAGAAATTCATCTTTTATTTTGTTTCTGAAATATTTTTTACAATATTCATAGTTAAAAAAGATTTCTTAGTTATAGTAGTTGAAATAGAGAGAATTAATACTAAATGAAAAAAAACTGTCACAAGAAATTTTTTAAAAAAAAAAAAAGCTGGGGGGGCCGAGGCCTCCACTCGCCTCCCCTTGGGTCCGTCCCTAAGTGCAGGGTGGGAATATGTTGAATCTCACAGTGCATCGGGTGGATTGCTGATAATATGGGATGAAATATTTTTTTAAAATGAGTAATTGCTATAAAGGGGAGAGGTGGTTGTATGTGGAAGGGGCCATATTGAAGAATAATTTCAACTGTGCTTTTTTTCTGGTATATGGTGCTCATACTAGAGATGAAAACTTGTTGTGTGGGAGAAATTGAGCTATATACCAGGATTATGCCAGGTTCCTTGTTGCTTCATGGGAGACTTTAATGAGATTGTTCAAGTGGAGGAAAGAAAAGGTACTAATAGCTTAACAGCATCTGCTGAAGATTTCAAGAATTAAATCCAAGATATGCACTTAGAAGACTTGCCGCTTAATGACCGCAAGTTTACTTGGTTCAGAGGCCATTCCTGCAATCAGATTGATAGAGTTCTGCTCAGTCTAGAATGGGTTGATGAGTTCCCAGATATTTGCTTAAGAGGAGGACCAAGTGGGCTGTCAGACCATTGCCCGATGATAGTGGAAGATACAAGGTTGAGATTTGGACCGAGACCGTTCTGAAGCCTTGACTCGTGGTTCACACATGAAGGTTTTCTTAGAATGGTTAAAGAGGAATGGAAGGGGCTAGGGGAGATACAATTCACAGATAAATTGAAGGCCTTGACCGTTCCCTTGGGGAGATGGCACAAAGACAACTTTGGCGATATGGATAAGAAAATTATGAATTTTGAAGAAAAGATCAAGAAGATAGATAACATGGTTATCAATGGGGTGTATGACGGAATGATGGGGGCAAGAAGGAAGGCGTTAGTGACTTGTTGTCAGAAGTGGTATGTGAGAAAGGAAGTGTATTGGAAACAGATGTCACGGTCCTGACTCGCCAAGGACATGGACAAAAATACCATGTACTTCCATAACATAGCTTCAACAAGAAGGAGGCATAATAGTATTGATGCACTGGTAATTAATGGTAGATTAGTAAGAAATCAATCTAGAATAAAAGTAGCTATCAGAGAGTTTTACAAGAAATTATATCATCAGAATGACTCTTCTTTGATAGGCTTTAGGGATGGATTGGTAGATACGATAACTGAAGAGGAAGCTGCGACTCTAGAGGTATTGCCGTCGGTTGAAGAGATCAGAGATGTAGTGTGGGACTGTGAATCCTCTAGAGGACCTAGAAGTAATGGGTACAACATGAATTTCATTAAGAAGTGCTGGGATGAGATTGGAGCTGAGTTCACGGTAGCCATGCTGGGATTCTTTCAGACATCCAGGTTATTGACAGATTCAAATATCACATGGGTTGCATTAGCACCAAAGTTCATTGGCGCTAAGGAGATTAAGGACCTTCGACCAATTAGCATGGTTGCTTGTGTATATAAGGTGATTTCTAAGGTATTGGTCAAGAGGATGAGATCAGTTATGCCAGGCCTAGTTGGAGAGACTCGGAGTGCATTTGTCAAAGGTCAGAAAATACATGATGGGACTCTTATTGCATGTGAAACTATATATTGGCTTAAAATGAGGAAAAGGAAAGCGGCAATAATCAAACTGGACTTTCAAAAGGCATATGATAGGGTCAAGTGGAGCTTCGTGGACATTGTCTTGTAGAAAATGGGTTTTGGGCAAAGGTGGAGGGAGTGGGTTATGGAGTGTGTCGGCACAACGTCTATGTCGGTTTTTGATAAATGGTTCACCAACAAAGCCGCTCAAGATAGAAAGAGGTATGAAACAAGGTGATCCCCTATCTCTATTCCTGTTTGTACTTGTTGTTGATGTACTACATAGAATGATTGGAGAGGCAGTTAGAAATGGCCGGATATCTCATTTATTTGTTGGGAGAGATAATATAGAATTGTCACATCTCCAGTTTGCCGATGACACTGTCTTGTTCTGTCCGACAGAGGAGGAGACTATTAAGAACTACAAGAGGCTCCTACAATGTTTCGAGTTGATGTCGGGGTTAAGCATCAATTTTGATAAATCCAGCTTGATCCCAATCAATTGTGAACATCAGTGGATTCTAAGCATGTGCATCTTGTTAGGGTGTAAGGAAGCTTCTTTGCCGGTTAGATACCTTGGAATTCCTTTAGGAGCTAACCCGAGGTTGATCAAGACTTGGAAGTCAGTTATAGACAAAGTGGAGGAGAAGCTCAGCTTATGAAAATCGAAGGTTCTAAACAAAGCGGGAAAGTTGGTGCTCATCAAAGCAGTATTAAACAGCTTGCTGGTTTATTATTTAAGCTTATATAAGATGCCGAAAGCCGTGGCGGAGAAACTGATTTCATTACAGAGAAGGTTCTTGTAGAGTAAGGAGGATGGAAGGAAGGGTATGGCTTTGGTTAGATGGGGAGTGGTCGAAGCTCCGAAGAAGCTAGGGGGCTAGGAGTCAGAGATGCGATGATTCGTAAAGCCGCACTCTTGTTTAAGTTGTGGTGGAGGTTCTCAAAGGAATAGTCTCCGTTGTGGAAGAAGGTGGTATGCTCTTGTAATAATCTGTCCCTAATGAGCTGTTGTCCACCCAGGCCTTACCTACTAGAGGGGGTCTATAGAAGGACATATGCCAACTACAGATTAAGGAGTAACATATAAGAGAAAATATCATAATTGGTTTGTCCATGGAGGTTGGTGATGGGAGAATAACTCATTTTTGGGAAGATGTCTGGTTAAGTTGTGGTCCTCTAAAGGATAGGTTTCCAAGGCTCTTCTCGGTTTCAATTCAAAAAGGCTCTGTCATAGGGGCTTATGGGTTCTGGGATGGGTTATAGTGGATATGAAACTTTCAATGGAGGCGTGAGCTATTCCAATGGGAGTTGGAACTTGTGAATCAATTACACAACACCTTGAGACCGGTTAAATTAGCCTTTGATAAAGAGGATAGAGTTGTTTGGAAGTTTGACAGGCAAGGTGTTTTTTCTACTAACTCCTTTGCGCAGGTGTTATAGGCGGAAACGCTTCCAGATGACGTAACAAGCTATAGCTTTACGAAGACTCTTTGGAAAGGATTAGTGATAAACCCCGATTTCGTGGTTTATTTTGTGCTTATTTTGGGGGATTTATCCACCTTTTCCCACATTTATTCAATGGAATAGCATGATTTTGTAATTCTCCCTTGAATTATGCTTAAATGTAAAAACATACTTTTTAGGCCCTAATTTGGTGATTTTAGATCCACCTTAATTCCATTCGATGCCTTGATGTGTTTGCTAAGTAATTTCAGGTTCATAAGGCAAGTATTGGATAGAAGAAATGAGAAGAAAAGCATACAAAGAGGAGAATGCATGAAGAAACAAAGAATTAGAATGTACCAACGGACGCGCACGCGTACAAGGCGCGCACGCGCAGAAGTGGTTTTCCACAAGGACGCGCCCGTGTACATGCCGCTTCCGCGCAGATTAGGAATTTGCCAGCGACGCGCACGCCCACATAGCGCACGCGCGCCGATACTCTTACTTGGCCCACTTAATGGCAAAATGCTGGGGGCGATTTCTGAGCTGCCCAGGCCCAAATCCAACTTGTTTCTGAGTGTATTTCATGCACAATTGAAGTCCAAGCAAGGGGAGAGCAATTAGTTTAGCCAACATGAGCCTTTAGTTAGTTTCTAGAGAGAGAAGCTCTCTCTTCTCTCTAGAATTAGGTTAGGATTAGGTTAGATTATTTTATTTTCATGTTTAATTACTTGATCTCATTTTGTTCCTTCTAAAATTTCTCTTTTCTACATCATAATCCTCTTAGTTTTTATGTTAACCTTTCCTTTTGCTCTCTTTTGTGATGATGAACTCATGTTGCATTTGTTTATATTTAATGCAATTTTAATGTTGATGTTTCTTTAATTGATGTTGATTTGGATTGTGATTTTACATTACTTGTAATTGATAGTTAGTAGATTTGCATTTCTTACACTTTCACTAAGTTTTTCTTTACTACCCACCAAGTATTTGACAAAATGTTTGGTTGGACCTTAGAGTAGATTGTGAGCATTCTTGGCTTGGAAGAGTGATTGGGCAATCTTGAGTCATGGAAACCCAACCTACATTGATGATCTAGAATTGTTAGCTAGTATTGTTTCCATTAACGCTAACCTTTTGCTAGTTTAATTAGTAAGTTGGTTAGGACATTTGGATTGAGAATAGCTAGTCTCATTAGACTTTCTCCCCATTTTTTGGAGACGACATAATGAGATAAATTCTTGTCTATAATAGTGACTCGATTAATTGGTCTTGTTTGACATTCTCCCGATGTGTGAGTTAACTAAACAAGATAAATTAATCATGCATGACTAGGATAGAAAGCCTGAGATCTCAATTCAATGCCATGAATGTCTCTCTTCTTTAATTGCTTCTTTTAATTGTTTGCTAGATTTACTTTCCTTGCACAATTAGATTCCTTGTCGATCATCAACCAAAACCTCCCTTTTTCCCCTCTATAGCCAATACGCATGCACTCCATTGGTTCCTAGGGAGACGACCCGGAGTCCAAATACTCCGGTTACTTTTCATTGGGGATTGTACTTGTGACAACCAATATTTTTGATGTGAGAATTGTTTGTTGGTGTAGAACTATACTTTACAACGAGAATTTATTTTCATTTGAGGAAATTCTATACCGACACGACAAATTTCTTAAATCAAAATGGCGCCGTTGCCGGGGAAGCCAATGGTGCTATGTTAATTGGCTATTGTAAATATTGTGAATAGCTTTATCTTTGGTTTATTTGTTGATTTTTGCTAGTTTTAGGATTTAGTCTTCCTCATTTATTATTGCTCTTTGTTTTTATTTCCCACTTCAATATGAATTCTCACTTTGGCTATGAGTGTAGCTCAAACTATGTTGTAGGAGATGAAAGCTTCAATGAAGATGTGCACCAAGGAATCGAAGATCAAAGGTGGGAGGAGCCACAAATACTTGATCAACCTCCATGGCAACAACCCCCACCAATGCACTTTGAAGAAGAGCCGTTCTATGATGCATGTCGATCCACTAGCTATGGTGAATTCCCTTGTGATTTTCAAGAACCACCACCATATGTCTATGAGCCATATCCTCAATATAGCCACACGTCATACTCACAAGCCTCATACTACCATTCACCTCCATATGACCATAACTCATACACACCATATCAACCACCATTAGAATCACATGTAGCACAACCACCATCCCAACCCCAATACTCTCAAGAACCACAAATTCCACATACACTACCTCAAGAACTTCACCAATATGAACCACCTTCCAATTACAACAATCTTTCCGTAACTGATGAATTTTCTCTTCCAATGCCAACTCCTGATGAAGCCTTCATGTTAGAATTGAGAGACCTTGAATCTCGTATTTTAAGGCGACAAGAGGAGGATGAAACCAAGTTCAAGGAGTTAAGAGTAAGGGTGGCCGGCATAATAGAAGCTGTGGGTCACCTAACATCTCACCTAAGCTCATGCGCCATAAGTACCCCAATTGTTGAAACAACCCAGGAGCTTAGTGAGGATATGAACTTGGAAATCCATGGTGAGGAAGAAGAATTGAAGCAAGAAGCGCAACAAGAGGAGAAGATAGAAGTCGGCGAACAAAAGGAAGTAGTGGGCGGATGTTTAGGACATGTTGAGTACATAAAGGAGTCTCAAGTTGAGGAACCCCCCTCCAAGGAGCGTGGAGGGAATATCAAAGAAACGAGCAATATCGTGAGAGTAAACAATGAGTTAAAGGAAATTGACAGAGAAGTGGATTCCATCACTAGTGATTTTTTGTCCACCTTGATCAGTTCCCTTGACGATCCTGTTGAACCCTTCCCCAGTACATTGGAAAGCAAGGTTGAAAAGGACGTACAACCTCCAAGGCCTAATGCGAGTGAAGAACTGGGAGAAGTATTCCAAGCAACAAACGCTCCTATTTATGATGATTCTGAATCAACATATGATCCTTTTGAGTTTGAAGAATCCTCCCCCAAATTGCTTAGACTTGATGATGAGATAGACTTCACTAGACCTCCTATCTACGATGAGAGTGAGGGGGAAGAACTAGAAGAAATTGGTGAAGAGGAATGTGAACTTGAGGAAGCTTGGCATGAGGAGGAACTTGAAGAACCTCGCCAAGTGATGGAAACCTCTAGAAGAGGATGGACGGGAGTAGAGCATGCTTTGTCACAATCCTTGGAAACTCCTCCACCTAGTTCGTCATCCAATCCTCAGCTTGAGTGGGTAAAACTTCTAACTCTCATCTTTATTATCCCACTTGAGTATGGTTTGCTCGAAACGGATGGCCAACTTAGGGCGCTTTGTGGAATCAAGCGGAAAAGGAGGATGTTTAGTGGTTGGCGTTCTAAGTCTAGGCTCATTATGGTGGGAAGCTCGAAATTAGAGAGCATGGATTGGTGTAATGCTAAACTAAATGGGTCTAGGAGAGTAGTTTGGTGCTTCCATGAGAATTCCGTTTTCTCGTCACCCGGACAAAGTCAAGACAATCAACTAGAAGATGGGTGCGAAGACAAGATATGGGATCCGGGATTATCCTGTGATAGTTATTCTCAGGAGCTCACATCTTGGAAACAACCATACCAAAGCTTAATGAAAAAGGTTGGAACTTCTGACAACCGATTGAAGGACAAGCACTTTTGGAGGTTCAAGGATGGGTACAAGCATAAGCCACCTTGACAAGGAGCCTCCCAAGGTCCAACTTAAGGACTTAAACTAAAAGTGCTTGGTGGGAGACACCCCACCATGGTAAACTCTTTCCATTCTCTTGTAGATATAATGAATGAATGAATTGGGTTCCATTGTATATAGTTTCTTTGCTTCTTGGCATATTTCTCTTTGTTTAACTAAGGTGTTTATGCATTTTGTGCTTTAATGAGGGATGAATTTTTTAATTGAGTTTTTGCTTGAATTACAAGTTTTCTCAAGTTGTTTGAAACTTACCCCTATGTCTCAAAATGTGCTTAATCTTGCATCTTAGCTAGTTCTAGAGTTTTAGAGAAAGATGGGAAGTTATGAGATCTTTTGATGCTCACCAAAAAAAAGAGAAAGAGGAGAAGAAGAGCAAGCCATGGGCAAGCACAAGGCGCGCGCGCGCGTCGGCTGCGCATTTTAGTTTCGTGGGCCAAAAACCAGAGAGTTGCGCCACTTTTGGGCCAACTCTGTGCCTCAACCCACGCGGACGCACGCTGTACGCGTCCGCGTCAGTCCCTGTTTCCCTTTTCACGCGTTGGCGTACTATACGCCTCCACGCCCATCCAATAAGCTCAAATCATCCACGCGAATGCGCACACTACGCGCGCACGTCGATGCATCTTAGCATCATCCAGGCCAAAGACCCGAGAGTTATGCCAACTCTGGGCCCCTTTTGTGCCCTCAACCCAGCACATCCGCGCCGACGCGCACTTTACGCGTCCGCGTCCCTTTCAATCCCTTCATCCATGCGCAAGCGCGCATGGTGCTTTCGCGCCGTTCTTCCATTTCGCCCACCCACGCGAACGCGCACAGTGCGTGCGTGCGTGAATTCGAATTTTCACTTACCCCAGAGACGCGAGCCCTAGCGCATTCGCGCATCTCACCCCTCTCTCTCCAACGTTTCATTTCTTTCTTTCCCCCCTCCATCTTCAAACTTCTCCCAACAACCACCTCACCTCCGGCGAGCGTTCCAACCCCGTCGCCGCCGTCGACCATCATCACCTCGCCCTCTTCTCTCCCTTCTCTCATCTTTCTTTCTCTTCCACTCACCCCTCCTCTCTATCTCTGCCCTCTGTTCCGCCCAGCACCACCGCGACCACCACTTCGCCGGCGCAAGCTCAGCGGTGCAACCCGACAGTCGCGCTGCTCTGGCCAGTTCTCCCTCTCACTACCTCACTTCACTTTCTTCTCCTTTTTTCTCTGTTCAGTCTCTGCAACCAGGTTCATACCCTCTCCTGTTTTGTTTCTTCTTTTGCTGTTTACTGTAATTACAGTAGCTTAGTTAGGATCAGTTTAATTAGGTTAGATTAGTTAGTTTAGTTTGAATTAGGTTGTTAGCGAATCTGGGCTGAGTAGTGGATTTAGGTTTGTTTGAATTTTTACTGCTCTGTGGAATTGCTCTGTTTCACTGTTGTGCCATATGCTCATTTGGACTATTTGATGCTGATGCATTAACTTGATTTAGCTTGATGTTGTCAAATGTTGCTTTAATCATGGATATTGGCTACTCATTTGTTCATAATTGTTTCTTGGTTGGTTTAGTTTGAAGTATTTTCTATTGCTCTGCTGCTGCTGTTTGTGCTGCATTATTGGCTTGTTCACCCATTCATATGGATTCAAACCTGATTTCTATGTTTCTGGTTCCCTCATGAATCCATATGGAGTTTGTTGCGCTTATTTAACTTTGGGGATTAGCCAATGTGCTGCTGAAACGCTGCCGGATTTTCATTAACCACAATTTTTGTGTTGATCTTGTTTGATGAATGTAACAGCCCCTAGTTGATGAATTCTGCTCAACTAGAGTGTTGTTGCTTAAATGGTTTTCGAAAACTCCTCAAGAACAAGTTCTTTGGTCATGCCTTTCATGTTCTTACTTGTTATTCATGCTGATTTGCTTCTTGGCATTGCATGGTTGAGTAAGCTTTTCGATTGGCCATTGCTTGTGATTCTTCTAAGGATTCATACCTCTTTTACATCAACACACAAGTTGAAGATTTTTAATCTATGAGGCTGGTTTAATTCGTGTTATTCATGCACAATTTGCATTAAGCCACATAGACCACAAGGTTTTCCACATTTCTCTCGACGTGTGACATTGATGCTTCATTGAATTTATTGTTGAATGCCTTTTGATTGGTTCATTCCTTGATGAATTGATTTTACCAACATAAGTTCATGTGATTTTAGTAATCTTCACATTGATTGATGGTTTGTTTCCTATTAGTTGCTCTATAGCAATATCATATTTCATCATCAATGACTTGTTGTAATTCATGATTGTGAACGTATTAACTGCCTTGTTTTGTGCCTTACTTTCAAATTGAGATGATAATCACCATATCACTAATTTTCAAACTGAATTCTAACTCTAACCTGTTTAACCAACTGACTTCTTTGGTTTTCAACCTAACTCTTTTGTCATTCTTTTAGATATGGTGTTTTCTGAACTCAGTAAACGAATAATGTGCAAAATATGGTTTGAATTCTTGGTTTGAAATCTGAGTTGAATGTTGTATTTTGTTGCTTGCATTCCAAGAAATCTCCTTTCTCCATTCACTTCATGAAGATGCTTTGCTTTGAGTGCTTTATATCTACTTGGCTATGTGTTTATATTATATCACCTTTGTTTTCCAGGATGTCGGATAAAGGAAAAGCCATAGCCACCACTTCCAAAAAGAGGAAGCGCTCCAAGACTTCTACCCCCTCAATGTATGCTAATTATGCAAAGAACCCGCTGAATGATGAAGATATAAAAAATCAGTCACTTCCATCTACTGATTCAATCAAATTCCCCAATCTCTACTGCGAGCTACGTTTCTCCCGTTATACAAAGAAAAACTTGAACATTGAGAAGAAGCTGAATCTTCCCAATGACGTGAGGCGTGCTATAAACGCCCGTATTTTAGAGTTAGGGTTGGATTTTGTTGATAGGGACCTAGGAAGGATCAACATCTCATGGATTAAGGAGTTCTATTGTAACTTCTTCCGAGTAAACTTAGAATCAGTGCACGTAAGGGGTAGAGAAATTATGATCACTGAAGAGGCTATAGCACTAGCTTAGCTGAGCTAGCTGATGTCCCATGGGAGGACGATGACGTGACACCACCATCTCCAGATGACGACGCTAAGGAAGTTACTATTCCATGGGGTGGATGGGTGCACGAGAAGCCCTCGACCAGACGTCGTTCTCGGGCTAGAGCTGCAGTTGAGGCAGCAGGACCTTCTTCCTCCACGGCGGCAGCAGCATCCTTACCACCACCACCAGCACCTGAGCCGACTTATCTGTTGGTGCAGCACCTTCTTCGCTTCATGGTGCGCTTCGAGCATCGTGTCATGCGACGTCTCGACCGCTTAGACCAGGCGTTTGCATCACAGGGCATTGAGCTTCCTCCACTTCCAGAGTCTCCCGCTTCTGATGAGCACGATCAGGAGGAGGAGCATACTGAGGAACCTATACAGCAGGAGGCACCACCAGAGACGCAGACCACCACTGAGGTCCAGCATGACATTCCGGAGCCACAGCCAGTATTTGAGCCACAGCCAATGCCACCTCCAGTTTCACAGCCTGAGCCTGAGCATGAGCCACAGTCTGGTGCGATTGTTGACCCCCATCCCGAGCTTCAGTAGTAGCATCGAGGATGATGCTCAATTCTAAAGTGTGGGAATGTCACCATTCCTGACCGGTGTTTGCACTTATGTGGTGAACTTTCAGACTTTTATTTCTATTCGCTGCTACTCTATTTTGTTTTATTCCGCACTTTATGTTTTAGATCATTTTGGGATTACTGTACATATTCATGCTTTTGTAGATACTCTTATTTTGGTTGTTGCACACTTTTAGTATATATATATATTTTGCATCTCAGTTGTTGATTGTGATTAGAAAATTAATGGATTGCTGAAAATCTAGTTGACCCTTCTTATAGAAGAAATGTGTTTTGATTGAAAAAGGGGTAAACTAGGAGTTTTTTTAAAAAATTTTTCTAAATCACAATTTTGCATTAGAATAAGCTCAATCAATATGATGGAAATTTCCAAGAAACTCATTTTTAGGGCACCACCCCAATTGGTTGAAAATTTTTTGTAGAACTTGCTTGAAATATATACTTTGTGGATCATGTTTTGAGCTGAGAACACAAGCATGTGAGGTTTGAGCCTAATTGTGTGGTTACATCATATATAACCACTTATTTTCATTCTTGTGTGCATTATTCTCTCTCTATGATTGTAATCTTTGATTTGTTTGATTCTATATGTCCATTACTTTGTGCACACATGCATTTATATGATTGAGGCCATTGTTCAAATAGCTCACTTACCCAAATAGCCTACCTTTTATCTTCCATTGTTAGCCAATTTTGAGCCTATGCTTAACCCACTTATTCTTAATTGTAACATATTACAAACCTGAGTGAAAAACAATAAATATCCCTTGTTTGGATCTTTGTTAGCTTAGGCTAGTGAGGGTGTTCATTATTTGATTTTGGGAAAAGTTGGGAACATTGGGTAGAGATAAAAGTGTGCTTGTATTTTTGTTGAAAAATCTTGGGAATTGGGTACATACTCATGTAGTAATCAAATCTAAAACCGTATGCACTGATATCCTTGTACATATACTCAAAAAAAATTTATTTATAATAAAAAAAAAAAGGGACAAAATGCCCCAAGTCGAAGTTCAATAAGAGCCAATGCATACATGTCATGATCAAAAAGAGAATGCATGAGTGTGTGAAAAAGTGAAGAATGGGTAGTTAGGTTTGTTTAGAATTATATAAGTTATCATAGGTTAGGTGGGAAGTTTAGGTTAATCAAAGATTCAAATTTCTAGCCCACTTGATCATATGCATCCTACCTTGACCCTAACCCCATTACAACCTATGGGAAAGCCCTCATGATATTTGTATGCATGCATGATTTGATTATTGATTGTTAGATGAAAAACAAATCTTGGAAAGCATGATTAGGGGAGAATTGAGTAAATCAACCCTATACACTTGAGTGCCTAGAGCGGATACACATCCGGTGAGGGTTCGATCGCTCAATTACATGTTTTCACCCTTAATAATCTACTCTTGCAAGTTTGTAAACTCTTTCGATGATTCAATCCAATTGTGGTTTGCTTGATTGCTAATACCTTAGCCCTTGTGCTTATATGTGTACTCTTGGAAATTAACTTGTTTTGACTGAGCCATTGCATTCATGTAGATAACTTGCATATAGATAGATTGCATTTAGTTAGTAGTTTGCATTGAATAAATGTGATACCCTTTGCTTCTTTCTTAATTTTAGCATGAGGACATGCTTGGTTTAAGTGTGGGGAGATTTGATAAACCCCGATTTCGTGGTTTATTTTGTGCTTATTTTGGGGGATTTATCCACCTTTTCCCACATTTATTCAATGGAATAGCATGGTTTTGTAATTCTCCCTTGAATTATGCTTAAATGTAAAAACATGCTTTTAGCCCTAATTTGGTGATTTTAGATCCACCTTAATTCCATTTGATGCCTTGATGTGTTTGCTAAGTAATTCCAGGTTTCATAAGGCAAGTATTGGATGGAAGAAATGAGAAGAAAAGCATACAAAGAGGAGAATGCATGAAGAAACAAAGATTTGGAATGTACCAACGGACGCGCACGCGTACAAGGCGCGCACGCGCAGAAGTGGTTTTTCACAAGGACGCGCCCGCGTACATGCCGCTTCCGCGCAGATTGGGAATTTGCCAGCGACGCGCATGCGCACATGGCGCGCGCGCGCCGATACTCTTACTTGGCCCACTTAATGGCAAAACGCTGGGGGCGATTTCTGAGCTGCCCAGGCCCAAATCTAACTTGTTTCTGAGTGTATTTCATACAGAATTGAAGTCCAAGCAAGGGAAGAGCAATTAGTTTAGCCAACATGAGCCTTTAGTTAGTTTCTAGAGAGAGAAGCTCTCTCTTCTCTCTAGAATTAGGTTAGGATTAGGTTAGATTATTTTATTTTCATGTTTAATTACTTGATCTTATTTTGTTCCTTCTAAAATTTCTCTTTTCTACATCATAATCCTCTTAGTTTTTATGTTAACCTTTTCTTTTGCTCTCTTTTGTGATGATGAACTCATGTTAGATTTGTTTACATTTAATGCAATTTTAATGTTGATGTTTCTTTAATTGATGTTGATTTGGATTGTGATTTTACATTTCTTGAGCCAATATTTTTAGGGTCCGTTTGAGAAGTTTTAAGAGTAATTTTTTTTAAGCTTTTGATTTATAAAAAGTAGTTGTATTAATGTCTTATGTAATTTTTAAAATCAAATTGCAGCTTTTTAAGAAGCTATTTAGAAGTTTATAGAAAAGTTAAAAAAAATGACTTCTCTTATAATAAAAAAAATTTTATTATATTTTTTTTAAAATAAACACTTTTGAACTAAAAATTTAAATATAAAATAATTTAGCAAAACAATTTATTTCTACATACAATTTATTTCTTGCAACTTACTTTCATATTCTCATAAATTATACTCTGCATTAACTGATAAACAACAATGTATAATAGGACACCAGCCAAAAAGTAAAATTATTAATGAGAAAAGCAAAAGAGTGGTATATTCTAAATTCTCCTGTTATTCTACTCTGATTCTTAGCTTTTTCTCTTCATCTTTCAACCTTCATCTAGCGGAACCCAAACAACTCAAAACGATCCCTGCAATATTTTGAATTTTGATTGTTACTATTCATTAACAAATTTAGATAAGGATTTCTTTATTCAGTAGCTATAAATATATACTTCAAAATCTTAAAATACTAGATATGAAAAAGACTGCATGAAAATTTATATGCTCATTACCATTCATGAAATCATGCAGATATCCACCTTAGAGTTCTGTACTTGTGTTGCCCATGTTGTTCATATACAAAATCAAGCTGAGGAATGATCCTCCAAAGCAAATCATCCACATGCTTCCAATACCACAATCTCCATTTCTTCCAGAAGATAAGGGGAAGAATGATAACACCAATCCCAAAAGTGAATCCCAATTCAGCACTTAAGAAATTCCAATCAATTGAGTTTTGTGTTTCAGAAGATGCTGATGGTGCTGGTGGCAACCCTTGAACTCCATCATCACCACAATTATTAGTTAGAGGAGGTCCACATAAACCTTCATTGCCTTCAAAGGAATATATATCAAAAGATTGAATTTGTGTTCCTGTTGGAATTTTTCCCTCCAAATGATTGAAGGAGAGATTCAACACTGCAAGGAAAGTTAAACTTGAAATCTCTGTTGGAATCTCTCCAGACAAAGTGTTATTTGATAGGTCTAAAGACTCAAGCGCAGTTAAATTTCCTAAGGATGATGGAATGTGGCCAGAGAAAGCATTGTGTGACATGTTGAGTACATTCAGAGCTTTCAAACTCATAAGCTCTTCTGGTATTGGACCTTCAAATTGGTTGGATGAGAAATCCAAGGAAGTGAAGATTGAGAAAATTTTGACCAACTTCATTTGCATCCCTTTGTTGACAACTGTAACTGAATCCAGGTAGGTTCCACCATATGGCAATTGATTGCCTTTGATAGCATAATTCAACATGTCATCAAATATATAAGGAGGGTCATTTGCAAAGATCTTGGCCAATCTTTTGACAATAGCAATGTTGATCAGTGCTAACATATCCTTGTAACGAATATAATGACCAAAATCATACATGTTAAAATACAAGTAGATTCCATTCTCCTTAGTGTAATTTCCATCATCCATCATAGCTGTCCAACTTTGCAAGAGTTTTCCAGGTAGTGTGCCGACGAATTTATTCGAGGCTAGATCAACAACACGAAGCATCTTCCAATGACTTGTGTTGTGGCTGCAATCAATAGGTCCATGCAGTTTGTTCGACCTCAAAACTAGAACTTGCAGGGTGGTAATGTTGCCCAAGAAGCAAGGAAATTCATCACTCAAACTATTGTTTCCCAAGTTTAGTACCTCTAACTTTTGGCAATTGGCTAGTGAATTCGGTATGGTACCTCTAAGTAGATTTGCATTAAGATCAAGATACCTTAAATTACATGTACTTGAGAATATTGTGTCATATATATGACCTGTGAGTTTGTTTCCAGCAAGATTCAGTAATCTAAGAGTATTATTTCTTGCTATCAAACACTTGGGAATGGGACCATCAAAGTTATTATGTGAAAGATCAAGCATTCTGATAGAAGAACAGTTACAAAAGGATTCAGGGATTTTTCCATGAAAGCTGTTGTTTGTTAAGGAGAGGTAAAACATGAAGGGAAGGTACTTTTCAATGTTAGGTGGGATAAAGCTGAATTCATTGTTTGAGAAGTCCAAATGTACCACGTATTTTGTGAAATATGGAATTGACCCGCGAATTTGGTTGGAGTGAAGATCAATCATCAAAAGACTTGAATTGGGATTTTCCAAAGGACCTTCCAAATCTGTGAGAAGATTGTTGGAAAGATTTAGGGAAACCATGGAATCAAATTTCCAAATCCAATTAGGTATTGGTCCTTGAATCAAGTTGTTGGATAGGTCTAAATCAAATAACTTGGGTTGATTCTTCAAGAAACTTGGGAATTTCTTTAAATTGCAAGAAGCCAACAATACATTTGTCAGGTTAGGGAAGAATGAAAGACTAGGATCATCATCAGTTATTTCAACTGACAATTTATTATTTGAAAGGCCTAATACACGTAGATATGGCAATTTTTTGTGAATTGTATCTAGATGTATAGTTCCATTGAATTTATTTGATGAAAGATTGAGGAGGCTAAGTCTTTTAAGACCAAATAAAGACAAAGGAACAGGCCCTTCTAATTTGTTGATACTCAAATCAACCAACTCTAATGTGGAAGCTGTTGCATTTTGGAATTCATCCAAGAGACCCTCAAAACCATTATCAGATAGAGTAACTTCTTTTAGTGATGGAATTGTAAAGAGACTTTTGGGAATCTTACCACTAAAGAAGTTATCTCCTAAATTGATTATGCAGAGGTTCAAAAGTTCTTCCCATTGAGTAGAAAGAATTGATCCAGCCAGTTCATTTTGAAGAAGAGACAAATATTGGAGATTCTTGGACTTATTGAAAGATGGAAGAGGACCACTGAATCTATTGTATGACAAGTCTAGATGGACCAAATTGGTGAGTTCAGATAAAGAATCAGGAAGTGTCCCATTGAATTGACAGTTAGAAAGATCTAAAGTTGACAACTGCTTCAAATTGGAAATAGAACTTACTAACTGTCCAAAAAAATTTGTGTTGCTGATAATCAACGTGTCAAGTTGTCCATGTTGTGGGAATTCTGGTAAGGATCCCTCAAGTTCTTCATTGTTTGATACATCAAGCGTCTTCAGAGTTTGAATTTGGAAGATACCCTTTGGAATTTGGCCGCAAAATCCAGCATTAGATAAGTTCAAATGCCTCAAATTCTTCAGCTTTACAATATCTGATGGTATGAAAGAGCCAAAGTTGTTGAAAGCCAAATTCAAGCTATGCAAATGTTCAAAGTTGAAGAGACTTGAAGAATTGTATAGACCTCCAGAAATAGATTCTTGGCTCAAGTCAAGGCCAATGACATGACCATTATTGCATGATACTCCATTCCATTGGCAGCAATCAACAACACCACTTTGATTCCAATGAACAAGTTTTGTTGATTTGGAAGGGTTGTATATGAGGTTGTGCTTCATGTTTAGCAACATGAATTGTTGATGACTTAGGCATTGGCTTGTAGTAGTGGATGCATCGATATTGGTAATCAACCTCATCATGCATAAGTTTATGAACAAAGAAAATAGAAGCTTTTGAAATGACATCATTATTTTGTTTTGGCGGTAAGTGTTTGAACCTTGTATGACTGATTTTCATGTAGGGTGAAGATTGTGTATATCATTGATCGAAGTTATTCCTTTTATAGCCGAGTGTTTGATTAAGTGAAGTATATTTGAATGTGAATTCGTTGATCCATGGCACTGAAGCTGTTTGACAGATTCAGATTATATGAATATAGATATAAGAAAAACAATCCCGCTAGGTAATATTTCTCTTTAATTTCATTTAATAAAATTCTTTTTTCTATGTACAATAATAATTCACATCCTTAACATTTTATCATTACTATTTTATTGGTTAAATGATGATTAAAAAAATTTGATTTCTTGAGAAAACGCACAGATATAATACACATGATATCTACCGAGATATATTGACCAAATTTTAAAATATATACTTTAAAAAATTTTTAAAATAGTAAAATAATACATCAATTTCCTTCATAAAATAATTGTTACCATGTGTAAGATAGAATCTGATGAAAGATAATACACATGAATTAATATGTTTTTCAAAATTTGTATATATGAATCAGTAAAATTTATTTATTAAAAATAATTTAGTGTTTATATTGGCAAAATGATAACTAAAAATTGTTAGCATCGCAGCAAGGATTTATTTTAAATAAATAAAATAAATATTAAAATTGCTGAAATAGTTAATTTTTGAAATTTTTACTGTTTTTTATTTTTAATCTTATCTCCTTTAGAGTTATAGTGACATATCAAATTCTTTCAAAATTTATGAAATTGCCATAGCCAGTTTTTTCAGAGTCAACCCCCTACTTTTCACGGTAGAAGAATCCCGGAACTCGTGACTTAGCTTGTTTGTTGAATTGCCTTATGTTATGTTTAGTGCTTCAAATTGTGGATGCGGACGGAATTCATGACTTGTTTCTTCAATTGCCACATATTTCTTTCTCTGTGACCAACCGTCACTGTTTGCAATTGTGGATGCGATCGAATAGGGATGTCATGAGAGTTGATCTTGGAATATTGCTGCCCATAATAACATACATTGTGCCGTAAAACTTGTGTTTGTTATTACAACTTAATTAAAAATTTGTCTTTAAACTAATTTGGATTGGTCTAGTAACTAGTCAGTAACAAACTCTTAAATAGAATTCCGTGACTTGTCGGATTATAGGATAACGTAGGCTACTAAAAAAATTATTCTTAAAAGCTCTATCTAATTATGTTACTTAAGAAATAGTTAACTCAGAATGGTTGGTATTTTGATTCATATGTGCATTGCATCTCGAAAAAAAAAAATAACAGAAATAAAAATAACAAGGAAGGAAAGTAGGAAACAAGTTAAAGAAGGAAAGATGCAATAATAAAAAGTCTAAAAAAATATATGATGTTTTAGAATGAATATTTAATTTATTTCTCATATTGAGATAATATTAGTTTTTTTTTTTTATAATTCTGTAACACTCTTAGTTTAATTGTAATAGTAATCAATAAAGTATTAATTATACATATATTTACTTGTTTAAGATCGTTTTTTGAGTAAATTTAAGTATTACTAAGATTCATTTATTTATTACATTTTTTATCTACTGCTATTACTTCTATTTTTAAATAATCTTTTAAAATGAAGGGAAGTTCTCTAATAATAAGATTTAAGGGTGAAAAAAACCTTAATAATCCATTAAATATTTAACTATAAATCAAGTTAACATCTAACGATAATAAAGTGAATATGATAAAATAAGATTGTGGATATTAAAAAGAGTCCTGCTAGGGAGTTAATTATTTGTATAATGTGTACGACTATATGAATTACAAAAATGAACATTACTCATAATATTCAGAATAACTATTCGGATACTAGGTATAATAAATATCTCATGTCATAAAACGACTCATCCAAAAAACTTAAGCTAATTTTGGAGTTCAACAAAGATAGAACTCTTGACCTTTCGAATTTAAAGTTCTAATACTATGTCATAATACCACTCATCTCAAAAATTTACACTGATGAAAAAAGATAACACTAATGGTTATATTTCTAATACTCCCTAAATCTCTATTATACGCATTGTACTATTCCATTGGCTCCCCATACTTTTTCTATTAAAAAACATTTTCCAGTATCTTAGTTTCACTTTTTTTCATAGAGGTAAACAGAGCTAGCATGGTAAAATTTGTTGATTGGCAAGTCTTGAGGGGAAGGAAAATGTTCCCATAAAAACGCGTAAAACATTTTTTTTTATAAAGACACGTATATATCGTATTATTATTGAACGTATTAATGAATAGGTTATTTTTAAATTTTTTAACAAACTAGAATAAAATTGATTTTTTTATAATAATAACAATAAACCAAATTGTTATCAAATCTAGTCAAACCGACCAATTTACATAACCCACTAAATCATGATTTTTTTTTGTTTTTTTTTAAATAAAAATAAGGGATATATTTATCTTTTTATCAAAAAATTTAAACATAATTCGGTTTAGATTGTGTAAATCGATCGGATGATCAAATCGGCTCTAATAATTATAATGCAAAAAATTAGGTTTATTATTGTTGCCCGATTTTGTTCTGATTTAAATTAAAAAATAAATTATTAACCGATTTAATAAATATATCTAATAATATTATGACACATTTTTAATGTTTTTATCGAAGTGATCTCCTAACGAGAATATGTTGTTCAAATGTCGTATTTTGACAAATTCAAAATTAAATATCTCCTAGTAGTGGAGAGAAATTTTTAGCCACAAAAAATTATCAAGGTAGATAATTCTGCAGACAAAAACAATACGTATGACTTATGTCATGTCTTTCATTTTCCGTTTTTCTTTTGGTTAGAACATTTTGTTTAGACGTGCTTTCTACTTCTTAGTCCAACCCTGTGCATACGTTTATAAACTTCCTTATTCAACAAATTATTGGAGTGTCATCATTGATTGGATATACTCTTGAATTCTAGGCTAGACAGATTGACCTTGCTTGCATAAATACATATTTAATGCATTATTTGAATATCATTAATCTGTTGACATACGATCACAATAAAAATGGGTTTTACTTTCAGAGAAATAATAGGTCAAAAAATTATCTTTTTAAACCAAATTCAACTATTTTTTTTTATGTTTTTTTTTAACTAATGAGTTCCACTACTGAGGTACGATGGAGTTAAATGCCTATTTAGAAGGGGTGCAGAAAGGCAACAGACATGCAAACATGAGAATGAGATACACGTAATGATACGGACTAAATAATTGTTTTTAACTATTAAAAAAATGAGAAATGCTAGGACCAGTAATTTTTGTAATTTGTAACCATCAAATAGCCATTAAAATAGTTTTAATGGTGTGAGATTGGTGTAAGATTTCATCCAATAGCTCACTTTTCTTTGCTGGTTACATATTGGTCAGAATTTAACAAAATTAGTTGCTGGCCCCTAAATTTTTCCTTCAAAAATTATATACTAATAAAATTAATTTAATA
>NC_029788.2:104028036-104029945 GCF_000816755.2 Arachis ipaensis
TTTGAATAAAAAAATGTTACTTTAATTTTATAATGCTTTTGTTAGTTTAGTGGATCGAATTTTCAAATTGGATAAAGAGAAATATTGAAAAAAATTATAATTTTTTAAAAAATATAAGAAAAATAAACAGGCTGTATGTTTATTTCGTAGGTTAATTTATTTTACTTGTTACTTTTTCGGGTTAATCGAACTTAGTTCGTTTATCCTAATTTTTAAACGGGTCTGATTTAGAGCCAAAACCTATCCGTTTAAGCGAATAAACGCATTAATTCAACGGATTTGACCTTTTTTTACAGTTTTATAAAATTTTATATTAAATTTATTATAAAAATTATTTATTAAACTTATATTTTAATATTAAATTTTAAGAAGAAAAACTAATAAAAACATTAATAATACATGTTAACTCCTTTGTAAATTTTGTTTAATTTCCGCAGAATAAAGATACATTAAAATTATAGTTGCCTGCATGTAAATTAAAGTAAGTAGAAACTTTTTTCATGGGAAAGATTACCGTTAAGAAAATATTCTTTATGATAGACCAATTTTTTTTTGTTATCATTTTTAATGGTATTACTTTATTTTCTGATTAAGATAGAAAAAGATTATCTTTATATTTAGGGTAATTTATATGTTCAGTGAACTTAGTTACCTCTATTTGTAGTTTAAGGAAAATAACCAATAGGAATTTAATGTGTGTGGTAAAATTTATATGTGTGCTGGGATTAGTTTAGTTTATAGAATTTACGTTAGAGTGGATAATTTTTTCGTTGGTGTGCTGCTGTTAGTTTTTAATTGAAATTTATACATTATTTATTATATATTTAATTTTCAACAAAGTCAGAAAACTCTATTTCTAAAGAGAAATAGGGTCAAAATTTGTTTGAGTGGTCATCTGATGCACTACTATTTTACTCGGAGGAGGTAGGTTTTTCTCATATTGCAAAGTCAAAGATTTTCACTTTGACAATGCACTACTATCAACTTCTGTTAAGAGATCGCTTTGAAACACACTTTTTATATGTCTCCTTTCACTTCACCGTATCGCCCTACTCGAGAACCATAATTCCATAGTAAAAGGAGAGTTTATAAAGTAGTATTTGGTAGAGACACAGAGACAAAAAGACTGAGACTGAAAGAAAGATTAAAAAATAGAAATTGAAATAAATCTCAGTATTCTATCCAGAAATTGAAATAAGAATGAAACTCTAATTTAATTTGCATAAAAGGTAAAATTAGAATTAATTAATTGAAATAAAGATATTTTAGGTATAAAATGTTATTAAAATTTCAGTCTCTATCTTTAAAAATTTTAATTTTCTGTGTCTTCACTTTTTGAAGATACTAAAATATTAAATTTTTAAAAATAGACACAAAAATTTTAATATCAGTCTCTAAACCAATAAACATGATATTAAATTTTAATTTTTCAGTCTCTATCTTACTACCTCAAAACAAACACTATATAATAGAACACATTTAAGTGGTCAATATATACTTAACACTTATAAAATGGTAATATAATTATTTATGTTTACATGTGTTCTCTTTCAACATGTATGCAAATTCCGTATAATATAATATATGAGTAAATTATAGTTGCATGTTATACTGTTTATGGTTATAATAATGATTATAGTAGTTATACAATTCTAGTAATATTTTTAAGTGTTGTTTTAATTTTAATAATGTACGGTGTCACTATAAAATAGATTTATACGTGTATTCTAATTACATAATACTATATCAAAAAATAAAAAAAAAATAACCATTTTTTACATTAGGGAGCCACTCAGATAAAAACGTTTAAAACGTCTTTTTTTTAAAGATTTTTTTTAATAATTAAAATTCAACATCAAATAAACTGTTATCTTTATCAAAATTAGACCAAACAAATCGATTGACCGAA
>NC_029788.2:104029987-104031294 GCF_000816755.2 Arachis ipaensis
ACAGGTGAATCAAACTTTGAACTGATATAAATTAATTTTTTTATAAAAAAATGACTACTATACTCTTATTATAAAAATAACTAAAATACTCCTATTATAAATATTAATTTTGAAAATCCTAAATCCTAACCCTATGACGCATAGAGATAAAAGAAGGGTTAGGATTTAGAGTTTTCAAATTTAATAAAGGAAAAGTCTAGGGGCCAGCAACTTTATTAAATTCTGGCCAGCATGTAACCAACAAAAGAGAAGTGAGTAATCCTACACCATTGGATGAAATCTCACACCATTAAAAACATCATTGATGGCTACAAATCACAAAAGTTGCTGGCCTGCTAGCACTCCTCTTTAATAAATATATATAATAGAAATATTTTAGTCATGTTCTATAATAGGGGTATTGTAGTTATTTTTTATAAAAAAATATTAGTTTAGACCAATTCAAAATTTAATTTACTAATTTGTTAGCCAAACTGATTTATCCGATATAATTTTAACAAAAATAATACAATTTAATTGATTACATGTGTTAAATTTTAATTACTAAAAAAATATCTGTTTTGAAGGTTACCTGAAACTGGGTTGTCTTTGCGCTTGTATGTGAGGTCAAAAACTTCAAGGGAGCGGTTTCCGACTTAGCCTTCGCCGAGAAACCGTCGTCCGAGTTGTGTGTTGAAAAGGATGGGGGTGGTACCTACAAGACACTTTAATGTCTAAGTTAGCAAGGGAGTAAGCATGTTTTAGTGTATTGGAACTTAAATAATGTACCTGAATGTGTCAGGATATTTATAGGAGATGAGACAATAACCACCGTTTGAATAGTTCTACTTCTGATGGTGGATAATTGTCCCTTTATCTTAGGGTTGTTAGAATCTCTTCTAGAAGTCGGTGAGAGATTCGGGGAGGCGGTTACGTATTTAGATGAGCATAAGCTTCCCATTTTCCTCGGATCCGACCTTCTTAAAGAGGTCGGATACGCGGTAGAGGCCATTCTCTTTATTGGGCCTTTCGACTTTAGTAAGGCCTGACTTATATTTTGGGATAGGGTATGAACAATATCTTTAAAAAAATATATTTTAAGTGTGTTTATGTAAGTGGCTCCCTTCACATTAACCGCATAAATGGTCATCCAAAATAACAGATGTGATTGTACGACTATGTAGTCAATGCATCAAATTTTTTCTTAAGTTAAGAGTGAAATTCGAATCCGTAGCCTTTAGGTATCCAAATTAAACTCTAAAAAGACATTACTAAAATTAAAAAAAAATTAATTCTAGTAATATTTATAAATATTAATAAAGTTTTTT
>NC_029788.2:104031391-104042905 GCF_000816755.2 Arachis ipaensis
CACCATATAATTATAAATATCATAAATTCTACCTAAATTATGTTAAACTCATATTTAGATACGTGAGTGTAAAAAATAATGTATAGAATATAAAAAATTTAATGTATTAATCAATTTGCCTTAGCTTCTAGAATTTCTCCTTAAAACGTACCACAATGTGCTTTTCTCATTAATACTTTTTAACATTTTGTCCGGTGTCCTATTAACTATACACTGTGTTTTCCTTACTATTTCAAAAATGTAGCATGATCTATTATAACTGCTTGTTGTTTATACTTATACTAATTTATCCTAAATAAAAAGATATTGAGAAAAAATTTTAACTAGGAACCTATTTGAAGAATAGCAGCAATTTTTTTTATTTTTGAATTATGAAAAGTCATAATATGTATATTTGGTATCATTTTAAAAAAAAATTAATTTCTCAAAAAGTTAATTCACAATTTTTTTAAAAAATAAAAATATATGACTTTCTGCTTCTCGATACATCATTCTACCACTTCCTTAAAAAAAATTTAATTTTAAAACAAAAAAAATCTATTTTCCTTTTTGACTCTGTGAAAAATACACTAGAAGGGCTTTCCACAATCATTCTCACGCAATATTTTATCTACTAGAAGTACGGATCCTCCATCACCATTTTCACGTAATAATTCATCTGTTGGAAATATTGATCTTCCACCACTATTTTCAAACAATATTTCATCTGAACAACTTACCACATATATTCCTTTTAGGTTTTTTTTTTATCATTTTATCACTCTATTTTTATATTAAATTTGTATTTAACTTTGGTATAAAATTTTAGTTTTAATTTTATTTTTTTTACATGTAATTTTATAGCTTGCTATTATTTTCATAGTTAATTATAGTAAGTTCTTGACCTCAATAAAGGAGAAAGGAGTTCTAATAAGAGTAAAAAAAATATCAATAAAATATACATTGACATACATTTTATATTTTTTATTTTTACTTACCATATTATACATAATATTAGTATTTAGGTTATGTAAAATCAACATTTAATATTAGAAAATATTTGTTATTATCGTTATTTTAATATTCATTTTCTTGTGTAAAAAATTGTATTTTTTAAATTATTTATCTAAACACTACAATTTTAAAATAAGTATTTTTATAAATAAAAATCTAAATACAAAATAATTTATTTATAAGTTGTTATTAATAAAAGTCTTTATGCTTTAAACTTTCTTTTTAAAAAAACTTATTTAAATTATTTACTCAAACTCCTTATTCCTTAACGGCGACGCAAAATGACTTTTGATTTTTAAATACAAAAGCAACGACTTACAAATATAGATACAGATATGGTTACATCTACAAAAGTATATTATTTGTGCTGAATTTTTTCCAGGACTAACCGTCTCACACTCTAATCCCATGACATCCGTGTTCGTATCCACAATTTTTGAAACACTACGGCACTTGAATAGTGTTGTGCTGACTGATGATCATAGAAAAAGAAACAAGAAGTCATGAATTCCGAGACCGATATCTACCGTGAAATTTAAAGAGGTGACTTTGAAAATATGGCTAACAATCATGTTGAAATATTTTCTTTTTGTTGCATGTAAAGATTGAACCACCTGTTCATAGCACTCAACTGATTGGCCTATCCCAAAATTTGTCATAGTTGGGATGGATCTTTTTCTGGAATAAATTAAAAAAATATTATTTAAAAAAAAATATTTTAACTTTAATATTAATATAAATTTTTTTTGTAGTTTTAGACAAGTTTGTTGCACTCCCAGAGAATTTTATAATATTAATAAAGTTTACCATAATTCTCATCAAACTTCATGCTGATTTTGTCGCACTATATAAATCCGTGAGACCTTTATTTGATGCTTTCACAATTTCTTCTCTCCTAAATCTTATTTCTTTCGACCTTCATTTGTTTCTTTCATACTATCTTCTCTTTAAAATCTTCTTTTTTCTGACGCTTGTAAAATTTTTTATTTGATCTGTCATCAGTTTTAGGTGAGTATTGTTATCGCTTTTAATTTGAGTTGTTGTTCATAACATATTTCTCTATAGTTAGAGCAACTTATTAGTTAATTGTTAGTTAGTTTAATCAGAATGGTTAATTTAAATTGTGAGTTAAATGTTAATTAGTTGAATATGTAGTTAGCTTGGAATATGTATCGCTAGTTAGTTAAATAAAATTATCAATTAATTATTAATTAGTATGATTATGAAGTTAGTTTATATGATCATGTAGCTAGTTTACATGTTAATTAGTAAATTTATAAACTAATTAAGATGTAAGATAGACAATTAGTTTAAATATGTCTCATAAAAATTTAGTTAATGTGAAAGAAATTAAATTCAGTTTATTTTATTTTATTAGAGTGTAGTTCGATGGAGCAGCAGCTATTGGGGTACGGGAATATCCTTTATAGATAAGATCAGGTTGACCCCAGCAAGCATGCAGACTTGATCGAGTGGTACACTTTTATAACTATTGTTTATTATATTGTAATAAAATGTGAATTTGCCAATGAGTTATAGCTCAAATGGCAAAATCTCTCCATATTCATATAAGAGGTCGCGGGTTCGAGTCTCCTAATGTGAATTTATAATTTTATGTGTTGACCCCCTTTTTTTTAACTTGTCTATTTTGTTCGGTAGGCGTCTCGGATCTTGCACACCAGACGTAATTCGATGAGACATCCGCCTGAGCAGATTAGGTCATATCTTAGATGAGCTAGGTTTGAACATGACTGGCGTTGGTGTCAGCTTTGATTGAGAGATGGAGATCTAAGTCCCATATATTTTATCTGCCATGCGGGGAGATGACTATCATCTTGCATGATGTGGCGTACCAGTTAGGACTCAAGATTGATGGTGATCCCGTCAGTGGCTGACTGGCTTTATTTGTGGGTGGGACTTGGGAGAAGCACCATGAGGTACGGTCCATCGAAGACTTCTGCCAGTAGCTACTGAGTGATGTTCTGAGCCCACACGATAAACAGTCACAAACGAAGTGGACTGTGAAACTTAGCTGGTTTCAAAATACAGTTTGCAGAGATCTGGAGGAGGACGTGATTGAAGAGCGCTTGTTGCGCTACACCAGAGGGTATACCATGCAGGTGATCAGGGGTATCCTAGTCAAACATAGTAAATTACATGGTACAACGTTTTATCCAAATCAAGTAAACGATGCTTAGAATACAAAACTTATCGATCAGAAATGACACTTATAACTAATGTCGACTAGACGATGCCCCACCACCGTCAAGAGCAGTATAAGTCCTATGTGTGTGACCAACCTGACGACACAATCCGCACCTCTTCTCCCCGCTATGCTCAACATCATCCATGTTGTTACGGATCCTGGAGCTGATGGGCCGACCTCTCTTTGCTCTCATCATTCTAGGGTTGGGCCAAATACGGGCCCTGTCATAGGATGGCCAGTCATCCTCGTGACCTATAGGCCTAAACTCTTATCTATAAATATTAAAGACCGACTCCATGCGATACATGGGATGAACATACCGCTTCCAATCAAGTCATGCATGAGAGCAAGCTGCTAGAACGTAATGGCATGGAACATGAAAAGCCTGAAAATACCCACAATTATACTTGCCCTCATTAAGTAGCACTTGATAATTCTGTTGCCTGGACCCGAGCACTGCTGCTAACTCTTCAATCGTGAACGTAGTCCTCGACTAATCAAACTAATAAACATTCATAGTATCGACATGCTTTGAGTTGAAATCTATGGCTTTCATTAACGTCTGTGAGATTTTAGCGCTGACTTGAAGCTAGGCAAGGGCCTCTGAACCCTTCTTAGCAAAAATTTCACCCAAACAGAAATAAGTTAACTTAACAAGAGCAATGATGGACAAATTACGAGAACCCTTCATGACAGCATTAATGCATTCCGAGATGTTTGTCGTCATGTGACCAAACCGACGACCATCATCCGCATACTGTATCCAATGTAAACGAGGCATTTCTTCGAGCCAGTTTGTAATTGCGACATTCTCGCCCCTTAGACGACCAAAATAATGAGTGAACTCCTGCTGGGACTTCGAATATGTTGCGTTAACCAAAACCTTCTTCAAGTCCTTGTTTTTGAAGTGAGTCCTGAAATTGGCAGCAACATGTCTTGTACAAAATACCAAGAAGGCATGCGGTGGTTTCTATAAACTTCCATCGATGTTCAACGCAGCATCAATTGATTTGTACCTGTCTGAAATCGATAAGACGTCAGGTTGTGGTGGGACATATGATGCAAGCCTAAAGTGGGTTCGGAATTTATCTCAAAAAATAAAATCGGCGTTGCAAGTATAGTTCAAAACCCAACAATTGACCAATATCAAATTTCAATATGAAAATGTCACAATCAATACAAAATTAACCGGGAGTTTTAAGTCCCGGGTCGTCTTTCCTAGGAGTTGCAATGAAATGTACAATTATTGGCTATGAGAGAGAGCATAGGAAATTGGGAAATTAAGAGAGCAATAGACGTAAATAGCAAGGGAGCAAATGATCATGCAAGAAATTAAAAGGGAAGCAATTAAAGCAATGGGAATGGAAATCAAATACTAAAAAGAGTTCTTGGTGAGAATTGGGGAATTTAGGATTCCTATCCTAGTTAGGGACCACAAACATGGCAATTGTGTGGAATCAATCCAAATTAGTCAATCCTCCTTGAGAATTAGTCAAAAGAGCATAATTGATCTTAATCCATAAGTCCTAGTCAACTCACTAATTACTTAGTGAAAGACTAGCGTCAATGGAAACCAAACCAATTAACTATTCTCACACAATGCGGAATGGACATCCACAACTCAATTCCATCCAGACATCCAATTTCTCAACCAAGAGTGTGAAAACTAAACATGCAAGAATTTAAACATCAAAATAATAAAAGTCAAAGCAATTAAATGCAAGGAAAAGAACCTTCAAATGCAAGAAAACACCTTGGCAAGTAATTGAGAGCTAAGGCTACCTATCCTAGCCATTGACTACAAACACATGATGATTATGAAGAGTTAATCCTACTTAGTCAACCTTACATCGAAGATAAGTCAAATAGGCATAGTTAATTTCAATCCCTAAGTCCTATGTCAACACTAATGGGTCACATAGAGTCAAGAGATACCAAATCAACTTACTACTCTAATATATCAAACAAGAATAGACATCAATGACTCAAGGATCACCAAAGTCATCAATTTCAAACCAAAAGTGTAGAAAAAACTAAGTGAAAACTAAGCCAAGCATTTTATCAAACACTTGGTGTGCATGAAAATAAAATAATATTAAATTGCATTAAAAATAAAATCTAAAATACCAAAAGTAAGAAAATGACAATAACAATTAAGGAAAGTAATAAATGAGCATAAAACATAAATTGCATTAATTGAAAATTAAAATGACAAGAGTGTTCATAAAACATAAAAAATGATAAAATAGAAGAAATAACAAAAGAGATGAAGAAGATAAAGGTGCCATAACAATAAATGACAAGGAAAAGTAAATAGAAACAAGAATTAAAAGTAGAAATTACAAGAAATTAAACTAAAAAATCCTAATTCTAGAGAGAGGGGGAGCTTCTCTCTCTAGAAACTAAGAGAAAACATGATAAAAACTAAACCTAATTGCCTCCCCCCTTTCATTCCTCTTCACTTTGGCCTTAAATAGCTTCAGAAAATGAGTTGGAATGGGTTTTGGAGGCCCAGAATTCGCCCCAGCGATTTGCATTAATGACCTCACACATATGCACGCGTGCGTACGCACGACCTATGGTGCGTACGCACAGTTGCGCAGAATTCCCATCGTGCGTACGCACGACATTTTGTGCGTACGCACAACATTTTGTGCGTACGCACCTTTGCAGCAGCTTCCAAACTTCATTTTCTTCATGATTTCTCCCTTTTGCATGCTTTTCTCTTCACTTCTTCCATCCCATACTTGTCTTGGAAACCTAAAATCACTCAACAAATACCTCAAGGCACCAAATGAGATTAAAGTGAATTAAAATTGACTAAATTAAGCACAAAAGAGCATGTTTTCACTTTCAAGCACAATTGAGGAAGAAAACACAAAAGCATGCCATTTAGATGAATAAATGTGGGTTTATGTGATGAAATTCACTCAGATCAAACCAAAATATATCGTAAAATAGGGACTCATTAACATACTACCGCAAATACGAAAGAAAAAATGACCAAGCCTCCTTCGTCTCACCTTCAACAATGGAAAATGCAATAGGCAATATGTTTGCATTGCCATCTTGAGCAATAGCCATGAGTAACGTGCCTCTGTATTTACCATATAAGTGGGTGTCATTGATAAACCACTATTTTATGGTTTATCTTGTGCTCAATTGAGTGGATTTTATTAATCTTTCATACACTTATTCATATGATTTGCATGAGTTTACGTTTTCCTTCCTCATTTTGTGCTATGATTGAAAACATGCTTCTTTGGCCTTATATTTGCTAATATTAATCCTCTCTTATTACCATTCGATGCCTTGATATGTGCGTTAAGTGATTTTAGAGTTTATAGGGCAGGAATGGCTTAGAGGATGGAAAGGAAGCATGCAAAAGTGGAAGGAATGCAAGAAGTTGAAGGAACTGCAAAGCTGTCAGCCTGACCCTCTCGCACTAAAATGGTCATAACTTGAGCTACAGAGGTCCAAATTATGCGGTTCTAGTTGAATTGGAAAGCTAACGTCCAGGGCTTCGATTTGATATATAATTTTTCATAGTTGCGCTGACGATAAGTGACGCGAATGCTTGATATACGCGGACACATTGCAGTGACGAAAATCAGCGTGGCAGATTTCTTCTCCAGCGATTTCTGGGCTGTTTTCGACCCAGTTTTCGGCCCAGAAAACACAGATTAGAGGCTATAAAGTGGGAGAATGCATCCATTCAAATATATCAGCTCATAATTCACTTTTCATAATTTTGATATAGTTTTTAGAGAGAGGTTCTCTCCTCTCTCTTAGGATTTAGGATTAGGATTCCTCTTAAAGGATTTAGGGTTTCTTATTATTTCAACTTACAATTTCTTCTGAGTTCCAGGTTCAATGTTCCTTTAATTTAACTTCTATTCTACTTTTATTTGTTCTAACTTACTAGTTTATTCTATTTTTCTTGTTGATTCTCTTTTTAGCCAAATTGGCTTATGAACTCTTCATGTTAGATTATAATTTCTATTTAATGCAATTTGAGGTATTTCAGATTTATGATTCTCTTTTAGCTTTTTATATTCTTGGCTTTAATTGATTAACTGGAGGCTCTTGAGTTATCAAATTTATCGTGATTGTTAATTGTTATTTTTGCTAATTGAATTGAATTCCACTAACTCTAGTCTTTCCTTAGGAGTTGGCTAGGACTTGGGATCTAACTAATTAGTCCACTTGACTTTCCCTTGCTTTCGTAAAGGTTAACTAAGTGGGATTAAACTCAATTCTCATAAGGATAACTAGGATAGGACTTCCGAATTTTCATACCTTGCCAAGAGATTTTACTATTATTAATTTATTTTTTTCTTGTCATTTAAATTACTTGCTCCTTATTTCAAAAACCTCCAATTTACAAAACTCATAACCAATAATAAGAACATACCTCCCTACAATTCCTTGAGAAGACGATCCGAGGTTTAAATACTTCGGTTATCAATTTATTTAGGGGTTTGTTAATTGTGACAACTAAAACGTTTGTAAGAAAGGATGATTGCTTAGTTTAGAAACTATACTTGCAACGAAAATTTATTCTGAATTCTAAACCGTCACCACATTATTTGGTGGACCTCTGTAGCTCAAGTTATGACCGTTTTAGTGCGAGAGGGTCAGGCTAACAGCTTTGCAGTTCCTTTAACTTCTTGCATTCCTTCCACTTTTGCATGCTTCCTTTCCATCCTCTAAGCCATTCCTGCCCTATAAACTCTGAAATCACTTAACGCACATATCAAGGCATCGAATGATAATAAGAGAGGATTAATATTAGCAAATATAAGACCATCGATGAAAATAAGTGGCTTGCAATGCTTAAAAGTCTCAACACACGGTGAAAATGTCCAAAATACCCGATAAAATATGATAGTGTCGACTGAACCAGGCCAAGACTGTGTAACAAGTTGCACCCAAGTACCTAAATACCCATCAAAAGTTAGCACATATAAATGGTGACTTTACACATAACTAAGGACAGTGTAATGAATCTTATCGGGTAAGTACATCTGCATAGCGAATAACCAACGAGGAAGGTCATTGTATGACTCCTCCCAATCGCCATATATCCTAGCAATGACTCTCTGTTTTGCAAGCCAAACTTTTGTGTATGACGCCTTGTAACTGAAGTGATTCTCCACACCTCCTTGCAGAACCCTTATGCTGATTGTTGGATCTGCTTTAACCATTATGAATCTGTGCTGAGCAATCACCTTTGAATCCAACCTATGATGGTCTTGACCCATTGATGTTTGCATGCAAGTATGAGGACCATTGTATCTTCTAACTTCCCATTTTTTTTCTTTTGGCGATATGTTATGCCTATGTTCCAAGTACAACCAGGCCCGAACCGGATGCACTGTACATTATACTTCAACTGGTCACTCTCTAATATTTTATACTCCACAGTCTTCCTGATGATGTACCTCTTAACTGCCAACATGACTTAGCTTCCTCCTTGTTTTCAAATTGTTGTCCAATCTCAAACTCATTAGCTGGATCCTCTTAAGGGCCTCCATGGTAAATGACCAATCCAAAGTCACTGCATTGAGATTCAACATGGAGAAGTGATCTGGCCGGTTATGTGGTCAAGAAATAGCAGACTGTATCAGAGCAATTTGTGTGTCACTATAGTAGTTCATCTTTTCTTTATCGTCACCCTCATCAGGAATTTTCGTTGGTTCATCATCAGCATCTTCACCGTCATCGGGGTTAACTTCATAGGGATCTATTATCGGATCCCTGATAGTAGAACACTCATGACTTTTAACATCATCTTGCATCATGCCAGCATTAGAAAGTTCAACGTTTGACCCCTCTTGACTACCTTCAGGTGGCATATTTAGATCAACCATCGTGCTTCTAATATTTCTTCTAACAGTTCCACTTAACGGACTATCATCAACAGTATCCGCAAATGATCCTCATCCACCCAACTCAACTAGAAACACAAATAATTCCAACAGATGAACATTTGCCCATCGGTTGTGCCACGATCTTATAAGACGTATATCCTCGTCGTCACGTAACAAATACCTAATTCAAAACAACAGAAAAATTTCTCAAAACCGTGGTCTAATAAAATTAATAACAAAATAACAAAGACAACTGTAACGTACTTTTTATAAAACAAATTGTCATCTACTTCAGCCGGATATTTGTAGTAAATTTTTTTCACTCTTTTCGTGTGTTACTATTCAACGGAATGCAATATCAAATTCTTCAACACTGTTAGACTTAGTTTGGTAAATCTTTTACTTTTTAAAAGTTGTAGCATTTATGTTTAGTAAATCAAATTAAAAATAGCTTTTAATAAACACAAGCAACAACAATTGCGTTTGGTAAAATAATTTTTAAAATTTAAAAATACTATAATAAACATAAATGCAAGTATTAAATTTGAAAATTAGTTAACATATGAGGTTATATTAGACTTTTAAATTTTGAAAAGTACAAGCCAACTTTGAAAAGCTCTATCTTAGGTACTTTCAAAAGTATCCCGATCTTTTAAAAACTACAAGTACAAACACATAGTTTTTTTGGTTTACCAAACACAAAACAAGGAGCTTCAGCTTTTAAAAAGTACAAGCACCTCTTCAAAAAGCTTTACCAAACCAAATCTTAGACTATTGACTTTCGGTGCCATGTACGTAATTATTGGTTGTCCAAATTTAAAAATAATAAAACCTTCTTCATCATACACTATTTCACTATCATAATCAATGGATAATAATGGATTTGTAGACATTGTAGAGAGAAAATTACAAGATGAGAACTAAAGAGAATAATGAGCTACTGGTATTGAGTTTGATTCTCCACCGACCATGCTTTTATTTAGCGAGTCCGACGTGAAATTTGCCGGAAGTGTGACAAACTCTATTAATATTATGAAATTCGTTTAAGGATGCGCCAAACTTGTCTAAAATTACCAAAAAAAAAGTATACTGATATTTAAAATTAAAATAATTTCTTTCTAGAAATAATAATAATTTTTTTAATTTATTTCAAAAAAAAAAACCTCATTTGGATACACCACGGCATTAACTTTCACAACCAGGGTAAAAATGATTTGTACACTAAATTCACAAAAACGAGATAATAGAATAATAGAAATGCTAGATGCCTAAGTATTTTTTTTTTTTAACTAAGTTATATATATGTGTTATATATTGAATTTTTTTACTTTTATTTTTTTGTTCTTTTTGTTTTCTTTTATTATTATTATCATCATCATCACTTCATCTTTGTTCTATATATGTTCAACAAAACTTTTGAACATAAAAATTTTAGTATATAATATAAAAATTTTGAAATGATCAGAATAAAATTTTTTGAAAAACTATGTCTAAAATATTGAATCACTTAACTAATAAAATACAATGAATTGTATGTGCAGTAAAACGTTACGGGTTATATATTTACAAAAAAGTTTTGTCCTATATATATATCAATAAGTTTTGGATCATATGCAAAAATTTTTATGCTATATGAATAATTTTTTGTATTTTTTAATAAAATCTTTTGTGCTATATTAATAAAAAGAAGTAGCATGTATACATGTTATATGAGTAATATTTTTTAGGTTTGGACTAATTTAATTAGATTTGATTATCACAAAATGTTTATATGTGTAGTACCGTACTAATCCACCACCACCCCTACCAGCACTTCCTCCACCACCACCACCAGCACCAGCACATCTACCACCAACAATAACATCATCAATGAAATCAACCTAAATTCAATAAATCAATACAAATTCAACAACCAAATTAACACACAACAACAATAAAATTAGAAAATAACAAATTAAAAGACTATTACTTCTGCTGATAATGATGGAGGCGGGATTCCTCTGGTAGTAAGGATAACATTGTTGCCAAATTCAAGTTCACAACTTGAGCATGTTCTTGACAGGTACAGCACTTGCTACCCTGTATCTGGTAATGCTTTGTTTACTAAGCTGTATTGTGTTGAATATAAATGGGAGAAGAGAGGGTTTGGTGATTTGTTAATGTTAGCACACCCTCTTCATCTTCAAGCATACAGTGCTAGGTACTTTTTTTTATGGAATTGCAGTGCTGGAAAAGGATTCATATTGAAGCATACAGTGCTGGGTAATTCCTTTATGAAATTGCAGTGCTTGAAAAAATTGATCCAGCTTTGGGAATGAAATATAAGAAGAAGCAGATGAAGAAGAAGGAAGTAGATTTAGAAGAAGAAGCAGAACCACTGGAACAGCGGCGCGGTCGAATCGGCGGCGACGGCAGCGGCGTGGTCTCCCGAGGTCTCCCGGC
>NC_029788.2:104042980-104063598 GCF_000816755.2 Arachis ipaensis
GCGTTCCAAAATATACCAAAAACGACGGGATATAAGTGAACTAGGTGAAGGAGATTAGAAGTGGTGGTGAATATGTCTGAATTATCTTCACATCAGTTTTGAAACGACAATTAGAAATACCTATAATGAATTATGATGTCTATGTCAATAAGAGTTTAAGTAAAATTATGTAAAATGAATTAAAAAAATATCAAAAATATTAAAGTATTTATAAGGATAAAATGATGACTTAGCCATTGTAAAGATATTTTTATCTGATTATAGTAGAGAGTTATTCCCCTGTTACATGGAAGGTTCGTGCAAAATAAACAACTATTGTACTGTAGTGCATGTAACAGAAGTAATTTTTTTTAGGGGGAGGGGAACTCGGGTTATGACACTCGAATTCCGAGTTAGTTGGGTAGGTTAATTCACACGTTTTTGGTAAGCTCTAATAAAGATGCATATGGATCGAATCGGATCGGATACAATATCTACATTTTTTCAGGTCGAATTGATTATTGGGTATATTCGCATAATTTAAAAAAATTATTTTAAGGTCTTGTTTGGTTGTTTTTACAAAAAATACTAAAAAAACTATTTTTTTATATGTTTAAATTTATTTACTCCTAAAATATTATCTATAAAAGTTCTCTTGAATAACAAAAAAAAATATAAAATTTAAATTTAATTATTCTAAATTAAAGTGCAACATGAAAAATTAAAAATAAGATATCATAAAATTCAGAAAATAACACACTAAAATTCATATCACATTAAAATTTATTTTCTTAAACTATGTTATTTATATGAGACATGCGAATATAAGGATCAAATCTGCAGACATCACTACCAAATCTACAATCCGATCATACTATAATATAGATTGAATCTAATCCAATTCGATTCGAAAAATTTGTGAATCGAATAATATCTATAAAATTTAAATCTGATACAGATAATTATTACAAATATACAAATATTATCCTATTCATGTGCCACCTAAGTTTTAGTTTTGGAGTGAGAACTTAGAGTGTGGTCTAAAGCATAGTGAATCCATTTGTGAGTCTTAGGCTTAAGGATTTGGACCGCAGTATGAACAAATGGAGTGATTGGAATCATATGCATTTTTAAAAGAAAAATTTTATGGTAAGTGAGAAATTCCTAATTGATTAGGAGAGACAAATAAATAGAAATAAAATAGGTGGTTGTTATTGAAGAGAGACCACAAATATAGTTATCGTTTATTTAATTAGTTCATTAGTAGTATATATTGTATATATAGTACTCTCTACAATTAAAATATTTGTTATTTTAAAGCGGAATAGATAAATATTTATTATATTTTAATATAATATTCATTAACCATTTTTCATCCTTAAATTGAGCTCTAGTTAAGATTAAACATAATAAATGATAAATATTTAGATATATGAGTTACACTTAATAGTTAATTTAATAAAAAATTTAAGACTATTTTATTTTTTATAAACAAGTGACTAGTGATGACTAATGAAACTCGTAGTCTGTAGGTAGAGTTAGAAGTGAGTCGAGTCAGGCCAAATTTAAATTCGACTCATAAAAATTGAGCTCGATTTATTAATAATCGAGCTTTTTTATAAAGTTTAAACTTAACTCACCTAAAACTCACAACTAACTCGAGCTTACGAGTTGGCTCAACTAATACAAATATAATCTATAATCTTATATGAATAAAAATTTATATCTCTATTAATTATAATTTGTCATCTGTCACATAATTATATATAAAAATTATATATGTGTATATGTGGGTATAAAATACAAAATATATATGTTCGGTTGTTCGGGAGAATGGCAGTTCGAATGGGGTTGAGACTAGAGTAACTAGCTGAAATGGAGGATATGGATCTGAGCGCGAGCCTCATGCGTAGGGTGATCGATTGAGTCGTCGGTGGGTCGGCGGGTAAGGCCACCTGCAAGGACACTTTGATGCTAAAGTCAGTGTCCATACAATCAGGCGGCTAATTAGCGTAAAAAGGTAACGTACCTCTAGGGAGGGGTAGGTCCCTCCCCATTTATACTCTGAGCTCGGGTGGGCCCCTTCTCTTTGGCCCCTCTGCCTAGAAGTTTTTGCTAGTTGTCCAGGTCTTCTCAACAGGGCATGAGGTGGTGCGTAGGTCACCTTTGGATTTGGGTCGAGTAACCCGGCGGGTCGGTGGTTCGTAATCGAACCCGAGACCCTTGTTGTCTTCGAGTTTCGTTGTTCTGACCTCTTTGGCTAAGATTAAGCCGCCTATTAGGGCTTCATACTCCGCTTGATTGTTTGAGATCGGGAAACTCAAATTTGATCAATTGCTTGAAGGTCATTCCTTCCGAGCTTTTCACCATGTGCTCGAGTTCTCGAGAGGGTCCCTAGTCACTGACGATCGGATTTCTATCGGTAAAGAAATTTTATAAGAATAATCGCGTTGTAAGTATAGTTTCTAAACCAACAGAGAATCCTTTCGTACAAAAGTTTTGGTTGTCACTTAAGCAAACCCAATAAAATTTATAACCGAAGTATTCAAACCTCGGGTCGTCTTCTCAAGGAATTGTAGGGAGGTATGAATTATTATTGGTTATGGAAAAGGTAGAATTTTGGATTTTTGAAATAGAGAACAAGTAATTTTAAATGACAAGAAAAATAAATTAATAATTAGAAAATCTCTTGGCAAGATATAAGAATTGGAAGTCCTATCCTAGTTATCCTTATCAGGTATGATGAGAATTAGGTTTTAATTCCACTTAGTTAACCCTTACTAAACAAAGGAAATTCAAGTGGACTAATTAATTTGATCCTCAAGTCCTAGTCAACTCCTGTGGAAAGACTAGCTTTAGAGCGATTCGAATCAATTAGCAACTCCAATTTCAATCAGCAGCTGAGTTTTATAACTCAAGTGTTACCAATTATTCAACCAAAGCCAAAAGGGAAGAAAATCTACTCGAATGAAAATAATTTGGATAAATCGAAAATATCAATAACATAAATAGAATAAAACGATCTTATATCTGAAATACCTCAATTTATATTAATTAAGAAAATCCTAACATGAATGGTTCATAAGCCAAATTGAAAAGATAAATAACAATTAAAGTAATAGAATAAATAAAAGTAGAAAATAAATTAAAAAAATATTGAACCTGTAATTGAAGAGAAGTAGCCTAAACATAATAGAAATCCTAAATCCTAATCCTAAGAGAGAGGAGAGAACCTCTTTCTCTCTCTAAAACTACATCTAAAAACTAAAATTATGTATTATGAAAGTTTTGTTAATTGTTTGGATGCATTCTCCCACTTTATAACCTCTAATCTGTGTTTTCTGGGTCGAGAACTGGGTCAGAAACAGCCCAGAATTCGCTGGTTGCGAATTCAAACACGCTGCAGATGCGACGCGTCCGCGTGATGTACGCGTTCGCGTCACTTATCCTCAAGGAAACTTTGGAAAATTATATATCATTTTGAATCCCCAGATGTTAGCTTTTCAACGCAACTAGAACCGCGTCATTTGGATCTCTGTAGCTCAAGTTATAGTCGATTTAGTACCAAGAGGTCAGGCTGGACAGCATTAGCAGTTCCTTCAGTTTCTTGTATTTCTTCCACTTTTGCATGCTTCTTTTCCATCCTCTAAGCCATTCCTGCCCTGTAATCTCTGAAAACACTTAACGCACATATCAAGGCATCGAATGGTAATAAGAGAGGATTAATATTTGGTAATTTAAAGGCTCAGGAAACATGTTTTCAATCATAGCACAAAATCAGGAAGGAAAATGTACAACATGCGATTTCTATGAATAAGTGTGAGAATAGTGGATAAAACCCACTCAATTAAGCACAAGATAAACCATAAAATAGTGGTTTATCAACCTCCCCACACTTAAACATTAGCATGTCCTCATGCTAAACTCAAGAGAAGCTATAAAAGTAAAGAGAAATGGTAAAGAATATGAAATGCAACCTATCTATGTGAATGCAACTACATGCAAAATGTTTCTACCTACTTGGTTAAAAGTAAATAAGCTCTTCAAGACATACCTAAATCAGATTTCACTAATTCAAATTATACAATAAAAGATAAGTAAACTTGTAAGAAGATAGCTCATGAAAGCAGGGAACATAGAATCAAGCATTGAACCCTCACTGGTAGTGTATATCACTCTAACTCTCAAGTGTCTAGGGTTAATCTCTCTACTCTTATCTATTCATGCTTTCTAAAACTTTGTTCTTCATCTAACCAATCAACAAATATCTAGTATATCAATGCAAACATCATGAGGTCTTTTCAGGGTTGTAATGGGGCTAAGGTAAGGGTGAGGCTATATGTATGGCCAAGTGAGCTAAAATATGAATCTTTGACTAACCTAAGTTCTCACCTAACATACACACATTCTATGTAATTCTAATTCATGCCTAGCTACCCAAAATTTCCCGCTTTTGCATTACTTGGGGTATTTAATTATTTTTCCGCTTAAGGCTAGTGATGTGGTAAAATATAGAACAAATGGGGATTAATAGGCTCAAAGTGGCTAACAAAGGTAATTGAAAGGGTAGGCTTATTTGGGATAAGTGAGCTAAACAAGTAATGGCCTCAATCATATGCAAGCATGTAAATACACTAAATAGTGGACATATAGAATGAAACAAAGCAAAGATTGCAATCATAGGGAAGAAAACACACAAGAATAAAAATTTATGGTTAAATAATGTAACCATATAAATAGGCTCAAAATCTCATAGGTTGTGTGTTCTTAGCTATAATTCATGTTCCAATTATAACTTCTAACAAATTTATCACAAAAAGTTTTCAATTTAAATTAGTGAAGTACTATAAAAATTTCTTGAAAAAGAAAATATTACTTCAACCAAGTAGTAACTAAATGCACAAAATCAAACAAACATGCAATCAAATATGCAAATGCAACAATGAATTAATAAAGAAAATAAAACATTGGTGTTGGGAAGAAAATAACAAACCCATGGAGATCGGTATCGACCTCCCCACACTTAAAGATTGCACTGTCCTCGGTGCATGCTGAGATGTGCAGGTGGACGGGTTTCTACAACTGGTGCTTTTCCAAAGAATGTGCAGATGGACTTGTCTGTCGCCCCTTTTAGAAGTTCTTTTCCTTTCCTTTTTCCGGTGGCCATCCTGAAAGAAGAGGAAAAGAAGAAAAGTAACCCAGAAATAAAGATAGAAAACAAATAAAATATGGGTGTTAATGCCAAATAATAAGGGTCTCAATTACATGGTAGCTATAACATGCAAGTGAGAAAATAATAGAAGCACATGGCATACTAGTGGTGCAAAATTTGCAACAAAGGGGAAGAGTGTGGGTAATGAAAGTATCAATATAAGTTCATGTCAATGCTAATGGAGTGCAAGTATCATAAAAGATTGGCATTGGCAGATAATAAATATCATCCCACAGTGTAAAACAAGTTACTAAACACCAAAATATTTCAAGAAAAGATGCAACAGTTGAATAAGAAAATTTTAACACCAATGAAAAAATAATAAATTTAGAAAAGAAAATAAAAATATGCACACAGTTAAAATGCAATGAATGAAAGAATGTAAATGTAATGAGGAAAGAAAAATGAGAAGGAAGAGGAAGGAGATGAAAATAAAAAGTGAGAAAGAATAAAGAAAAAAGAAGGAAGAAGAAAGAAATAAGAAGGGGGAAGAAAAATTAGGATTTGGGGGAAGAAAAGTTGAGATATTTCGCTGATCTGGATAAGCTGTGCGGCGCAGGCGACGTGGACGCGTGGGGCACGCGGTCGCGTGATTGGCGCTATTTGCAAGTGACGCGGACGCGTGGGTCACGCGTACGCGTGACTTGATTTGTGCTAGTGGCGCGAGAGCAGTCTCGCATACGCACAACTCTCTGTTTAAATGCATTGTTGCCAAAAATCTAGGTGACGCGTTCGCGTGGTTGACGCGATCGCGTGAATGGCCATATTTTGAAAACGACGCGGACGTGTCAGCGACGCTTACGCGTCGCGTGCGTTTGTTTTTTTTTATGCAGTATGCAAATGCAAATGCAGGCTATATGCAGAAATTATGAATGAACACTAGTAAAAATAAAATAAAATAAGATTAAGAATAAAAAAGGAACGATTATACCATGGTGGGTTGTCTCCCACCTAGCACTTTTAGTTAAAGTCCTTAAGTTGGACATTTGGGGAGTCCTTTGTTATGGTGGCTTGTGCTTGAACTCATCCAGGAATCTCCACCAATGTTTGTAATTTCAATGGCCTCCGAGATTCCATACTAGTTGCATAACGCCTTCATGCAAGTTAAAGCAAGTGACAAGGCCCCAAGAGTGTTGATTGGTAGAATGAATTCCGGGGTCCCAAACCTTGCTTTTGCACCCGTCTTTGTGTTGATCATTATTATTCCAATCGGGTAGCAAGCAATCTGAATTCTCAATAAAGCGGCCAAACAACTTTCTAGACCCATTCAGTTGAGCTTTACACCAACCTTTGCATTTAAACTTTGAGCTTTCCACCATATTGAATCTTGTATGCCAACTCATATTACTAACCATCTCCCTCTTACTCTTAAAGCCACAAAGAGCTCTGAGTTGCTCATCTGTCTCAAGCAAAGCATATTCAAGTGAGCTAATTAAGCTTAGAGATGAGAGATTTACCCACTTGAGTGAAGGAATGGATGGTGATGGTTTTGGGAGAGAGGTCTCCAGCAACTTTGGTAAGGTGATTTCCAACTCCATTCTCTTGGGCTCCTCTTTGACAACTTCCACCTCTTTGCAAGCTTCTTCAATATCAACCTCTTCCTCTTGGTAGCTTTCTTCCAATTTGATCTCTTCTTCATTGTTCACCAAGGACATGGGAGGTTGTGCTTCTTCTTCTTTAATTTCCATGTCAAGTCCAATGGGAGAGGATTCAATTGTAGATAAGAATTCATCAATGATTGAATCCATCTCTTGATCATCCCCTTCAAAGTCTTCAACTATGATATGCATTGGAGGTTGTACACCCTCCTCAACATCAATTTCAAACGTCTTTGAAGGAGGCTCTTTGACTGAATTTTTCCATGGAGGTTCTGCATCTCCTAAATCTTCAACCACTTCTTTCTCTTCAATAATTATTGCTTTGTCCAGTTGTTTTAGTATAAAATCGTACTCATCCTTGATGATTTTCTTTCCATGACAACTCTTTCCAATTGTTCCTTTATCTTCAAGGGTCTCTCCTATCTCCATATTTTGGGCCTCCTCTAGCTTCTTATGAAGTATGGATTTGCGAAGATGATTCCTTCTTTCCTGTTCCATATCAATAGCATAATTGGGATCATCTTACTCTTGGATTGATGGATGTGGGTGCTCTTCCATGGAGGGTGGTGATGGGATGGAGAGATCATTATGTGGTTGAAAAGGAAGTTCACTAGAGCTTGAGGGTTGAATATTGGAGGTAGAGGATTGGTCCATGCGGGATATAAGTGCTTGAAGAGTAGAGGTGAGACTAGTGATAGAGGCAAGTATGGTATGAAGCTTTGTTTGCCCTTGGTGAATAACACCAAGGGTGTTGTCAGGGGTGGATAAGGGTTAGGGTCATATGGAGGTGAATGGTGTAAAGGGGCTTGTGAGTTTGGTGGTTCAAAGGTATGTTGTGGAGGTGGTTCATAAGCATATGATGGGACTTGTTGGAATGTTGGTAACTACAAGGGGGTCCACCATATCTCTCATCTTTGTACGCTCCCTGGAATGGCTCTTGACCATAGTAATTAGGTGGGGGTGGTTTGTCACGAAGGGGTCTACCATGACTATTGTTTTGACATGCATTGTGAGATGGTTGTGGTCCATGGTATCTTAGAGGGTGTTGTTGCCGAAAGGGTTGATCAGATCCTCGTGACTCCTTCCATCTTTGATTGCTTTGACCTTGATGCATGTTCCTGTTATAGCTTCCATTCCTTACAACAACATTTGAACCAAACTCAAAGCGACGGGGGTAAGAACTCATAGTAACTAATAAAAATTAAAAAAAAAATAAATAAACAAGCAAAGAAAAATAAAATAAAATAAATAAGAGAAAATGTTTGAAAAAGATTTGATTTTAAGATTAGAAAAGATAAGATAAGTTAGGTAAGAGAAGATAAGTTTTTAAATTAAAAGGTTTTGAAATTTAAATTTTGAAGTTTGAAATTTGAAATTTGAAATTTGAAAATTGAATTTTGAAAAGTCAACAATATAAGATAAAGATTTGAAAAATATTTAAATTTTGAATTTTGGAATTTAATTGAAATTTGAAATAAGATAAGATAAGATTTTGAAAAAGATATGATTTTTGAAAAAGATTTGAATTTTGAAATTTAAAACTAAGATAAGAAAAAAAATTTTAAAATAAAAATCTGAATTTTTTTTTCGAAAAAAATCAATTTAAAAGTAAATATTTACAATAACCAATAATAAGGCACACGTTTGCAATTTCCCAGCAACGGCGCCATTTTGACGATTGGATTTCTATCGGTAAAGAAATTTTATAAGAATAATTGCGTTGTAAGTATAGTTTCTAAACCAACAGAAAATCCTTTCGTACAAAAGTTTTGGTTGTCACTTAAGCAAACCCAATAAAATTTATAACCGAAGTATTCAAACCTCGGGTCGTCTTCTCAAGGAATTGCAAGGAGGTATGATTTATTATTGGTTATGAAAAAGGTAGAATTTTGGGTTTTTGAAATAGGGAACAAGTAATTTTAAATGACAAGAAAAATAAATTAATAATTAGAAAATCTCTTGGTAAGATATAAGAATTGGAAGTCCTATCCTAGTCATCCTTATCAGGTGTGATGAGAATTGGGTTTTAATCCCACTTAGTTAACTCTTACTAAACAAAAGAAAGTCAAGTGACTAATTAATTTGATCCTCAAGTCCTAGTTAACTCCTGTGGAAAGACTAGCTTTAGAGCGATTCGAATCAATTAGCAACTCCAATTTCAATCAACAGCTGAGTTTGATAACTCAAGTGTTACCAATTATTCAACCAAAGTCAAAAGGGAAAAAAATCTACTCGAATGAAAATAATTTGGATAAATCGAAAACATCAATAACATAAATAGAATAAAACGATCTTATATCTGAAATACCTCAATTTATATTAATTAAGAAAATCTTAACATGAATGGTTCATAAGCCAAATTGAAAAGATAAATAACAATTAAAGTAATAGAATAAATAAAAGTAGAAAATAAATTAAAGAAATATTGAACCTGTAATTGAAGAGAAGTAGCCTAAACATAATAGAAATCCTAAATCCTAATACTAAGAGAGAGGAGAGAACCTCTCTCTCTCTAAAACTACATCTAAAAACTAAAATTATGTATTATGAAAGTTGTGTTAATTGTTTGGATGTATTCCCCCATTTTATAGCCTCCAATCTGTGTTTTCTGGGCCGAGAACTAGGTCAGAAACAACCCAGAATTCGCTGGTTGCAAATTCAAACATGCTGATTTTCGCAGATGCGACGCGTCCGTGTGATACACGCGTTTGCGTCACTTATCCTTAGGGAAACTATGGTAAATTATATATCATTTCAAAGTCCCGGATGTTGGCTTTCTAACGCAACTAGAACCGCGTCATTTGGACCTCTGTAGCTCAAGTTATAGTCGATTTAGTACCAAGAGGTCAGGCTGGACAGCATTAGCAGTTCCTTCAGTTTCTTTTATTCCTTCCACTTTTGCATGCTTCTTTTTCATCCTCTAAGCCATTTCTACCCTGTAATCTCTGAAAACACTTAACAGACATATCAAGGCATCAAATGGTAATAAGAGAGGATTAATATTTGGTAATTTAAAGGCTTAGGAAACATGTTTTCAATCATAGCACAAAATCAGGAAAGAAAATGTACAACATGCGATTTCTATGAATAAGTGTGAGAATAGTGGATAAAACCCACTCAATTAAGCACAAGATAAACCATAAAATAATGGTTTATTAGTCACCTCCACCAAAAATTCTACTATTGCTTGGGCCTTAATTGCATGTTGAGGTTCGTATTGGATGTCGTACTGGGATAGTTCTATTGCCCATGTCATCATACGGCCCGCCAGGTCAGGTTTTTGTAAGATTTTTCTGATGGCTTGGTCGGTTCTCAAAGTGATCGAGTGCCCCTGGAAGTATTGCCTTAATATCCGAGAGGAGATTAGTAAAGCATAAGCTAACTTTTTCAGCTTGCACTTTACTGATGAAGTACATTGGCTGCTGGATTTTGTCTTCTTCCAGAAACAAAACGATCGCTATGGCTTCCTCTATTACAGCTAGATAGAGGTATAGGTCTCTCCTTCTTTCGGCTTTTCGAGTACCGGTGGTTTTGATAAGATCCTCTTGAAGTGGTTGAAGGCTTCCTCACAAGTTGGATTCCATTCAAAGGCTATTTCTTTCTTCATTAAATTGAAGAAGGGAAGGGCCTTCGCTGCCGATGCCCCAAGAAAACAAGACAAAGCTGTGAGCCTACCTGCCAGTCTTTGGACATCCTTAACACATCTTGGACTTGACATCCAGAGAATGGCTTCGCATTTGTCTGGGTTGGCCTCCACTCCTCTTTGTGTGATCATAAAGCTCAAGAACTTCCCAGCTTCCATGGCAAACGCACACTTGAGGGGGTTGAGCCTCATATTGTGCTTTCGAAGCGACCCAAAGACAGCTTCCAGCTCGGCAACCAAACTACTCGGTTCAGCCGTCTTTACCAGTATATCATCAACGTACACTTCCACCGACTTGCCGATATGCTCCTTGAAGACTTTGCTCATCAATCTTTGATAGGTGGCCCTCGCATTCTTCAATCCAAATGGCATGACCCTGTAGCAATAGGTCCTTGTTGGCATTATGAACGCCGTTTTTTCCTCATTAGGGCGGTGCATCAGGATCTGGTTGTACCCCGAGTACACGTCCATGAAGCTTAGGAATTGGTATCATGATGCCGCATTGATAAACCCCAATTTTGTGGTTTATCTTGAGCTTAATTTGGGAGATTTTATCACCTTTTCTCACATTTATTTAATGAAATAGCATGGTTTTGCAATTCTCCCTAAATTTGTGCTTAAGTGTGAAAACATGCTTTTTAGGCCTTAAAATAGCTACATTTAACTCACTTTAATTCCATTTGATACCTTGATATGTTTGTTAAGTGATTTCAGGTTTAGAAGGCAAAGATTGGATTGAAGGAATAAAGAAAAAGCATGCAAAGTGGGAGAACTCATGAAGAAATGAAGGAACCGTAAAGCTGTCAAGCCTGACCTCTTTGCACTTAATCGACCATAACTTGAGCTACAGAGGTCCAAATGAGGCGGTTTTAGTTGTGTTGGAAAGATAACATCCGGGGCTTCGAAATGATATAAAATTTGCCATAGTTGCATCGCATATAGGGGCGCGCACATGCACTGTACGCGTGCGCACTGATGGAGTTGCGTGGGTCCACTTTAAGCAACTCGTTGAGGGCGATTTCTAGCTCATTTTGGACCCAATCCAACTCATTTCTGATGCTATTGAACCCAAGGATTGAGGAGAGAATGAACCAAGTAGTCATAATTTAGTTTTTGTCATATTTTAGGGTAGAATTTTAGAGAGAGAAGCTCTCTCCTCTCTCTAGATTTAGGATAGAAATTAGGGTAAAGTTAGGTTAATCACTCTCAAATTTTTCTTTCAATTCTTGTTTTGATTTTAATTCTCACTATATTTTAGTGTTCTATTATCTTAATCTTCTTAGTTTCTCTTGTGATTTCTTATTTTGCTCTCTTTTATGTTGATGAACCATTGTTGGATCTTAATTTTCTTTAATGCAAATTTATGTTTCCATGCTTTTCTATGTTTATCTTCATTGTTATTGTTGATTTCTTGCTTATGATAGTTATGGGTTACCTTTAATTCTTACATTTTATGATGTTTACTTTTCTTGCATACTAGGTGTTTGATAAAATGTTTCCTCTAGTTTTTGAGTAATTTTCTTGGCTCTTGGCCTAGGCTAAGAGAATTGAGTGACCTTGAGTCATTGGGTCTCATTGAATTGGTGATTTGAGAACCCTTGGTGGTCAATTTGATAACCATTGATACTAGCCTACTACTAAGTCAATTAGTAGCTAGGTTAGAACCTATGGATTGATGTTGATCAAGCCATTTGATATACTTCAAGTACAGAAGTAAACTTGATGAGCTTGGTTCCTCATAATTGTCAATATATGGTTTGTAGACAAGGATGTTGATCTCAATTACCTATGTCTAGCCAAGAGCTCTTTTCCTTTATTTTACTTGTTCTTATCATTTACTTTCTTGTTGTTTACTTTTTTTGTCAAACTATAAAATCAAACCCCCTTGCATTTTCATAGCCAATAATTGAGCACTTCATTGTAATTCCTTGTGAGATGACCCGGAGTTTAAATACTTCGGTTAATTTTTATTGGGGTTTGTACTTGTGACAACCAAAATTTTTGATGTGAGAATTGTTTGTTGGTGTAGAACTATACTTGCAACGAGAATTAATTTTGTTAAATTCTATACCATCAAAGAATTCGCTCATCACGCGTCTACTAGGGCATCGATGTTAGAGAGAGGGAATGAATCTTTTAGACATGCCTTGTTGAGATTCGAATAGTCAACGCACATTCTCCACTTCCCGATAGCAAGTACCACGTTCGACAGCCACGTTGAATACTCTAGCTCCCTTATGAAACCGGTTTCTAACAAGCTAGCCGTCTGCCTGGATACCTCGTTAGCCCTCTCAGGCGACATCTTTCTCCGCCGTTGTGCAACTGGTTTAGCATCTGGTTTTACAGCCAGATGATGTGCCATAAAATTGGGGTCTACTCTTGGCATGTCAATCGGGGTCCAGGTGAATAGATCTCTGTTTGCTCTGACGGCCTCGATGAGAGGTCCTTTTAACTCGTGGGGGAGGTTTCGGTTTACGAAGGTAAACTTGTCCTCTGTGTCCCCTACCCGGAACTTCTCCATGTCTCCCTAGGGATCTGGCCTCGGCTTGTCGTTAAACCTTGCATCCAAGTCAGCCAATAACACCCCAGATGCTTCCTTTGACTTCTTCCTCAAAGATAGACTGGCATTGTCGCAAGCGACCGCCATTTTCAGGTATCCTCGGATGGATCATGCAGCTCTAATGTCCGTCACAAACTTCATCGTTAGGAACTTCATACATACGACAGTCGAGAACTCGTTGATAGTTTTTATTCCTAAGATGACGTTGTAGGCTGTAGAGTCCCTCGGGACCATGAACTCTACCATCACTGATCTCTTGCTTTCCCTGGATCCAACATATATCGGAAGTGTGATTAGCCCATCAAGCCTTATGTAATTATCTTCCAAGTCGGCGACCTCGTGCTTGTGGTTTTTGAGGACATTTTCTCTGATCCCCAGCACATCGAACACATTCCTAAACAGGATGTTCAAGTCAGCTCTAGTGTCCACTAGGATTTGCTTTACCAGGCCCATCCCGATCATCGCTGTAATCACCATAGGCAGGTTCTCGAGGAGATCGTGATACCATCGATCTTCTGAGTCGAAAGATATTTCAGGGAGCTCCGTAGATTGAGCATTGGGGCTTCCCAAAGACATAGCTAGGATCTTAGCATCCTTTTTGCTGCTAATTTTGACTTGGGTGATTCATCTCTCCCGACCACGACATTGATGACTACAGTTGGAGCGTTGTCAGCATTCTCGGGTCCCCTGCCTTGGCTTCACAGCTCAGCTCCAATCCTCTTCGAAACGTTCTCGCTCTCTCCTCCTCGGTTCCCGTATAAACTGCGAGAACTCCGTCAGCTTCCTTTCTCGGATGGCCTGCTCAAGAGCATCCTTCAGATCAAAGCAGCCTTGGGTTTTGTGGCCAAAACCTTTATGGTAGTTGCAGTACAAGCTTTTGTTTCCACCCGTCCTATCCTTGAGCTGCTGAGGTTTCGACAGTATGCCTTTATCTGTGATTTGTTGGTAGACTTCCACAATAGGTGTCGTTAGAGGGGTGCAGCTAGTAAACATGCCCACCTGGGAAAACGGCTTGAACAGTTTCCCGAACGTTCCCTCCTTTGGCGCCTCTTTTGGCTTTTCCAAGTATCCAATCTGACGTGCCAGTGGGTTGGGTGGCTGCCGCTTATTGGCAGCCACCACTTGGCTAACCTTCTCATTGTTGATATACTCTCTAGCCATATTTTGGATCTCTTGAATAGTCCAGACAGGCTTGGTAGTGAGGTGCTTCCTGAAATCCTCATTTAGTAAGCCATTTGTCAAGCATAGACTCGCCACCGAGTCTGTCAGGCCATCAATCTCTAGACACTCGTTGTTGAACCGGTCGAGGAACTTCCTCGTTGGCTCTCCAGCACGCTGGGTCACCCCCAACAAGTTGATCGGGTGCTTGGCCTTGGCTATCCTGGTGGTGAATTGGGCTAGGAACCTCTACGCGATGTTCACAAAAGCGGTAATGGACTCTTGCGGGAGCGCGTTGAACCACCGTATCACCGGACCTGCCAAGGTCACTGAAAATGTGTGGCATCTGACGGCATCTCCAACACCCTCCAAGTTGATTCTGGCTTCAAAAGTCGTTAAATGTTCTTGTGGGTCTTTGATCCCATCGTACCTCATGTCCATTGGCTTGTCAAAATTTTTCGGTAGCCAGACCTTGAGAATAGATGGGTGGAAGTAGGTGGCACCCATTATGACAAGATCTCGACGCTTCTTTCCTCGGTCTCTCTTAGTCTCTCCCTGGCCTTCCGACCTACTGTAGGCGTAGGAGTGAGACCGAGCATCGGCTCCTATGCTCGTTGTCCCGCCTGGGGCTTCTCCTATGGTCTTCCGACCTCTTGGTGGGAGATCGGGTGCGAGATAGACTCGGACGAGAGTTTCTGATGTGCTCAGGATGATAATGATCCCTTGCTGCCAACTCTCTCTCCAAGTTTTGCACTCGGTGTCTGAGCTCTTGCATAATTTTTGAGTTGTCATCGCCGGTGCCACCAAACAGGCGTCTATGGGGAGATCAGGAGTGAGGGTCGCCCTGCCGAGACAGAGGTCTTAGACATTCCTGAGAAGAGGTTGATGAACTCACCCTGCTCCTTAGGCGAGTTCCCTCCTCCTCTCATACTTCCCCCACATGAGGAAAAAGCTCTATACTCACGTCAGGTCCCTACAGACGGCGCCAATGTTCGGTTGCTCGGATGAATGGCGGTTCGGATGGAGTTGAGATTGGAGCAACTAGCTGAGATGGAGGATCTGGACCTGAGCGCGAGCCTCGTGGGGCCACCTGCGAGGACACTTCGATGCTAAAGTCAGTGTCCGTACAATGAGGCGGCTAATTAGGGTAAAAAGGTGACGTACCTCTGGAGAGGGGTAGGTCCCTTTCCATTTATACTCTGAACTCGGGTTGGCCCTTTCTCTTTGGTCCATCTGTCTGGAAGCTTCTGTTAGTTGTCCAGGTCTTCTCAGCAAGGCATGAGGTAGCACGTGGGTCACCTATGGATTCGGGTCAAATAGCCCGGCAAGTCGATAGTCCGTAATCGAACTCGAGACCCTTGTTGGGCCAGGCCGGAACAATATATATATAATTCAGTCAACTCATGAACTAATGAGTTAAGTTTATCTAAGTTTAAATTCGGCTCATTTAATAAATGAATTCAAATTCAGACTCAAATTTAATTCACAAACTTATAAGTTCAGCTTATCGAATGGTTAACGAGTCGAATTTGAGATGGTTTATGAGGATGACTCTCTTCCGGTCCTTGTAGGGATAGTAATTATTGAGTGAGGATATATTTTGGTGTTAAATGGCCGAAGTTTTTAAAACATTTAAGATTAATTGGTAGATTCTCAAAAGTACAAGTACCTAAATGTGGTATCGATCTGTACTATGCTTTTAGTATACTTCCGTATATTTTCTTTAGATATAAATAATATAAGGATTATTAAAAAATAATAAGAAGACAATTAGGTTAATAAAATATCTTGTATGTATTTATAGGTTTTTGAAGAAAAAAATATTAATTAGAGTAAAGTATTGTTTTTGTTCTCAACGTTTAGGGTAAGTCTTATTTGTATTCCTAATGTTTAAATCGTCCTATTTGTATCCTTAACGTTTATAAAAGTGATTCAATGTTATCCTACTATTAATTATACGAACAAATCAGATTATATTTTCAATTATTTTCACTTGGATGTATTCATTCTCAATTAGGTCGTACTTGGATGTGGTCGATTTTAATATTATACCCACTATTTGTATTTAGATTTAATTATATTCCTAGAAAAGTGAATTATGTAAATGTTGTCGGAATTAGTTTCAACATTTGATGAGCTATTTTTCGGAATAGATCATCGATTCTATCCCAGACATTTGTATTCTAACTTCAAGAAGAGATTTTTAAAACTCAAACTAAAGCGCTCATGATGTGTAATTGACGGCAGGATAACATTGAATCACTTTTACAAACGTTAGGGATACAAATAGAACGATTTAAACGTTAGGGACACAAATAGAATTTACCCCAAACGTTGGGGACAAAAACGATACTTTACTCTATTAATTATGTTTCTGAAAAGACGTTGCTAGTTTTATAGGCCCTTAAAAGGCCAGAAAAGATGTATATTATAATTTTTCAATGACTGAAAAGTCCTATTTCAATTCTTCAACTACCTACTTAATACTCTTTTGTTACTCAAGTTTTTTGCAGAATTTTCTCAATTACTTGGTTGATATTTTATTCCTCAGAAACTTATAACTCAACCACAAAATTCCTAAAACCCACTGATCTCACTACTCCAAAGAAAACAAATGTGACTACTTTTATCTTAAAAAAATGGTATAAATATCATTTTTCTTAAACTATATCATTCAATAAGGCTTATTATTAGACATCTGACGAATTAGATTTAAAATCACCTAACTTTAGATTTGAAACAATTGTCAACTTTCGATCTTTCTAACTGTCAATTCAATGGGACACTTTCTGTTTCTTTTTCTGGACTCATCTAGACTTGTCATTTAATAAATTCCCTGGTCCTCTTCCATGTTTCAATAACTCCAAGAATCTCCAATATTTATCTCTTCAAAATGAATTAAATGGGGGAATTCTTTCTACTCATTGGAAAGGACTTTCAAATCTAAACACAATCAATTTAGGTGATAATTCCTTTAGTGGAAAAATCCCTAAGACTCTTTTCACTCTTCCATCTTTACAAGATGTCACTCTCTCTAACAATGAATTTGAAGGTCTCCTTGATGAATTCCAAATGCAACATTCTCAACATTGGAGTTAGTTGATTTCAGCATCAATAAATTAGAAGGGCCTATTCCTCCATTTTTTTTTTCATCTTAAAAGACTTACCCTCCTCAACCTCTCTGAATAAATTTAATGGAACCATACAATTAGATATGATAAGGAAACAGCTACCATATCTAAGTGTATTAGGTCTTCCACATAACAATTTATTTGTTGATATAAAAACCAATGATGATCTTGGCATTCCATCATTATTTCCCAACATGGTGCATCTATTGTTGGCATCTTGCAGTTAAAAGAACTTCCAAGATTCCTTAGAAATCAATCTCAGTTCTTGCTTGGATTTGTCCAACAACCGAATCCAAGGAACAATACCTAACTGGATTTGGAAAATTGAATCCATGCTTTCTTTGAATCTTTCCAACAACCATTTCACAAGTTTAGAGGGTTCATTTGAAAATCTCATTTCTAATATAATGATGATTGACCTTCATTCCAACCAAATTCATGGTTCTGTTCATTTGGACTATTCTAATAACAGATTCAGCATTATCCCACCTAACATTAAGAAGTACCTTGGTTTCACTTACTTCCTCTCACTTTCAAACAATAGCCTGATCTGAGTGTTTGACAACGCAAAGTAATGCTCTTCGAGTACTAAATCTTGCTAGAAACAAACTCAGTGGCTATATTTCTGATTCAATGGAAATCAATTAGGTGGTGCTATCCCAAAATCACTAGCCAATTGCAATGGTCTTGAAGTTCTAAACTTGGGAAACAGTCTTTTGAGTTATGAATTCCCATGATTCTTAAGGAAAATTTCCACCGTTAAGAGTTTTGATTCTAAGGTCAAACAAACTTCATGGCCCTATTGCCTGCACAAATTAAAAACCAAGTGGGAGATGCTTCATATTGTTGATCTAGCCTTCAATAATTTCACTGGTACACTACCATGAACACTTTTGTTCTTTTATACAAGAGTAATCAACTATTTTTCAGTCTATATTAGCCAACTTTTTTAAATTGTTTTGTTTATCTCAAAATTTAAAACTTAAATCATAATATCTACACTCTAAATTATAAACACTAAATACAAAATCTCCGTAAAATAAGAACTTTTAATATTAAAAAATAAAAGTTGACTAATATCGACTAACTAAAAGTTGATTTACTAAATTTTTTCTTTGTCTAGATATGGACTTTATCCGATAGTAATTTGAAGTTTATATTTATAGCTACTTAATAAAGAAAATCTCATCTAAGTTTGTTAATGAATAGTAACAATCAAATTAAAATTCAAATTATTGCAGGAATCGTCTTAGTAGTTTGGATTCCATTAAATAAGGTGAAAGGATGAAGTCGAGAAAAAGCTAAGACTTAAAGCAGAGTAAAACGAGTGTCTAGAATTTACCTTGTGCTCTTCTCAAAAATAATTTTTTCTTATTTGCTGGTGTTCTATTATACATATTCCTTACCGTTTCAAAGATATAGCTAGATTTACAAGTGTTCTTGTTCTTGTTTATCAGTTTAATACAGAGTATAGTTTATGAGAATATGCATATAAAGTTGTAAGAAATAAATTGTACGTAGATTATGTTTACGACCTTATTATTTTGATCCGTGTAGAATTTCAGTTACTATTTTTTCACCGTGCAACATATGAGATACATTATTAAAAATTGAGTTATAAGTATTTATTTATATAGAATTTAGCATAATATGTATGGTTGTAATCATAAGTCCTCTTTATTTCTGAAGAGTTAGCTTAGCAGAAGTGAACCAAGTCTTGAGCGAGATTTATTTGCAAGTAGAATTCAAACGCTGAGTCTCAGTCCTATAATTTCATGGAGAGGTTCCATTATTATCACTGGACGTAGGTCTGTGCTAGTGCTATGAGCGAGCCCAAAATGATTATTATATATGACTAACTTTATAGGAAATAAAATGGCAAATAATACTTTAAAAAATAATATAAGGTCCATTTTAGTAGTTAAACTAGGGATTAATTCGCGTAATGCAAGGATTTATTATTATAATTATTTTTAATTTAAATTATGATATATCAGAAATTATCACTGGTCTGTGCTAGTGCTATGAGCGAGCCCAAAATGATTATTATATATGACTAACTTTATAGGAAATAAAATGGCAAATAATAAATAATACTATAATATAAGGTCCATTTTAGTAGTTAAACTAGGGATTAATTCGCGTAATGCAAGGATTTATTATTATAATTATTTTTAATTTAAATTATGATTTATCACAAAAAATAAAAAAGGATAAATAAATTAAAAAGAGTTTAATTATTAATTATTTTCTTATAGTTTTACCAAATTTTTAATTAGGTCTTTATACTTTTTCTTTTCAATTGGATCTTTATATTATTTTTAATTTTGAATTTTGTACTTTTTTATGTCAAAAATGTTAAAATTAGGGTAAAAAACCTAAACAAGCCAAAGGGATATCAAATTTACACAAATAAGCCAAAGCAAAATCTGATTCATCAATCAACCAAAGGACATTTCTATATAGTTCGAACCAAATAGGTTCGAACTCACTTTCCAAGTAATTCGAACCAAATAGGTTCGAATTACACATGTAGAACAAAGCAACATAATTCGAACCAAATTGATTCGAACCCTAACTTGATAATTCGAACCTAATAGGTTCGATTTATACTGAATAAATATTTACAAAGTAATTCAAACCAGCCTGGTTCGAATTACTCAGAATTCGTTCCAGCAAGCAATTTAAGTTACGAACATAGTTTCCGCATCATGTCTTAATAAAAATCGTAAAGTTATTTTTGTCGGTGTGCATTAGACATACATTTCGTTTAAAACTGCGGTGACAGAAAATATTCATTAACTAAAATCCCATTCAAAGCACATCGCACTAACGTTAACAAATTCTATCAGTCACCAACTACAAGCAAGAAAACCGATAATAGTGGAATCTAAACGCGAAATTGAAATAACAAAAGTACCAAAGCCACCAATACACCTAATCATGTCTCCGTGTGTGCTCTGCTCCTCCGAGCTGTGGGCAACTCCGACGTGTGTGGTCGGGCTGCCGACAAAGCCCACATCTCTTTGGCCGGTTCGGATCTGTCTCGTCCATATTGGTCCGTATCCGAGTGGACCTGGGACGACCCTCTCTCGCACGCCTCTTATTGGGGTCAGGGATGACAGTCGGCCTGTCATATGGTGGCCAGAAACCCTCCGGAATGGGAGGTGTGAAACCCATCTGATACACACTGAAGATCGAACTAAGACGATACACCTGGTAGACGTAAGGCTCCCATGTAAGTCGTGAGTAGGCACAACATGCCAGTGCGTGGGGACACGAGAAATGAAGTGCCTGGAAGTATCCGCAGTCACATGTGTGAGATGCAAGCGAGACT
>NC_029788.2:104065898-104073269 GCF_000816755.2 Arachis ipaensis
ATAGTCTTAATTTTATTTCATATATATATATGAAATAAAAATTAAGTGTACACATCTCATCAATTATTACAAGTAATTTTAATAAATAAATTCATAATAATGAAATATTCATGATCATTTTGTAGTAATTGAAGTCCATTTTCCATCATAAGATGAATTCCAATCTAAAAATTACTCTATATTTTTCACTTTAATCAAATTTTGAAAGAGATAATTATGAATAATTTCATCAACTATTTGATTAAGAATGATACAAATGGCCATCAGTTTTGATAGATAAAATCACTTTAATTTATATAAATATAGTTGGTGTACCAACTACTCTTGTTTTCATTGACTGTTTTGTTAAATTTTCTTGATTGTTATAGGTAAGAAGAACAAGAATCATGTTGAAAACAACTTTTGCCTCCACATTTTGGGCAACCATATATTTGCTTTGAGAATCATCAAAATATCAAATCAAAAAATATATGTATTATATACGGAAATTATTTTTAATATGGAAATGAAAATGGCATTTTAGTTAAATATTGATATTTGAAGTGTATTATAGTATTGTAAAAATTATTCAACATGTGGACCAGGATGTTGTCACGTGGCAACACGCTCCCCACGTGTTGACTTCCCACCTACAAAATCCACTCATGATTCACCTACAATTATACCAAATAATCACATTTTTAACAAAAACACCAATATTTTTTTCATATAAAAAAAATTAGTCTATTATGTATTGGCTTTCTTCTTTTTAAAAATAAAAAAATAAAAAACACCAAACCAAACCCATCAATAACAATAGTCTTCATTAAAAGGTACTTAAAATTATTCAAAATTGACTACTGATGAAAAAAATAAGCTAAGAATGAAAGTTAAGGTAAGTCAATTTGAAACTATAATTTCACAAACAAACAAAAAAATTGTTTTAGGTGTCAATTTGAAAGTTATAATATTATTGATGATATATTGTAGTAATTTAGGGTAAAAAACCTAAACAAGCCAAAGGGATATCAAATTTACACAAATAAGCCAAAGCAAAATCTGATTCATCAATCAACCAAAGGACATTTCTATATAGTTCGAACCAAATAGGTTCGAACTCACTTTCCAAGTAATTCGAACCAAATAGTTTCGAATTACACATGTTCCCATAGCCACATAATTCGAACCACCTTGGTTCGAACTCAACCTCCATAATTCGAACCAGCTTGGTTCGAATTACACAGACCATATTTCGTACTAGCATGGTTCGAATTAGTGAGGAGGAGAGCTGTATATATATGGTGTGAAGGTGAGTTGCTATCATTAGAGTGGGGTTACATGGCTAGTGAGGAGAGTTTCGCTGTGTTGGTTCACCACAGAGGATCCATTAAGAAGAAAACTCGTTCCGGTGTAAAGTTCACTGATAAGGATCCTCTCTGTATTATCGTCACGCCTACGACGAGGTATGAGGACCTTGTTAGCTCTGTACTGCTGAAACTCGGTCTGGAAGGTATGAAACGGGTTAAGAAGTTTTTTTATCGATTTCCAATCACGGTGCTCCAGAACACCGTAAAGTACGATTGTTTCACGATCGGGAGTGATGAGGACTTGCAGGTCATGTTTCATTGTCGCCGGCAGTTTCCAGAGGTTAGGACACCAGAACTGTTGGCAAAGTTGGTTGACGCAGTGTCCAGCTTGGGGGGTTCGAACCGGAATACCACCACTTTAGCCACGGTAGCCGGTTCTAGCTCCAGACCTGCCATTGCATCTTCCTCCGTCCCTGCGTACGAGCCACCCGTCCAACCTGTCGCCTCCCCTTTGTTCGCTGTTGATCTCATCGGCAGTGTAGGCGACGAGGTCGGTGAAGGTGGGTATCTGCCGACATCTTTACAGTGTGCTACACCGGCTGGGGTTAGAGATGGATTCTTGGATGATCCAGAGGATGATGATGTCGAGCCGGATATGATTGCTGATGACAGTGGCGATGATGTTGGAGCAAGTGAGCCTGCTGGGCCGGGCGGTGGTTCTAGCTCTGGCACACAACAGTACCCTCCACATTTTTCCTCTTTGGACTTGGATGCCATGAGGCAGGAGGGGGTTGCTGGGCAGCTGGCTGGATTTGGCGCTAGAAATGCTGAAGGGTCTGCAGGTCTGACAGAGTTTCAGGTTGGTCAGCAATTTCCGGATAAAGAAGAGGCCCTGTTAAGTGTCAAGACTTACAGCATCCGGCGAGGGGTACAGTACAAGGTCGTGGAGTCTGACTATCGCCGGTATGTGGGCAAGTGTTCTGAGTTCGGCAATGGGTGCACATGGTTGATTCGACTCAGTCTCCGACAGCGCAAGGGGATTTGGGAAGTCAAACGTTACAACGGACCGCATACTTGTCTCGCCACCTCCATTTCCAGCGACCACAGGAGTTTGGATTACCATGTCATATCGGCATTCATTATGTCAATGGTGAGGGCTGATGCATCCGTTAGCATCAAAGTGCTCATAATGCCACCACCGCACACTTTGGGTTTAGGCCGACTTACAGGAGGGTCTGGTTGGCGAAGCAGAAGGCTGTTGCCCTCATCTATGGTGACTGGGATGAGTCGTACAACGAGCTCCCAAGGTGGGTGTTAGGAGTGCAGTTGACGATGCCTGGTACTGTTGCAGTGCTAAGGACGAGCCCTGTTCGTGTTGGTGGACAGTTGGACGAGTCTCGAGCTTATTTTCACAGACTATTCTGGACCTTTCCACCATGTATCGAGGCATTCCGTCATTGCAAGCCCCTAGTTAGTATTGACGGCACCCATCTGTATGGCAAGTATGGGGGAACGTTGCTTGTCGCGATTGCACAGGACGGGAACTCCAACATACTCCCTGTTGCATTCGCATTAGTCGAGGGTGAGAATGCTGAGTCATGGTCCTTCTTTCTCTCCCACCTGCGTGAGCATGTGACACCGCAGCCGGGTCTGCTGGTTATCTCGGACAGGCATAACGGCATCAAGGCCGCCCTTGAGGCTCCTGACGGAGGCTGGTTACCTCCGTCTGCATACCGAGCATTCTGCATTCGACATGTTGCGGCAAATTTTGCCCTCACCTTCAAGGGAAAGACGCAAGGAGGCTACTTGTGAATGCGGCATACGCTAAGACCGAGGTCGAGTTCCAGTACTGGTTTGATATTCTTAGGACCGAAGACCCGGCGATGTGTGACTAGGCTAACCAGATTGAGTATTCCTTGTGGACACAGCATTGTGATGAGGGGCGTAGATTCGGACATATGACGACGAATATATCTGAGTGTGTGAACTCGATCCTCAAGGGTGTTAGAAACCTTCCTGTGTTCTCGCTAGTCAAGGCAACATACGGAAGGTTGGCCGAATTATTTGTTCGCAAAGGGAGGGAGGCTGAGGCGCAGATGGGTACCGGACAACAATTTAGTCAGCACTTGGTGAAGTGTATAGAGGCCAACTTGAAGACGGCTAGGTGCTTCACGGTAACTGTGTACGACAGGGATAACTCCGAGTTCACCGTCGCAGAGACAACTCCGACTGGTTCTTTCTCACTGAGTACCTACAGAGTCTCGCTTGCATCTTACACATGTGACTGCGGATACTTCCAGGCACTTCATTTCCCGTGTCTCCACGCACTGGCATGCTGTGCCTACTCACGGCTTACATGGGAGCCTTACGTCCACCAGGTGTATCGTCTTAGTTCGGTCTTCAGTGTGTATCAAATGGGTTTCACACCTCCCATTCCGGAGGGTTTTTGGCCACCATATGACGGGCCGACTGTCATCCCTGACCCCAATAAGAGGCGTGCGAGAGAGGGTCGTCCCAGGTCAACTCGGATACGGACCAATATGGACGAGGCATATCTGAACCGGCCAAAGAGATGTGGACTTTGTCGGCAGCCCGGCCACACACGTCGGAGTTGCCCACAGCTCGGAGGAGCAGAGCACACACGGGGACATGATTAGGTGTATTGGTGGCTTTGGTACTTTTGTTATTTCAATTTCGCGTTTAGATTCCACTATTATTGGTTTTCTTGCTTGTAGTTGGTGACTGATAGAATTTGTTAACGTTAGTGCGATGTACTTTGAATGAGATTTTAGTTAATGAATATATTCTGTCACCGCAGTTTTAAACGAAATGTATGTCTAATGCACACCGGCAAAAATAACTTTACGAGTTTTATTAAGACATGATGCGAAAACTATGTTCGTAACTTAAATTGCTTGCTAGAACGAATTCTGAGTAATTCGAACCAAGCTGGTTCGAATTATTAAGTTAGGGTTCGAACCAATCTGGTTCGAATTATGTTGCTTTGTTCTATACGTGTAATTCGAACCTATTTGGTTCGAATTACTTGAAAAGTGAATTCGAACCTATTTGGTTCGAACTATAGAAATGTCCTTTGGTTGATTGATGAATCAGATTTTGCTTTGGCTTATCTGTGTAAAATTGATCTCCCTTTGGCTTGTTTAAGTTTTTTACCCTTAAAATTAACATAATATTTCTCCTAAAATATATGCGGTAGTGTAATTAGGTTTTTAATTATGAATACCTTCAATTTGTGAAAAAATACTCAGTCAACTCTAACATTTTTTTTTACACTTAGAAGGACTTAATTATAAAATTAAAAATAATGTAAGGACCTAATTAAAAAAAATATAACGACCTAATTATAAATTTAGTAAAACTATAAAGACCAATAAAATAATTAAAACTATTGGAGTTACATACCAATTATTTGTAGTTACAGCATAATTGCACGGTTCAAAAAATAATGGGTATATTACATTATTAAATCAATTGCTTATTTAAATTACATTCTAACAATTTATTTTTGGAGGATCACTACAAGGTTTTGGTTATTTGTGATAATTCTTTTTTATTTGTGGAGGTTTATAACTCCTAACAAATGGTTTGTAGGGATTTTCCCAAATTTTAAGGTGTTACGAAGTCTTTTGTGGAAATTTTTAAAAACCTCCACAATCAGTGGGGGTTTTGTGCGTATTTAGTGGGGTTTTATATTGAACTTTTATGACAGTTTTAAATTACTTTTGTGGCAGTTTAAAATCTCACAAATTGACTTTTTAATTTAACACAAATTAACTATTTTGTGAGATTTTCAAACATTCACAAATCTTGTAGTTATTTATTTTTAATTTCAAATCATTCATTAATCTCATCTCATTTATATATTCTTAACAAGTATAATAACCCGTGCCATGCACGTGATAAGATTGAAATTATAATTTTAAATTCTTTTGTTAAGATTAATTTGAATTATAATAATTTGATTAATAAAAATGTAACATATTATGTATTTTTTATTTTTTCTTAATCTAGTATTAAATGTATTAACTCTAAAATAGTTATTAATTAGTTTTAGTAATTTACTTTTTTTAATAAATCAAACATATATACTCAATGTAACCATAAATAACCTAGTAATACTTAGACCCACCAATAATTTTTTATATGTTATTTTACTGTCAAGTAAGAACATATCAAAATCAGCTCAAAATAAATAATAAATTATTAGAGAATTCTAATGTACAAAATTCTCTAATAAACAATAAATAATTTAAACCCACTAAAAAATAACTGAACACTTTTCTTTGATACCTGCAAAACATATACCTGAAATAATATTATATCAATGTTAGTATACAGTTTTACAATCATCGACTGTATTTACTATACGTGACTCATTCTTAAAAGTTATTCTACATACGTGTGCAGTCGAAAGATAAATTACTGGACTTTATTTTATTTTTCTAAATTACTATAATTATGCATTATATATTAAATGCTACTTGTAATATAATTGTAATATAATTATAATAAAGATATTTTTCTGAAATAAATTTAGAAGAGAGAATACTGCTTTCATTTTGGAGGAAAAATGAATTTATGAGGAATTGACACTTCACTTTTATTAGTTGATAATGTATTAAATATTGATTTTATATAATTATAATAAAGATATTTTCCTTAATTAGTATAATCATGCATTATTCATTAAATGTTAATTGTAATATAATTATAATAAAGATATTTTTCTAAAATAAATTTAGAAGAGAAAATAGTGATTTCATTTTAGAGGAAAATTGAATTCATGAGAAATTGACACCTCACTTTTATTAGTTGGAGGAAAAATCCAGTTTTAGTATATTTTTCGTTATTATATATTTTTCTCTAATCACATATCCACTGTTTTCTTTCCTTCGTTTCAGCATTTTGAATCTGGGTTTAACTTGTCGTAGTTCTCACTTCTCAGTCATTCTATTAGATATAGTTGATAACTATTGAAATTCTTTGATTAACATAGGAGAAAAATATATTATTATATGATAGAATTAATATGAGTATATTTTGTTATTAAATACACAAAGTTAATATAAAATAAAATTACACATAAAAAAGTAAAGAAAATAAAATTAAAATAGCAAAAATGATAAAAAGATTATTTTTACAATTTTGTTTTGTCATTTTTATGTATAGAAGATTAGAAAATAATAAACTTTTGACTAAATTAAGTTTGTATTTGTTGTATTCAAATTAAATAAGTAATAAGTTATATTATTTTAATTTATTCCTTAAATTTATATATCATAAAAATCAAATCAATATACATAATTTTAAATTGTGTGATACTTAAATATCTAATCAAATCAATTAGTTGATATAATTAATGCATCATAATGAATTGTATTTAATGAGTTAAACAAAATAAATTAAGAAACACTCTCAGAAACATGCTACGTTGACTCTATCATTAAATGTAAAAAATCAATTTTTATATAATAGAATCGATAATATAATAGACGGCGAGAAAAAGAAAGATAAACATTTTAGATCTTAGGCTGTTTCATTTGGATGTTGTAATGTGGGTATCACGTTATTTTACTTATTCTACCCTATGGACCTTTTTACAACTTTATTTTAGTATCAATAGAATTTCATTACCTTTTAGTAATAAATTAAAATCCAAAATAAAATTGAAAAAAAAAGTAAAGAATATAAAATTATTGATTGAAATTTTATTTTATTTTTTATTATTATAACAGGTATTTTTATTTAATATACCAACACCGTACAAAATTAATCGTAAAAAAAGTATAAAATATAAATAAATATATTGAATTAAGAGATAAAATTATATTTGTTATCTCATTTTTACTTTTAGCAGCACAATAGAATATCATGTACTCAACATAATTTAAGATGCAAATTATAATTAATTATACTTTTTATTTTAAAATATTTAAAATTAATCTTAATATAAATAAAAATAATTTAATATATTAAATAAATTAATAGAATAATATAAGTTAACTATTTTTTTTATTAATTTTGTTATTTTTTTCTGACTACCTTTAAAATTACGACTTTTTTT
>NC_029788.2:104073743-104103786 GCF_000816755.2 Arachis ipaensis
TATTTAATGAGTTAAACAAAATAAATTAAGAAACACTCTCAGAAACATGCTACGTTGACTCTATCATTAAATGTAAAAAATCGATTTTTATATAATAGAATCGATAATATAATAGACGGCGAGAAAGAGAAAGATAAACATTTTAGATCCTAAGTTGTTTCATTTGGATGTTGCAATGTGGGTATCATATTATTTTACTTATTCTACCCTATGGACCTTTTTGTAACTTTATTTCAGTATCAATAGAATTTCACTACCTTTTAGTAATAAATTAAAATCCAAAATAAAATTAAAAAAAGTAAAGAATATAAAATTATTGATTGAAATTTTATTTTATTTTTTGTTATTATAACAGGTATTTTTATTTAATATACCAACACCGTACAAAATTAATCGTAAAAAAAGTATAAAATATAAATAAATATACTGAATTAAGAGATAAAATTATATTTGTTATCTCATTTTTACTTTTAGCAGCACAATAGAATATCATGTACTCAACATAATTTAAGATGCAAATTATAATTAATTATACTTTTTATTTTAAAATATTTAAAATTAATCTTAATATAAATAAAAATAATTTAATATATTAAATAAATTAATAGAATAATATAAGTTAACTATTTTTTAATTAATTTTGTTATTTTTTTCTGACTACCTTTAAAATTACGACTTTTTTTAAAATTTGACTGTGAAATAAAATTAGAGTTGTTGGTCTACACCATTAAAAAAAATACTATGCAATTACATTTGTACATATAACATGTTCTTAAATTTTTATATGCTAAACTTAAGATTATGTATTTCTTTGTTTATGCCATAAATAAGTATTATTTACAATGATTCGTATTGATTAAAAGCTTAAAATTTTTTGTACGTATTAATTTTATATTTAATATTAAAACATGAAAATTTATTATGTTATTTTACTATTAATGTATGTAGTATTACATTATAAAATATAAAAATTAAAATGATTATTATATAGCTTAGATGGATTGAACTAAATATAAAAATATAAAACAGAATTGTATTATTAAATTTTAGTAATTTTAATTAGTTAATAATATAAAATAAGATAGAAATAATTATTTATAATTGAATAGTTTTGGTTGATTAGACTAAAAAAATCGAAAAATACTCTAAATAAAAAGTCAAATTAACTTTAATATTAAATTCATTAATACGATTTTAATTTTATATAATAGTTAGATAATAAATTAGTAAAAATACAAAAAAATAAATTAAGTGTGAGAGTTTTTTTTTTTTACAAATTTTATATCACATCCGTTTCAAAAATAATAAATAAAAATACATCAATTTGATATCTAAGAGAAAATGATGAGATAAAATCATAACACAGTTCTAAAACAAAAGCTTAAATTAAACCATAATATCATTGCACAACACAAATTGAAAGTAATTTCACACTATAATATACCACACAAATAAGTAAATGACTTAAGCTTAATTACGAAATTTTTTTATTTATGCATATATGATAACACCATGGTCTATAAATGCTTCATGGATAACATATCATATATTGCTCTGAATAATGAGCACGGGAGTTGAAGAGTGTGTGGTGGTTTGTGTCCACGATAGTTGACTTCTTGCGACGAGTCGACGACGCCTCATAGGAAGAAAAAGAATTGTTGTAAAAGCTATCTAATGAAAGAGTAATTGATAAATGAATGATATTTTCTTCTAACATATATGGTCTTTTATATATAGTGGTAAAATAAAAATGGAAGGAATCAAATTTTATATTTTTATATTCGGAATAGAATTTGATATTTATCGTAATAAAATTAAATAACTAATAAGTTATAATTCACGTATTTAAATAAATAAATTAAATTAAATAAAAATATTTTTAAGAATTAATCAAATCAGTTAGTTGATACAAATAATTAGTATAATTGATTTTATTTGATTTATTGAATTCAAAAAAATAAATTAGGAAATAATTGATTGAATTAATTAGTTGATATAATTAATTTATTATAGTTGATTTGATTTAATAAATTAAAAAATAATAGGAAAACATATGAGACAATGATTTTTTAACTAAATTAATCTGTATTTATTGTATTTAATCATTATGAGTAAGATTCCAAAAGTGATATTTTAGGATTAAGTTTCGGAAAAAGTAGTGTATTGGTTAAAAAGCCGCCTGAATCAAATTGTGCACATTGGCCAGCATTAAAATAGCATACAACAGTATACAACTTTAGTGCAAATAGCACAAACAATTTATTTGTAATAATAGTAGCTCTACAATAGAGATATATCAATATCATCAGGCAAGAGTGGTTTACTCAGGAGTGAAATTCCAGAAATTAATCTCAGCAAAAGCTGTTTCTGAAATGAACATGATCATTAATATTTCTTACCAGACTCTATTCACATTTGCAGTTCAGAATGTCCTATCTGTATAATTTTTCTTTTTTTTTTTCTTCCTTTGCTGTTTTTCTTGTGAATCAAATTAAGTATTTTATTCATAATATATTAAAAACAGTATTTTTGGGAGATTTGTTTACTCACTAACAAGTGCAAATGACACATCACAATAGTTAAAGTGAAGATTCAACTTGTTAGATGTGGTTATTTGTTAACTATCTTCTACCTTCAACTTGTCATTCTTAACAATTAAAGGAAAGGATTCTAACAATTATATAAAACAAAAAAAGTGTGTGGTTGTGAATGTTCCTAGAGCATGCATTGAACTTGCTTAATCTTTCACAGCACATCATGATAATAATTCGTTTAATCTTTCACATTCTGTCAACTTCAAGTAAAATAACATGATATCAAGTGCATTAACGTAAATAAATAAATAAAATTTAAAACATATAATTGTAGTAAATTATAACTAACCGTGAGTTTCCTAACAGTGACAAAGTTGATGTGAAAATTCTTGATTCCAAATCAGATAATAAGTGCTTCAAATCAGACCTTGTTACTCTGCTAAGCACTCCAGCATCATCAACCACATAAGTTTCTTTTGGAGGACCCTCGTTAAGAACATCAAATTCAGATGCAAATGCATTGACAGTGTACAAAATTGGGGATGTCAATTTGAAAACTTGCTGATGGAAGATGGGGTCTTTTTAAATGTTTACCAAATGCAGCTCTGCAGCTTCAAATGTTTTGTGCTCATAATTTAACACCAGATGAGGACCCTCTAGACTTTTTGTATGCTGCACAGAAAGTGCTTTGTGAGTGGAGGAAATCTCCTTTGGCTTACAAGAAGCAGAGCAATCATGTAAGCTGTTAGTAGATTCCTATTGTGATTTTCTGGCAAGAAATGTTACAAGAAGCATTGTGCCTATTACATTTTAAGTTTACCCGCCTTGTGCATGCAGCAACCCATTGGCCAGCGGCAAACCCTTAAATGGAGCTCAGTACCGCGACAGATTAGTCCTTAGCCTGTCGGGCTAAGGGATACCATAGAAAACAAAAAAAAAAAAAAAAAAATTGAAACAATGTAATTTGAAACTTAATCCAAGTTTGAAATACCAAAAATGCCCTTAAATGGTAAATTTTACTAGCTCCAAAATTTGTTCCTTATTAATTATATATCCATATAACCCTAATTAAATCCTTGTTATATATAATTATTCATTGAAATTAAAATAATCAAATTGAGATATATATGCAGAATCAAGGGAAATAACAAAATACATTGCACATGAATATGCTCATAAAGGAACTCAGCTAATAGTAACCAATGATTCAAAGAAGATGGCTATAATCACTGTATGGCTTGAAGTTGAAGCTATAATCAACTCTTTCATTCTTTTGTAAGAAAAAGGAAGCATGTAAAACAATATTTTATTGTCAGATGTAACACCCTACCACACTAAGCTTTACGCTTAAGTCGTAAAACGAAGGTGGTGTGATATTACGACCTCTAAAATAAAATGAGTACATATAATAGCAGAAGAATTATAATATGCTAGGAGCCTTGAAAAATAGGGGAAATAAGAATTTCAAGATAAAAGCGCAACGCTCAAGAAATGAGTTAACTTGCGAGCTAAGAAAATCATAACTATTAAACATAAGATAACAGAAGTGGGAATAGAGTGCCAAAGATACAAAATAACAAGCTCCTAACTCAGCCTGCGAAGTCAAGACTGGCCGGAGAATATTTACATATATGTACATACATATCCAAAACCTAAAAGTACATATACACAATCCTACCTCTCCATAAACCTCTAAGAGGATCAAAATAACAAGTTATGCGGAGAGAAAACCAAGTACATATATATATACATCATAGCATAACAAAATATCATCCATCAATAGTTCCAATTCAAAACATAATTCATTCTTTTCTAAATGAACTAAACTTAAAACATGCTCATTTTCTTAATAACTCAAAATCAAACCATATAACCTTTGAATCTAAATTTTTTTAAATAATCATATAAACAAAATCTCTAATTTTTATAAAATTTCGGCAGCATCTCCTCTAAAACTCGGATTTTGCCACCCTTTTCGGGTCCAAACCTGCTTTCTTTTCAATTCAACATACCCTTCCTTATCATCATAACAATCACCACAATAAATCTACCTCATATCAATAATTAAACTCATACAATATTCAAATCCAACAACCAAAATTCAACTAAGAATCATAGTTCACAAATCCTATGTTTTTAACACAAAATACCTCAAATCAATAATTTACCGAATCATTAATTAATCAACAAGCACCAAACCAACCATGTTCATCAACAATAACATTCAACTATAATTCTCTCCAAATTGTGAACGTTTTTCTCAAGCTAATTGGATCCTAAAACATCAAAAATCAAAGAAATTCAACATTCCCACTTAAAATTCAAAAATTGGGGGAAATGAGAGGCTGAAGTGGAATATCAAGTTACCTATGAAATTGTTCCGGTAGAAACGTAGAGCTCGACGCAGTGAACGCGTGGCCGTAAACGGTGCGGCGATTGGAGCTCGGACGGAAAAGTTACGGGAGTTGGAAATTTACATGAGGGTTTACGGGAATGTTTCGTTCTTCATTTCCCTGGAAGCTTTCAGCTTCGTTTACGTTGAAATGAGGGGGATGAAGGCTTGGGTTCACTTAAAAGGGCTGGTCCGGTTGGACCGATAGCCCGGTTCGGATCCGGTTCAACCAGTTCAGCCCGTTTGGTCCAATTTTGGACCGTTTTTTTCGAAATTAGTGTCAAAATTCTCGTTTCGATGAGCTCTATTCTAATTTAATATAATATTCACATTTCTAATCCTCCTTATTAAAAACTAATTTATTAACTAATTATCTACTAATTTAACCGGGGTTTACATCAGATCTGTTTATAGAAGTTACATTTTTTGTTGTTCCTGTTTATCACTTTTAATAAAAAAAACTATATTATAATTAGACAAATATAGATCCTAAATGTAGATCTACACACAAAATTCATAGTTCATGCTCTCTAGCACATTTTTAGCAAAATATCATGTCATTTTTCTTTGAACAAAGCAACACCAAAACAAATATGTCTTCAGAAGTTACAAAAAAGGCAAGAGATAAGAACACATTAAATCAACAAAGAAAGAAAACAACAGACAAGAATCAACCTCATGCTTGGCATCCTAGAGAACTTTTGGTCTACAATATACTCTGAAATATACTCTGAAAAATGAAAAATTAATTTGTATCTTTAAAAACAGATCAAAATGTCAATTAATAGGACAAGAGAACAATTAATTAATCAAGTAATTATAATTCACAATTAGAAAGAGAGATAGAGAATCATGATCATAGCAAATAATCAAATCCAAAATAACAAAGACGCAGAGAAACGTAAAGAGGCAAATGAAATTCTTCAAAATAAAATGACATTTATTAATAGAGAAGAGATATCAACAAATTAATAGCGAAGAAGAAGTACCAGCAGCAGCTCGAAGGAGAAATATGGAGGGAGAGAAAGTTGCGTCGAAGAAGAAGCTTTATGCGTAGTCACGGCGGTGGTGGCTCGATCTAGAAGCATTCTACCACGGTACAGCGGCAGAAACGGTGGCAGCAACAACAATGACAGTGGTGACGAAAACGGTGGCAGTAACAACGGCGGCGGAAACTCCACTATGGCAGCAACAATAGTATAAAAACGACACGGCATAAGCTCTCTACTGCAACCGATACGGCAGTAGTGACGATACCGGCGGCGGAAATGGCAGCGGAAATGACGGCAAAAATGGCGGTAGAACCCTAAAAATTACATAGCAGGTTCTCTCTCATCTAACTCAGTCTCGTGCTCTCAGCTAACTCGGTCTCTCAATTTTGGAAAATTGGGAAAATTAGATTTTATTTCAAAATTTTATTTTATTTAATTATTAGTGAAGGTTTTTTAAATTGCCATAAATAAAATGTATTGTGGAAGTTTTTAGAAACCTTCACCAAAATACTCCCTCAAATAAATATTAATCTTGTAGTGGATGCTCTCATAAAGATACATAAAACTTTTTATAAAGATACTTATGTGTCGTATTATTATTGGACGTATTAATGAACTGGTTATTTTTTATTTCTTAACAAGCTAGAATAAAATTGATTTTTTTATAACAATAACAATAAACCCAATTGTTATCAAATCTTGTCGAACAGACTAATTTACATAATCCACTGGATCATGATTTTTTTTAAAACAAAAATCAGGATATATTTGTCTTTTTATCAAAAAATTTAAACATGATTCGATTTAGATTGTATAAATCGATCGATCAAATCGGGTCTAATAATTATAGTGCAAACAATTGGGTTTATTATTATTGCTATAATAAACCGATTTTGTTCTAGTTTATTAAAAAATAAATTATTAACCGATTTAATAAAGATATCCAATAATACCATGACCAAGGTTCTGAAAACTGACCGGACCGGCTGGTTCGACCAGTTTAACCGCGAACCGGCGCTACAAACGGTCCGGTCCTTATCTGAAAACCACAGAAAAAAGAACCGCTCAAAAACCGGCAAACTGGTCAAAAACCGGCCGGTTACGCTAAACGACGTCGTTTTACGTGTTAAAAAAAAATAAAAAAAATAAATAAATTTGTTTGCTGAATTTGTTGCTTCCCAGTCATAGCATCAGAAGAGAAGCCGGTGAATAAGGTTTTAAACTGTGAAATCATGTGTTGTTGCTTGAATTTTAGGAGAAAGAGCAATGTAATGTATTCCTATTTATGATTCCCTAAGACCAAGGTTAAATTAACAATTCAGGTGGAGTTGAGTTTTGTTTATGAGTAATTAAATGCACAAAACAAGAATAGGATTGCTAATTAAATTTGAAATTTCTGATTAGTGACTTGTTAAGGTGCGGTTGTTGTTATGCTGCTGTTTTGTTATGGCACTGTTGTTGTTATGCTGCTGTTTTGTAATGGTTGTTGCTGAATGCTACTCTGTTTTCATTGTGTTGTAGTTGCTGGTTTTGCTTTGATTTGTAGTTGTGGTTGTGTTGGTTTTGCTAGCTTTGTTTGTAATTGCTGGGTGAAGGTTTAGTGTTTTGTAATTGCTGGCTTTGTTTTCTAATTGCTGGCTTTAGCTGAAGAAATTGGAGGGGCTGGATGAGGAGACATTAATGCCTCAGAAGACACCACCACCATCAACATATTAATAAGATTATATGAATTTGATTGATGACATTTAATGTAGTTTTTTAAATTTGAAAACTATTTTAATATTTATGTTATACTATAATTATATTTTAGCATGTTTATTTATAATTTATTTATTATTTTATTTTAAAACGGTTTTTCCGGTTGAACCACCGGTTAGACCGGTTGGACCAGTGAACCAATGAACCAGTAGCTAGAGCGGTTTGATAACCGGTCCGGTTTTCTGAACCTTGATCATGACACATGTAAACGTTTTAAAAAAAAAGACATTTTTAATGTCTTTATCGAAATGATCTCCTTTATTTTTTGCATAAATCGCTAAAAGTTTGTAGCGTTTTAGTATTACATTTAAATCGTTATGAGTTGTAGTGGATTATTAGTAAAACCAAAGTGGAGCCGTTATAAGTAACGGTGATTATGAGGACAAAATCTAAGAGTTAAACCGTCAAGTAAGGAACAGTAAAAAATTGCTTTACAAAATGAAAAATCATTAATGAAGTCTCATGATAGGGCCGAAGTGTTTCTGAAACATCTTGATTCACTTGATGAGGACCAAGCTATGTCCGACAAAGATGAAGATGCCTTGGACACTGAGGATTGAACAAAGATTTTGATGACTAGTCTTGCTTTCTGCTACCTCTGAATGACTCATATTTTGCTGCCTCTGATATCAAAGCTTTGATACATTTGCAATCTATTTTGAACTTTATTTTTAACTTGGATGACTGTAATAACTTTAACTTTGTTACACTCCTTTTGGTATGTATAATTTGCTATCTTTGGCTGTGTTAAATACTATTTGTGCTTGCAGGTTTCTCTCTTTGATAACAAAAAGGGGAGAAAGGATAAAAATGAATTGAAACAGAAACAGAAAATTATGCTCTGTTTCATGCTCTGTTTTAGCTATGATTCCGTTTTGAACTCTGTATCAGTTCTATTTTTGGTTTAATGGAATATTTTGCTCTGATTTGTTCATTATGCCTCTTGATTAAGCATTGAATTTGAGTGAGAACATGGGTTATACATGTTTCCCATCTTGATTGGCTTTGAGTTTTTAATTGTTAAAATCTTGTTCTGTTTAAAGGATCTACAATTCTTCAAAAAATTTTATCTTGATCCTTTCAAATCGGGTCACTTATTGCCTGATCAAATGAGCATATTATTGCTTAGGCATTATTTCTATGAATGAATTGTTCAAATCAGGTTGATCAAAGTACATATTAAGGGGGAGCATGGTGATCAAAAGAAAGGCGGAGTATTACGAGAATCATTAATTAAAGGGAAGTTTTTTCTCCTAATATTTTTTAATTTATTTTAAAAGTGTTTGTCATCAAGGGGGAGATTGTTAAGTTTTGAAAACTAATATTTGATTAAAATAATGAACAAACATTATTAGAGAATAATCAATTGTTTATATGATTATGTTGTGTTTGTGTGCAGAAAAATAATTTTATAAACATGGCCCAAGGAACAAATAATCAATCCCATACATAGTGGTCTATCATAACTAAGCCAAGTCCAATCACAAGTCCATGAACCAAATATGAGAAAATAAAGGAATGAGCCCAAAATCTCTCAAGCCTCATACGGTTACCTACCTCCACTTTTAGATACTTGAATCTCAAATTCATTCCAATTAATTTTCTTGAAGCTTCAACCAAAAGTCAAAAGTCCTCTCTCCTCTCTCCTTTCACTTCGGTCACGTCACTCAGCAAGGAAGAAAGAAAGAAAAAGAAAGTGCAGAAGCTATGGTGGATTGAAGGACAAAAGACTTGTTTCCAAATCCAAGTAAGAAGAAAGGGATACAATCAAAAAGCTAGTCACTCGTCGGTCAGAACACATAAAAAAGTTTCTCCTTTTGTGCTTCACCAAGGAACTAAGGAGAAATCAGCCAAGCATCAAGAACAGAACAAGCATCAATGAAGAAAATGAAGTCAACTATGGTCAGAAGCTCATCAACGCTCAAAAATAAAATTTAGAGCCAAAGCAAAGCTCCACAGTCAAGATTGAAGAAACTTGAAGAAAAAGGATGAGAGAGAATGGATAAGCTACATGCAACAGATTCAGATCTCTCTCTCATCACTGACAAAGCCGCTGCAAGCTATGATGATGAAGAAGAAGACAACATTATGGTTGAACTTGATTCAACTTTGGAAGCTTCACTCTTTTATAATAAGGGTGAACGGCCCAGGGTTAAAGGTAAGGAGAGTAAGTAAAAATACAGAGTTCAATTCTCATAACTACCTAAGATGATTGAGTTCTTCTCCTTCATGTAGATCATTTAGTATTTTCTTTTTCTCAATTTTTGTCTGTCTGAGTCTCATTGAAAAAGGCAAACATGGTGAGGTTTGTAAGAAAAAGTCAATGAGAAGTAAAAGGAAGTGAGTTAAACCGTGAGAAAAAGTCATAAGACGTCTCAGAGATTTTTTGTACATCTTTCTATTTTGTATCATGATTCTGTGGGGATTCCCTTGCAAATTGGGTTAGCACTTTGCTGTTGAAAGTTTTATTGGGGTCTAGTCAAGTTCAAATTGGGTTGAATCTGGATTTGTCCCATATAGGATTGGGTAGATCCTAGGAAAAACATCAGTGTATATAATGTGTTGAAAATATAGTGAAATTCCATCATAATTGTGATGGAGACTGGATGTAGGCTACATTGCATTAGGTAGCTAAACCAGGATACATCTGTGTGTCACTTCTTCTCTACTTCACTTCTGGTTCTGTTACTCAGGAGACAAAAATAAAGTATCTCTCAACTCGTCACGAGACAAAAGCAAAAATATCTCCTAAGTTTCTTTGAAAAAGCAAAAAATAATATTCACAAAAAGGAAAACTAAGATTCAACCCCCTTCTCTTAGCCACTGATAACCATCAAATTTTTATCTATAGCTTATTATATGTAACACACGGATTTGGATCATGTAAATTTTGAATTTTATTTAAGAGGATAAATTATAATCTTTCATCATTTATATTATAGGTGAGACAAGAAAAAATATGAGAGAAAAAATATTCAAAGAGTGAGATATTATACTTTCTCTTATACTTTATCTTTTCAAAAAAAAATTAAAATTTAGAGAATTTAAATTTTGTCACACATCGACGGTTCTAAAAATTAAGTATAAGAATGACTTGAAAGTTTTGTTCTTGTTCATAAATTCTGTAATGAAAATCTTTTTTCAGTATCTTTGTGTATTTTACTATTTTCGTTTAAAAAGTAAAAAACAAAAATTACTTCATATATTTTTATATATTATTCTTTGCTGCGTGCATGAGACGAGGACATACGAATATTTCCAATCAATAATGACACTCCAATTTGCTTGAATAATGGAGTTGATAAACGTACACACAGGGTTGGACTAAGAGGTAGAAAGTAAATCTCTATACAGAAGGCAATCGTGTCTCCATTCTGCTGAGAGACTAAAACTAAACAAAATTCTCTAAACAAAAGAAGAAAGACAGGACATAAGTCATACATACTGTTGTTATGTGCAGAATTACCTACCTTCATACCCAATTCTAAATTCAATGCGTACATTTGTACCCCATTATCGTGTATCAACAGCATTTTGGGGCCAACAATTTCTCTCCACTACTAGAAGATATTTTGAATTTGTCAAAATATGACATGGGAACAACATATTCCTGGTGAGACATGTCAATCAACAAATTTTGAGAGATGTGCAGAATATTAATCATATAATATTGCTCATAAATTTTACCATACGTACCAACTCTAATTACTGTTATGAAAAAAGTGAAACTAAGATATTGGAAAATGTTATTTAATATCAACACAATCTTATTTTATGTCAATATTCACTTTATTATCATTAGATGTTAATGTGATTTATTAAACATTTAGTAGATTTTTAAGTTTCTTTTACCCTTAAATCGTATTAGAGAACTTTCCTTCATTTTAATAGATTATTAAGTTTTTTTACCCTTTCCGAGGAGTTAAGTTACAGAGAAAGAAATCAAGAAGGTGGTGAGAGTCAATTAGCAAACGAAGATTACCATATTTATTATTTTGGCAATTTTAAATTTTAAATAAATAAATAAATTTAAATTATATGGCAAAAGTTGATTGGAGTGAATAAATTTTCTCATTTACTATCATAACAACCGAAAAAATATCTGATAGATTAGTGATGGCTAATTTTACTTATTGTAATCTAGCTTGCAGCGTAATTATTAAGATGAGATAATTTGGTGTTATATCTTAAATAATGGCCAAAAATTTTTAAAACGTTGAAGATCAACTTGTATTGCATTTATATATTTATATACATTTTATTTGTTATATAAATATGAATATAAAGAGGATAAAAAACAAAACAATGTAATTACTTTTATCGGTGGAAATAAAAAGAGAAAGGTGTAGATATCAAGCGGTAAGTCCTAAAACAAACAAAACTAATTGAATACGTCGAAATCGTATCTGCAAAGGGAGTCAAACGGTAAGAATAACTTTTTAAGTTATTTTATTTATCTTTGGGATTCTATCTTAGACAGGGTGACAAGTATTTTATGAAAATGAATCTAATATTCCGCACCCAAAGAAATTGATGTATTTTACTATTTTAGATATTTTTTTTAGTAATACTATACCGCGAGTAAATATTATTATTTTAGACTAATATTTAATCAATAATAATTTACATTCATATTTATAAAAATTTGTACATATAAAATACATAATTTATATTTATATTTATTAAAATTTATACACATAAATTAGCATAGTTTACACACATAAATCAGTAAAATTTATAGTTCGAAGACTTTTTTTTTCTTTTAAGTATTTTTTTAGGTTGGTTAATATATCTCCTTAGATATCATGAATAACATTGTAAAATGCCATGTTATATCTATTAATTTTCTCAAAAAATCAACTTTTTTTAACCACCAATAAACTAAAAAAATAATAAATAGTAATACTCTAAATCAGTCTCTAAAAAATTTTTAGTTGAACATTTTAGTCGTTAATAAATTTTATTGTCAAATTAGTCTCTAAACTTTTATTTCATTAGATAAATGATTTCTTACTCGAGATTGTTCGTTTATATAGAGTGACTGAAATCAAAATTTAAAAATTTTTAATAACTATTATGTCTTATATTAAATAACGATATTGACTAAATGATCTAACTTTTTTCTAAAATTTACTAAATGATCTAACTTTTTACTAATTTTTTTTTACATAATGATGGATATGTCTAACAAAATAAAATATTAAAGGCTAATTTGATGATCAAAATTTATTAAAAATTAAATTGTCGGACTAAAAATTTTTTAATAACTTATTTGAGATATTACTAAATAATACATGATCAAATGTTAAGGAAGTAATTATTATTTAGATAGAAAAAAGAAATTCATATATTAAAAAAATTAACAATGTTATTTGTACACCAAAATCAACCACCAATGTATTTGTATATAAGTATATGTGCAGTTTAATTTATTTTCAATGTGTATTTGTATTACAATACGTATTTTATACTAATAATTGACTTTAATGACTAATTTTTGTGTACATGTAGCATTACTCTAAAAAAAATAGAGAAATATTGACAAATCAAAAAGTTAGTTCCAATCTTTTCTAAAAGAAAACAGAAAAACTGACTAGTCACCCCTGCCATGGAGGCATGGATCATCAAATTCGCATTCAAATATACTTGCTTTAATCAAACACTCAGCTATAAAAGGAATAGCTTCAGTCAAAGAGATACACAACCTTCACCCTACTTCAAAGTTTAAACACTAACTGCCAAAATAAAAGACATGATGCCATTTCAAAAGCTTTTATTTTCTTTCTTCATAAACTACTTATGCATGATGAGCATTATTGCCGATATCTATGCATCTATTACTACAATCCAATGCCTAAGCCATCAACAATTCATGTTGCTAAACATGAAGCACAACCTTGTATACAACCCTTCCAAATCAACAAAACTTGTTCACTGGAATCAAAGTGGTGTTGTTGATTGCTGCCAATGGAATGGAGTATCATGCAATAATGGTCATGTCACTGGCCTTGACTTGAGCCAAGAATCTATTTCTGGAGGTCTACACAATTCTTCAAGTCTCTTCAACTTTGAACATCTGCATAGCTTGAATTTGGCTTTCAACAACTTTGCCTCTTTCATACCATCATTGTAAAGCTGAAGAATTTGAGGCATTTGGACTTATCTAATGCTGGATTTTGCGGCCAAATTCCAAAGGGTATCTTCCACATTCAAACTCTGAAGACGCTTGATGTATCAAATAATGAAGATCTTGAGGGATCCTTACCAGAATTCCTACAACTTGGACAACTTGACACATTGATTCTTAGCAACACAAATTTTTCTGGACAGTTAGTAAGTTCTATTTCTAATTGGAAACAGTTGTCAACTTTAGATCTTTCTAACTGTCAATTCAATGGGACACTTCCTGATTCTTTATCTGAACTCACCAATTTGGTCCATCTAGACTTGTCATACAATAGATTCAGTGGTCCTATTCCATCTTTCAATAAGTCCAAGAATCTCCAATATTTGTCTCTTCTTCAAAATGAACTGGCCGGAACAATTCTTTCTACTCAATGGGAAGAACTTTCAAATCTCTGCATAATCAATTTAGGAGATAACTTCTTTAGTGGTAAGATTCCCAAAAGTCTCTTTACAATTCCATCACTACAAGAATTTACTCTATCTGATAATGGTTTTGAGGGTCTCTTGGATGAATTCCAAAATGCAACAGCTTCCACATTAGAGTTGGTTGATTTGAGTATCAACAAATTAGAAGGGCCTATTCCTTTGTCTTTATTTGGTCTTAAAAGACTTAGCCTCCTCAATCTTTCATCAAATAAATTCAATGGAACTATACATCTAGATACAATTCACAAACAACTACCGTATCTAAGTGTATTAGGCCTTTCAAATAATAAACTGTCAGTTGAAATAACTGATGATGATTCTAGCCTTTCATCCTTTCCTAACCTGACAAATGTATTGTTGGCTTCTTGCAATTTAAAGAAATTTCCAAGTTTCTTGAAGAATCAACCAAAGTTATTTGATTTAGACCTATCCAGCAACTTGATTCAAGGGCCAATACCTGAATGGATCTGGAAATTTGATTCCATGGTTGCCCTGAATCTTTCCAACAATCTTCTCACAGATTTGGAAGGCCCTTTGAAAAATCCGAATTCAAGTCTTATGATGATTGATCTTCACTCCAACCAAATTCGCGGGTCAATTCCATATTTCACAAAATATGCTGTACATTTGGACTTGTCAAACAATAAATTCAGCTTTGTCCCACCTCACATTGAAAAGTATCTTTCCTTCATGTTTTTCCTCTCCTTATCAAACAACAGCTTTCAGGGAAAAATTCCTGAATCCTTTTGTAACTGTTCTTCTATTAGAGTGCTTGATCTTTCACATAATAACTTTGATGGCCCCATTCCCAAGTGTTTGATAGCAAGAAATAATACTCTTAGATTACTGAATCTTGCTGGAAATAAACTCTCAGGTCATATATATGACACAATATTCTCAAGTACATGTAATTTAAGGTATCTTGATCTTAATGCAAATCTACTTAGAGGTACCATACCAAAATCACTAGCCAATTGCCGAAAGCTAGAGGTACTAAACTTGGGAAACAATATTTTGAGTGATGAATTTCCTTGCTTCTTGGGCAACATTACGAGCTTGCAAGTACTAGTTTTAAGGTCGAACAGACTGCATGGACCTATTGATTGCAGCCACAACACAAGTCATTGGAAGATGCTTCGTGTTGTTGATCTAGCCTCAAATAAATTCATCGGCATACTACCTGGAAAACTCTTGCAAAGTTGGACAGCTATGATGGATGATGAAAATTACGCAAGGGAAAATGGAGGCTACTTGTTTTTTAACATGTATGATTTTGGTCATTATATTCATTTCAATGATATGTTAGCACTGATCAACATTGCTATTGTCAAAAGATTGGCCAAGATCTTTGCAAATGACCCTCCTTTTATGTTTGATGACATGTTGAATTATGCAACCAAAGGCAATCAATTGCCATATGGAGGAACCTACTTGGATTCAGTTACAGTTGTCAACAAAGGGATGCAAATGAAGTTGGTCAAAATTTTCTCAATCTTCACTTCCTTGGATTTCTCATCCAACCAATTTGAAGGTTCAATACCAGAAGAGCTTATGAGTTTGAAAGCTCTGAATGTACTCAACATGTCACACAATGCTTTCTCTGGCCACATTCCATCATCCTTAGGAAATTTAACTGCGCTTGAGTCTTTAGACCTATCAAATAACACTTTGTTTGGAGAGATTCCAACAGAGATTTCAAGTTTAACTTTTCTTGCAGTGTTGAATCTATCCTTTAATCATTTGGAGGGGGAAATTCCAACAGGAACACAAATTCAATCTTTTGATATCTATTCCTTTGAAGGCAATGAAGGTTTATGTGGACCTCCTCTAACTAATAATTGTGGCGATGATGGAGTTCAAGGGTTGCCACCAGAACCATCAGCATCTTCTGAAACACATAACTCAATTGATTGGAATTTCTTAAGTGCTGAATTGGGATTCACTTTTGGGATTGGTGTTATCATTCTTCCCCTTATCTTCTGGAAGAAATGGAGATTGTGGTATTCGAAGCATGTGGATGATTTGCTTTGGAGGATCATTCCTCATCTTGATTTCGTATATGAACAACGTGGACAACACAAGTACAGAACTCTAAGGTGGATATCTGCATGATTTCATGAATGGTCGGTAATGAGCATATAAATTTTTATGCAGTCTTTTCTCATATCTAGTATTTTAAGATTTTGTATAAACATGAACTTTATCCAATAGTATATAGCTACTAAATAATGAAATCGTTATCTAAGTTTTTAATGAATAGTAACAATCCAAATTCAAATTATTGCAGGGATTGTCTGAGTGGTTTGGGTTCTACTAGATGAAGGTGAAAAGATGAAGAGAAAAAACTAAGAATCATAGCAGAGTAATATAAAAGGAGTGTTTAGAATATACAACACTTGAGGTTCTCTAAGAAATAGTTTTTCCTTATTTATTTGCTGGTGTTCTATTATACACAGTGTTTTCCTTATCATTTGAAAGATGTAGCTAGATTTTATAACTTCTTAGTTCTTATTGTTTATCAGTTTAATGCAGAGTATAGTTTACGAGAATATGTAAGCATAATTGCATGAAATAAATTGTATGAGATTACGTTTACAACTTTGCTTTGTTTAGTTACTATTTTTTAACCGTTGGACAGAGATAAATTATTAAATATTTACTTATAAATATTTAAAAGTTCAACACTCAAGGTGGAGCAAAGAAAGACAAAAATAATCATAAAAGACAAATAACTTCTGTCATCTCCGGCATAGCCATCGACCACATGAGTTATTTACTATACCATTCTGTAGCACATGAAAACGATTGATCCACACACTCTACAACTCCTGTTGTCTTGCTCTGAAATATGACATCATTCCGTCGTAGCCAAATAATCCATATTACTGAAAAGAACCCAACTAGCCAAAACTTGCGCTGCTCGCTTCTCATCGGCATAGATCTCCAACTCTCAAAGTGGTCTTTCAAAGTACCAAGAGCAGTCCACTTTTGTCCAAATGCCGATATCCATGCACACCACACATGCCAAGAGAGCTCACACGTAACAAATAAGTGTTGTATATTTTCAACACCTTTTTTACACAACACGCATACATTATCATTCTGTTGTAGGATTCCCAGTCTACTTAGCCAATCCTTTGTGTTGACCCTGTCTACCAATACAAACTAAACGAACAACTCAACCCGCGGTGGGACTGGACCTTTCCAAATTTCCTTCGTGAATGTATAGCTCAGAAGCTCCTCATTCATGGTCTCTTCCTACAAAACCTGCACAAATGTGTTAATAGAATAAACTCCTTCCTTGCCAAATTTTCACACCACTCTATCTTGTACATCTGCTACTAATCGAACAGATTGCAAGACGTGAAGCAGCTGATCCAATGTATCAGTCTCCCATTGGCGGAGTTCCCTCCTCCATTGGAAGTGCCAAACCCACTCTATTCCATCCCAGAACCCACAATCCCCAATTACTGATCCTTTTTGGTTTGAAATAGGGAAGAGTCTCGGAAAGGAGTCTTTCAACTTTCCCACTTGGAACCATGTATCCTCCGAGAACCTGGTTGATCTACCATCTCCTACTTCCATGGCAAAGCCATCAATCATCTTCTGTCTGACATGTTGCTCCTTTATTTGTATTTGACATATGTCTCTCCACGGGCCCCCTCTCCTTGGTAACTCCTGAGTTGACAACAAGTGATTCGGGTTCAAGCTATTACAGGAGCACACAATCTTCTTCCATAGAGGACAGTCCTCCTTTGAGAATCTCCACCACCATTTAAATAGTAAGACAGTATTGTGGACCACTGCATTACCCACCCCCAAGCCTCTGAGCTTCTTTGGTGCTTGGACCACCTCCCACTTCACGAGAGCCATACCAGGTCGTCCATCATCCTTCCCCCAAAAGAACCTCCGCTGCAAGGAAATGATTCTTCGTGCAACTACATTTGGCATCTTATACAAGCTCAGGTAATAGATAGGTAGGCTATTAATCACCGACTTAATGAGCACCAGCTTTCCAGCCTCACTAAGAACCTTCGCTTTCCACAAGCTTAGTTTTTCCTCCACCTTATCTAGAACCAGCTTCCAAGTTTTTACTAACCTTGGGTTTGCTCCTAGGCTAATTCTGAGATACCTCACCGTTAGTGCTGCCTCATGGCATCCTAGTAGTTGACACATTCAGCTTACCCACTCCTGACTGCAGTTCACCGATATCAAATTGGACTTCTCAAAATTAATGCTCAACCCAGACATCATTTCAAAGCACCTCAGAAGTCTCTTATAGTTTCTCACTGTCTCCTCCTCCGGAGGACAGAATAATATAGTGTCATCAGCAAATTGTAAGTGTGACAACTCTATATTATCCCTCCCGACTAAGAGTGGAGATATCCGACCGTTCCTCAATGCCTCCCCGATCATCCGGTTAAGCACATCCACCACCAGAACAAACAAAAACGGCGATAACGGATCCCTTTGCCGTAGGCCCCTCGGCATGTTGAATGGTTTTGATGGTGACCCATCGACCAGGATAGAAATGGATGCCGATGTAACACACTCTCTGACCCATGACCTCCATGTTCTACCGAAACCCAGCTTTTCTAATACAGTATCAACAAAGCACCATTTAACTCTATCATAGGCTTTCTGAAAATCAAATTTGATAATCGCTGATGCCTTCTTTTTCTGTTTTAGCCATTGCACCGTTTCACATGTAATTAAAGCTCTATCATGTATCTTCCTTCCCTTCACAAAGGCACTCTGTGATTCCCCAACTAAGCCTAGCATTACACTCCTCATTCTCCGTGTCAACAATTTAGAGATAACCTTATATACACATCCAACCATGCTGATAGGTTTGAGGTCTTTAATCTCCTTAGCCCCAACAAATTTTGGCGCCAGTGCTACCCATGTGATATTAGAGTCTGCTGGTAGTCTTGCTGTCTCAAAAAAAGCCATCACAACTGTAGTGAATTCTGTTCCTATCTCGTTCCAACACTTTTTTACAAAATTCATGTTATACCCATCACTCCCTGGAGCCTTAGAAGATTCGCAATCCCACACTGCCTCTTTCACCTCCTCTACTAATGGTAACACCTCTAAAGCCTCCGCTTCCTCCCTCTCTAATCGATTAACTAATGCATCTCTAAAGCTCACACTTGGAGAACTTTCCTGTTGGTACAGTCTTTTATAGACGTCCCGAACTGAAACTTTGATTCTTGCTTGATTCCTGACTATCCTTCCATTAATCACCAAAGACTCACATACCACTTTTGCTTCCAGTGCATCTCCTGTCTCACATACCACTTTTCACAGCACTTCACTAGTGCCCTTCTCCTTGCCTCCATTGTACCATCATAGTGTCCACTACTAACCATATCATCCACCTTCGGTATTTTTGCCTCAAACCTCTTTATTCTCTCATTCATATTTCCAAAATGCTGTTTATGCCATATGCGGAGTGGAACTGACAGTGCTTTCATCTTCTCTAGGAATTGTATGTTACCTAATCCCCTCCATTCTTCCTTCACTATTCTCAAGAACCATTCATGTGTGAACCACGAATCCAAGCTTCGGAACGGTCTCGGGCCATCAAATTTCCTGCTATCTTCCATGATCAAAGGAAAGTGATCTGATAAACCTCTTGGGCCTCCCCTCAGGCACGTCTCTGGATATGCATCCAGCCACCCCAAAGAAACTAGACTCCTATCAATACGACTGCACGACTGTTCTCTAAACCAAGTGTACTTACGATCGTTTAGTGCCAGATCAATTAATTCCATGTCATTTATCCATGTTCTGAAATCTTCTGCAGACGCTGATAGACTGGTCGCTCCTTTTCTTTCTTCCAAATGCAGAATTCATTAAAATCCCCAAGTAACAAAAAGGCACCTGATATAGTCCTGCAATATAACTCAGTTCTTTCCACATCAAAATCTTTTCACCTCTCACATGCGATCCATACACTAGGCAATGAAAATTGTCTTTCACCACAACTCCTTCTACACACATCCATCTATCTCCTTTATAGAAATTTACAAATTAAAGACTGTTTCATCCCATATTAATAATAACCCTCCAGATGCCCTAACTGAACTTACAAATTCCCAACTGGCTCTGTCACTTCTCCAGATACGAGCAACATCAAACTTAGTCACCATTTCCTTCTTTGTTTCTATCAACCCCAACATTTCCAATCTAGACTTACTCTTAAAGTTCTTTAGCATACTAAATTTTGCAACACCTCCCAACCCCCTTACGTTCCAAGAACTTAAAATCATTGAAAAAAATTATTGCACACCTGTTTTCGATTTTTGGGCCGGCTTCTTCGGACTTTTACTTTCTGCTTTGCTTGTCGTCGCTTCAGAGCAATTGCTTCATTTTGTTCCTGTAAAATAGTCATAATGTCCTCCTCATCACTGCACTGAGCACCTGACTCTACCGCTAGTTTCCAGGCCTCTTTGTTCTCTGCCATTTCCTCTTCCCAACTTGGTCGTTGTTCCTTTCTATAGAATTTACTACCACCATCCGTTCCAGCCTCCACTCCTGATCCTGAATCGGTATCGTGCACGGTTTTTTCCTCTTGCCCAGTCCCGTTACATTGAAGCCGACCATCCATCAAGATTCCCCCCTCCTCCAGTCTCAATCCTGTGTTGCTTTGGATCTGACTTCCTTCCGCTGCTCTATTTACTATGCCATCATTAGTGTACTTTCCCGCGTCTGCACCAATACTCATCAGTCTCTCCTTTCCCAACTTACATGATTCAATTTGTGTTTGTGCTTGTTCGACAGATTTGTCAATTTCCTGTCCCCACTTCCGTCAATCTATGTCATCCTCGATGGCCTCCACATCAGTACTTCGCGCTCCTACAAGCTTCTCAGCCATCGCCCTCCCTGCATCCTCCTCCAGATGGTGCTGCTGTCCCCGGTCCTCTTCCATCTTGCGTTGAAGTCCACGGCACTCGAACCCAGGCTCCTTGTGCGTCACTTCCACGGTCAGAGGTTGCATCCCGTGCCAGATCAGCAAGGCCCCAGGTTCGCTCGCCTCCGACACTGGCCAACCGCATCCGTCTGCCCGTCTCCTCCTCCTATCGTCTGCCGAACCGCTGCTTGGATGCGCCGTTCGCGCAGCAAGCTGGAGAATAGAGCGCGTCTGCTGCCGGGTCGCATTGGGAGCTGGGTCAGGCCCTACCCGGTTTGAGGGACCAACAGCTACTGCTTTCTAGCGGGCCCGCTCCAACAGCCAAGCCTCATGTCCCATTACTAGCTTATTGGGCCTAGAAGCTACCAACCCATTATCCTTTCTTGTGTTCTCATAAGTTTGGTTTTCATAATAGACTTCATAATTATTTGATACTGTATCCTCCGAGTCAATATCCTTATTAATGTGGAAAGATCCCTAAAAATCCTCTCTCGCTTTTAATGCCTCGTAATTACTATTACTGTTATCATATTAAATTTTCGAATTCATATAACTCCATTCATTCAAATCAGCCTATGAAATTACCGTCCTGCCCTTGTTTTGTTCGTCATTCCTGTATTCGTCTGCCAGCACTGCCGCGATGTCCCAACCAACCACCCTTTGTTCTTCACCATAATTCAATAGACCCCCAATTCCTGCATCTTGCATCTTTTCTCCATTCATCATGTCCCTAGCTTCTGTTTTGTTCTGCCACGTCCGGAAACATTCTTCCCGATACATTTCTCCACCCACTTCTCTTACAAGGACGTCAAACCCACTTGTACCTACTGTAACATGAATCTACTCGTTGATCATGTCGAAGACACAAGTATCAATCAGAACTCTACCCACACTGAATGAGGTACACGATTCTGTCAGTTTATCACATGCCACCATCTCACCCCATTGCTCTCCTATTTTGTGAAAGGTGTCTCTTGACCATGCATGTAGTGGAACTCTGTAACAATCCAACCAAACTCTTCTAGACTCGCTCTTCTCAGTCTCGTCCCACCTCCATATCATATGAAACAATTTTAATAGATCATTCATTCTAAAGGTGTAAGCTTCTTCCGCACTAAGCACTGTATCAAACGTTAACAATGCTTTATACGCTCCTAACTCCCTTACTTGCATCACATGTGGCCATTCCCTATGAATCCTTTGCTGTAGTGTCTTAAAATCAATCGCCAATTTCGTACCTCCTACAATGCTTCTCTGTAGCCAGACGACATTCTCATTTGCTATCGGTACTTCTACCTTCTTTGTCAATCCATTGTTAATTGGATCCTTTCCGGGAGCATTAGATGGTTGCCTAACAACTTTCTCTTCAGCTCCTCTCTCACGCCTTATATGTGAATTTTTCCCTGCAGCATCTTGTTTGTCGAACACTTCCGCTTCTTTGCCCCTCTTATTTTGCCACAGAGCTCCCCTTCTATACTTCGCTTCTCCAACAAAGATTCGTTTACCTCTCATCGTCACCCTGTTCATATGTGCAATGGCCTTCAAAGCTCCTCCTTTTGTCGTATATCGTACAAATGCAAACAAATAGATATGTCCATTTTTATTCTTCCGGGACAAATATATGTCAATGATTCTGCCTGTCCATTTGAACATATTGAATAGTTCTCTTTTTGATATGTCATCCGGCAAATTATCAACGAAGACGGAGAAGGACTCAAGCTCTAATCGTTGATACTCTTCTTTGTTCCAAACCCTAGGATCTTTGTGTTTCCCCACCTCACTCTCTCTCGAACGCTCTGTCGCTCTCGCTCTCTCATCACTCTAGTTATAAATATTTATTTTACATAGAATTTAACAGATATTCTTGGAGAGTTGGCTTAGCAGAAGTGAAAGGTCTTAATCAAAATTTATTTGAACGTAGAATTCGAATGTTGAGTCTCACTTATCTAGTTTGACGGAGAGAGATTGTATTATTATTATCATTGGGTGTAGGTCCATGCTATGAGCAAGATCAAAATTAATTTGATGGCTAACATTTCAGGAAATAATATAGCATATAGTACCTTAAAAATTAATATAAAATCCATTTTAGTAGTTAAACTAGGGATTAACTCGTGTAATGCAAAGCAATTTAAGTTGGTCAAGTAGTCAGTTCACTCGTCTACTTAAGTAAATGTTAGGAGTTTGAATTATACCTTATCCATGCAACAACTTATTGGCCAGTGACAGACCCTTCAATGAAGCTCAGATCTACGACGAATTAATCCTTGATCTCTTGGGTTAGAGGATACCGTGTGCAACAAAAAAAACTCATGTAATACAAGGGTTTGTTATTATTATTATTTTCAATTTCAATAATGATATATAAGATAACCTACCGTATGTCTATTTTTTTAAGAAAAATAAAAAATTTATATATATATGATGGTAATCAGTGGCTAAGAGAACAAGGATTGAATTTTGGCCTCTCTTTTTTTCTTTACTTGTAACCTTGCATTCTGTTGAGAGAATATAGGAGAGACTTTAATTTTGTCTCCTGATATGGTAGGAGCCAAACCAGTGTTACTTGCAAGGATAGTTGTAATGAAATAAAGCTTAGTGAATAAATTAGGAGATATTTTGTTTTTGTCTCCTTTAGTATAGAACCAGAAACAGAGAAGAGAGTAGAGAATGATACACAGATGTATCTTGGTTTGGCTACCCAGTGCAATATAGGCTACATCCAATCTCCATCACAACAATGATGAAATTTTACTATCTTTTCAACAGATTACAATCACCAATTCTTCCTAGGATCTACCCAATTCTATCTGGGATAAGTCTAGATTCTAATCCAACCTGAACTTGACTAGGACTCACCCTAGTTTTCAACTACAAAGTGCTAACCCAACTTACAAGGGAATCCACTCAGGATCATGACACAAAATAAAAACGCTTACAAAGGATTTCTGAAAAAACTTAGGCTTTTTCTCCAAGTCTAGCTCTCTGCCTTTTTCCACTCATTGGCTTTTTCTTACAAACCTCACCATGTTTTTTTACCAATGAAACTCAGACAGTCTAAACTGAGAAAAAGAATTACAAAATGAAAACCATGAAGGAGAAGAACAAGAACAACTCAGGGAGATATGAGAACGGAAACAAGTGCTCTTTCTCTCTTGCATCAATCCTTAGCCGTTCACCCATATTATAGAGGAGTGAAGCTTTCAGGGCTTGAACCATACTTAGCACTTTGTTTGTCTTCTTCTCCAACAATCAGAATCAGCAGCGGTATTCACAAAAGAAAGAGAGAGAGATGACCGAAGCAGTGACATGCAACCATGCCTTTCTCTTTCAACCTTTTTCTTCACGCATCTTGAATCTGATCTGTTCATCTTTGGCCCCAAGTTTATTTCTTGACCATTAATTCATAGCAAAGTGCCATTAACTTCACTTTCTTCATTTTTTCAAAATGGTGCTTGTGACTCAGAAGATTTCTTCAACGTTCCTTGATGAAGCACAAATGAGAAAATCACCTTTTTTTTGTGATCCTCTGTCCAGATGAGATTTTCCCTCTTGTTGTAGATTTTTTCCTTTTCTCTTCTTGCTTGAATTAGGAAACAACCTTTTTGTTTTTGACTGTGCCCTAACTCTAGAAATTTTCTTTTTTTTCTTGCTTCAGAGTGATGTGATGTTAAAGAAAGAGAAGAAAGAGAAGCGAGAATTCACTTTTCGGTGGTGTGGTGTTCGAATGAAATGAAGTTTGAATTACCTAGTTGGAGTCTAAGTAAAGTGTATGGATTTGGGTGTTGGATCACCGAATGGACTTATGATGGATATGAGCTCATTTTCTTTCTTTCCTATATGGTTTAGCAACTTATTAAGGAAGCAAAGTTTGTTTATGTTGAACTCGATAATGGGCCAGTGTGTGTGTGAGAGCTTGAGTACTTGATTCTTGGACCAGTTTTAGTTAAACTAACTTTTTGCACATTAAACAGAATATATCACACAAACAATTTAACATTAATTCAACAATATTTAGTCATTATCTTAATCATAGTTTAATTTACTATACTCAAAAATCTTCCCCTTGATGACGAATATTATTAAATAAATTGAAAGGAAATGAGAGGAGCATAAGGAACTTCCCTTTGATGTTTTCAATGACATGAAACTCCCCCTTTATTTTGATCTTCAAGCTCCCCCTGAATTTTAGTTTTTTATAACTTGGTAACAACAATCTTTTCACAGAAATATTGCCAAACATTCAATGATTATCAAACAGTTTGTATCTTACATTGTCTCTATTTGGAACTGTTACCCTACTGAGAACCCGAAAGAATGATGTTTTCACCCGTTTTGAGAATTGTTTATTTTCAGATGCAAGGTGTGATGCACCTCATTGAGCATGCTGAACTCTCTGTGGAAAGCGAAGACTCCTCTTTATTTTGTACTTAAGATTTTTATTTCTCCCCTTTTGTATATATGCATATGTATATCCCTCTTAGAGGATGGTTCATGGAGAAACAGGTTGTATTTTGTTTACTTCTGAGTTGTATTATACTTTCTAGTCAGCCTTGTCTTCGCAGGTTGAGACTAGTATTGTCATGTATCTCCTTTTGGATTATATATATTGTTTCTGTCATTTCTGTATATCATTGACATTTTCGAGTGTGATTCAACTGTTGTTCTGTTATTTCTTCTTCACGGGCTCCTAGAATATCATATTTCAAATAAATACGGTAGGGTGTTACATTATAGTATCAGAGCAGTTCGTTTCTGTAGAGCCTGAAAAATGGACTGACTATGCTTCTGAGCATACTCTGGGTTGTGTGTACATGCTATTTAGGATGTCTGCTTAACATATATAGCATAAATGTTAATGAGCATACCTTTGGGAATTCGAAGCACTAGACTTGAGATATTAAGACTGATTACATTGATATTAGTTGTTCGGTGTGGACAAGACCCAAATGACATCTCATGGGCATGAGTGAGGTTATCCAGTTGAATCTTACGGCCGTTCTGGAGATGATATTATGAGGTTAACACAACTAGTTGAAAATGAAAATGGAGGTGGTAATGGACATGGTGTTGGTGATGATATTACGAGTACAATGGTTCCGATGAAAATTAGGAGTTTTTTAGAGTTGGTTAACAATAGTATAGAAAATTAGGAGTTTTTCAGAGTTGGTTAACAAGAGTATAGACTGTGCAAGGAAGAGTGCAGTGGCAGGAAGTGACGGCCGGAAATTCTACAAGAAGGGTTAGAAGGAGTGGTAGTATCCCAAGGTTATTAGCTGAATCCTGTTATGGTGAATTGTAGTAGAAATGAGTGCCAGGAATGGGACTACTCTTAATTGCGCTGCTGAGAATGCTGCCATTAGGACTGGCCAGAAACAAGGAGAATTTGGTTGACGATTGATGAATAATAAGTTCTTAATGACAAACGATCAGAGTGGTACAGCAAAAGCGTAGTGATTTTGATGGCTTTGGGGCGACTATGATGTGAAGGAGGAGTTGTGGGACACAAAGTTAATTCAAGGGTTAGTAAAAGGATTGAGGAACAATACGTTGAGATATAAAAGAGGCGCCCTCACTTGTTTTCTTTTTGGTGATCGAAATTTTGAGGGTAAAATTTTTATTAAGGTGGGTAAGATGTAAAACCCAAAAAAATGATAGATAATTAATTGATAAATTAATTATAAGCAAAGGAGGTTAGGAAATAAAAATTTATATTTTGGAAAAATAAAAAAATTTAGAAAATAAAATTGAGCGCAAAAATATAATTAATTGCGGAAAAATGCACATGGGTGTTAAAATCGATTATACCGGCTTAAGTTTGCCCAATACTATGAGTGAAGAAAAATTGAAAATGTAAAAATGTGAAAATGATAAGGAAAAAAATATTTAGAACGAAAATCCAAACACTTATCTTAAAGGTTTTAACCCAAGGTTAGGCCAAACAAACTAAAAATCGCAAACGGGCCCATATTGACCCAAAGCCCAAGTCCACACTTATAAAACCCCCATTCAACACCAATTTCAGCTACATTCACCCATTGAGAGTGAGGGAGAAGCTGGTGGAGAAGAAAACTATGTATATATATATATTTTCTTTTAGGTGTTGGAATGCCTTACCACCTTTGATTTACGACTATAGCGTAAAACTCTGTGTGGTAGGATGTTACAACTAACAAGAGATGAATGCTAGTGAGTCTAGAACAAATTAAATTGTTTTCTTCTCTATTCATTCTTGCAGCGATATGTTGAAGCTCAGTGGTGCATGTAGGGGTGAGGACGGGTAGCGGGTACCCGATTACCCGTCCGAACCTGAACCGAACCAATTAAATTAGTTCTGAAACTAACGGGTAATCGGGTCCAACCCGAACCAAACCGATGGCTTTTGTTAGTGATTGGTTCGGGTATCGGTTTTGAGGGTGCGGAACCCAAACCAACCCGTGAACCCGATTATATATTAATTAAATAAAAAAATAAAAAAATATATATGACTTTTCCATTAGACAATGATTATTCATTATTAATATGTTTGGATTTTAATGAGTTTAGTTTTTAATGTATTTGGTGTTTAACATGTTTGGATTATTTCTATTGATGTTACATGTTTATTGTACTCGTTGAATTTTTTAAGATAAAAATTTGGTTTTTTTTTTTTTTATGAATTTCAAAGTCATCGGATACCCAATTACCCGAACCGAACCAATCCGTTCTTAATCGGTTTGGTTTGGTTCGAGTATATATACAAAAAAATGCAATTCTAAATCAAACCGAACCAATTATATTTTGATCGGTTCGGTTCTAATTTTACCATAAATCCGAACCAAACCGACCCGTGCTCACCCCTAGGTGCATGACTTCAAATGATTTACAAAGGTGTGCCATTATATTTTATCCTTTTATGAAATTTTATGATTCATGCTTCCATGTTGGAGCTGAAGGGTCTCATGTTTCACAATATAAACTTTGGCCCTATTTATGTAACCCAAAATAATAAACTTGTATCTATATTGTTTTCTTGTTTAGAAACTCAATGCAATGGCTTTTATGTTTTCTTGTCTTAATCAAACCTGTTATACAAAGAAAAAATTCATATATGTTTATAGTTTAGTTCTCACCTTTTACATGTGATATCTATCTCATGCTAGCCGTTTTACTTTGTTTCCAATATTGGCAGGTGGCTTGGACATCTTTGCAGATCTTTTACAACATTTCCCAAATAATACACACTTATGCATCCTTTTACACTTTTATACTTTTTAGATTCTCGTTTTGGAAAGAATCGCTTTCCAAACAGTCCTTCCTTTAATAACTTGACAAAAAGAAAAAAAAAGACTAGTATGGTGCACAAGCATCTAACATTGTCTAGAGAAAAGCCACACCCAAAGGGTGTACAGCTCAACCATCACAGTTTGAATCTATGATGTTGAGTTCACATAAAGGCAACTCAACCATTACTCCAAGGCTTCCCTTCCCTTCCTTAACTTAATTTTACATAATTTTTACTTGAATTGATCACTTGACATGTAATTTCTAATGTATATTGTATATGAAGGTTGAAGCTATTATTATTGGAAACAATGAAGAGGCCATTATGATTACTAATTTAACACCACTAATTTTTCCTGCTTCCCAACCTCCTTATTACATGCATTTACTAGCTGCAATTATTAATTTATATTAACTATTTTGTGATTACAGGCCGCTCAATTGATCCATACATCATAACATACATGGATGAGTATGCAATGCTTCTAAGGCTAAGGTCTGATTATTCAAAGTTGAACAAGTTAGTACATGATTTATTAAATATTGATCCTGCAAGACTAGAAGTTTTTGTAGCTCTATTTGTTTTATGGGAAAGGAAAGATGAGAAAAAAGCATTATCCTTTCGCCAACATTCATATATTCAAGAAACTTCTAAGCCAAGAAACCTTTTTTCCCTTCTCTTTTGTCATGATTTCATATATTCAAGCTCCAAAGCTAGCCATCTAATTATGATTATCCTTTTTCCCTCTTAGTAGGAAGTTTGGAGCACAAAATCTTGAAGCTAATTTTAGGTACAAATTTTCTCAAATAAATTTAGGTCTTGTTTGGTCAGCAATCTTCACTTCTCTAAACACTAAATGAGTGAATATGCAGCATACTGCATCAAGTTTTGATGTATAAATTGCTTCTATATCTGACCTTATCAGAAAGCTTCTTCTGGATTGGAGCAAGCGTGTAGCTATTATATGATATTTATATGTTTTCCTTTTTATTATCTTTCCACCTTGCATCACGAAAAGGAATAATATTGAACACTTTTGCAGCAAAATGTTGATGCAGCTGCGGAAAAGCTAAGGGCTAAAGGAATTGAAGTGTCGGCTTTGGTTTGCCATGTTTCAGATGCACAACAGAGGAAGTTCATGATAAACAAAACCATACAGGTGAGGTTGAAAAGTTTCTTCAGATAATAAACTGTGTTGTATGATCTGTTTTTGCAATCTTGGTGCTTATGAGCAACATGTTCTATTAAGGTCCACCACCATGAATTTATATGTACTATGCTGCTCTGGAAGCTATAGACTAAGAATTACTTTAATCCTTTTACCTAAACTTAAGTCTTTGCAAAAATACTTGAAAGCTATGCTCTAAGAAGTGGTTAGTTAACATGCCTAGTTTGTTACAGAAGTATGGAAAGATAGATGATGTTGTATCCAATGCTGCTGGGAATCCTTCTGTGGAACCCATCTTGCAAACACAAGACTCAGTCCTTGACAAGCTCTGGGAGATAAATGTCAAATCCACTATACTTCTCCTCAAGGTAAATGAAAAAAAAGGGAAGAAACAACAAAAAGTGAAA
>NC_029788.2:104103821-104109481 GCF_000816755.2 Arachis ipaensis
AAGAAGTGTCAAAGTCCTAAACAATATAGACCATCCAACATTGAGAATTATGATTGAATTGTTAGCTTTACATGCTTGTATTAAGTTGAGATTTTTTGAATTTACATCTTATGGATTATAACTATGTAAATCTTGTAGAATTCAATTTTTGAAATACGTCGTTGCTATTTCTGTAAAACTTGTGGAATTGAGTTTAGATTTGTTGAAATATAATGCTATTTCTGTAGAATTCAACTTTTGATAATAGAAATAAATTATTATTTTGTTGGTAGACACATAAATTATTACAACAATTAATGAATGCTAAATAAGATAAGTTTTGACTGTTTTTTTTTTCTCTATCTAGTATTACCGTTTTAAGATAGATGTGTAATGAAAATTAATTTAGGTCATATGCGTAATTTTAAACTTCATTTAATTTATTAATGCAAATTACCCCGATTGTTTATTTTTTATTTTTCTCCACAATATATTGTAAGATTTGTAAAAAAGAAAATAAAAATACTGTAAACATTAGTAAGAAATTTCTATTTCATTTCTGGTTTATTATTTATTTTTTTACACATTTTTAAATAAAAAGACTCTGGAACAAAAAAATTAATAATTCCCTAAGGTGAAATTTAAGGGCATGACTTTTGATTTTTTGAGTACACAATCAAAGGCTTCCCGTTACAGATACATTTGCAAAAGTTTTGTTAGTTGAATTTTTCATATGTATTTTTTTTCCCTTCCCTCCTCTACATATAAATATGTAATAACCATGAGTACACGGCAAGCTGACAAAAAAACCAAATTAGTTTAAAATTAGTGTACTAATTAATTAATTTTTTATAAGTACAAAGTGATGGTTTATTTTTTTATTATAAAAAAGAATAAAGTGACAAATAATTGTTTTTTAAGAATTTATATTTTGGATTGATTAATTTAAAAAAAAATATTAATAAAGTTTTTGAAGATAGTCCTATAATTAAGATAAAAACTCTTAATTTAAATTAACTTATTTATGTTTATTATGGTAAAAAAATTTATTGATATTTTTTTTAGGAATTAATCTATCCAAAATATAAATTTTTTAAAATTTATTTACCACTTTACTCTATAAAAATGTTATAAAGTATTATGTGATTCTAATTAGGAATGCATAAAATTACTTACTTTTAAATATGTACCAACTAATCAAACTAGATCAGTTCTATGGGTGTGCATGGGTGGGGTGAAACCGGGTTTGATGTGACACAGACCCGACCCGAAATATATACCGGGTCTATTTATTAGATCCGAACCCGGCCCTAGACCTGATGAAACCTATACACTTTCGGGCTACGATTATATCGGGTAAAAACCGGGTGAAAACTGGGCCATTAACATTACATTACCTTGATACCTTCTTATAAGCTAGCATGTGAAAATATCCAAATTTTCAATACTCCAACCATTATTTGACATGGTAAAATTCACTTAGAAAAATATAACAAGAACCAACTCTTCTCTAAAATTAAAGCATAACCATAATTAATACTAATATTGTCTAATAACACCAAATATTTAAATCAATATAAATAACACAATATTATGCATTAGTCTAAAATCTTACGCTTTTTAAACATAAAACATTAACTTATAGTCTTATAATAACTAATAACACAAAATATTAAGGTGTACAATACTTAAATTCCACATAAGAATAGCCATCATCCATCACTAATAACACAAAATATTAATTGTATATAATAACCGGGCCACCGGGCCGACTTCGGGTGACCCAACCCATAGCCTGGACCCGACCCGAAATAATGACCGGGTCTATTTTTGAAACCCTTACCCGGCCCTAGACCCAATGAAATCACACCAAAATAGCTCCTAAAGTGTTTGGGGCCGGGCCGGTTCTTCGAGTCGAGTCGGGCATACACACCCCTAATCAATTCAATCCGGTTAATTAAAAATCGATTACTAGATCAGTCTAATTCAAAATAAAAGTAATTTATAAGTGAATCGGTTAAAAATTAAGAAATTGTAAAAAATTTGGATAATTAATCAAATCAGCATAATTTTTTAATAATTAATTAATTTAAAATAATAAATTATAAAATAATATTAATATATTTTTATACATAAATATATTATTTTAAACTTTTAAATCTCAATTAAACTTTTAAACTTTCAAATTTTTAACTATGCTGTGTCATATGGATTTGCTTTTAAATTTTTTTCACTTCTACATAATATTTTTGCGCGCATCACAGGGAATACCCACAGTTTATTCGAAGAATGATAAACCAGGACTCCACAAGGCAAAATTTAGTTCTTTAATTTTGACAATAACAAAATACGAGTGAGTCATTCAATGTAAGAACAATTTCAAAGACGAGTAAGTCAACTCACAAGCACTAGCTAGTAAATGACAACCAATTATCACAATTGGTGGAAAAAGAAAACCCCACTTATCTCGGAAGAGAAAACAAAGCACACATGTTGACTATTGTTGAAGGAGACCCACTTTAGAGGGAAGACCCAAGTCAAAGTGTTGCTAAATTCTAACTGAAGACTTGGTTCTGTCGAGAAATTGTTGCTAGGCCTGCCTCAGCTTATGATCTCAATAGTTTGTTTCAATGAATATTTAAGCTTCCTTAATTTTTTTTTTCCATTTATTTTTTGGACAGGTTCCTTCAATTATTGTTCTATTCATAATATTGAATTTCAGCTTGCAATTAATTATTAAAGAACAAAGTTTTTAATATGACGAAAATTTTGAGGGTTGATTTTATATTGGATTTATTTATCTTGTGTCTTAAGAACATATATTAAGATTTAAGATTATAAACTGAGAAAATCTTTTATTAAAAATACAAAAAATTTAAGTTTTCAATATTTAAAACTTTTCATTAATAATAAACTTATTATGTGTCGTTAGAACATATGTTAGCTAAATTTTTTTTATATAATGCATGGCACATTTTTTTTTATTAATGGAAGCGATGATTTTATCAGTTGGTATACATTCTCAATTTCTAAGTTATATCAAAAACATAATAATCTATCTATTTGTTTATCTATCTATCTAGCTATTTATAATATATAAAGTTGATAACAACTATTTTTACAATAAATTTAAATCATTTTTTTATTAATGATGTTACATCAAAAATTTTAATAATTTAACAAAAGATGAAAATTAACTAATTATTTTTAATAAAAAAAATTAAAAATAAAAAAATCTTATTTATTATACATGCTCCATAACATTTTTATTACTATTCGTTTTTTAATCTCTTATATCAATTGTCAAAAATCTTAAAGGGGTGATCAATAATAATCAGAGTGCATTCATAAAAAGGTTGTTGATTAGTGAGAATGTCCTAATAGCACATAAGTACATTCATTTTTTGAAGAATAAAAAATTTGGTGATTGGATTTGGCTTTAAAGCTCGACATGAGCAAAACATATGACAAAGTGGAATGATGCTTCCTATGAAAGGTTATGAGTCAATTGGAGTTTTGTGATTGGTGGATAGGATGGATGAAGTAGTGTGTAACTACTATTTCCTATTATGTTACTGTAGATGGTCAACAACCTAAAAGTTTCTTTAAACCTACAAGAGGTCTCCGACAAGGAGATCCTCTTTCACCCTATCTTTTCATTCTTTGCGCAGAGAGATTCTCCCATTTGCTATAAAGAAGAGAGCAGAATAATGATATTATCGAGCACAGACAGTAGTTGTCCTACTATCAGGCATTTATTTTTTGCAGATAATTCTATATTTTTCGGCAAAGCAAATTAATAGGCATGCCAAAATATAATGTAGGTTTTGAATGACTACAACAGTATAAGTGGACAGGAGGTGAACCTGAATAAATCTATTGTGTTTTTCAGTCGGAATACACCGCAATCAGAGAGAAAAATCCTTGCAACCATTCTTCAAGTCCCAAATGTTGACGCTTAAGACAAATTTCTGAGTTTACCAACACCAATCCAAAAATAAAAAATACAACATTTGCTTATGTCAAAGATAAAGTTACAAAAAAAATTACAGCACTGAAAAAGATCGTTACTATCAGTTACTGGTCGTGAAGTTCTAATTAAATCTGTGGGTATGCCTATCCCGATATACACTTTGGAGTGCTTTAAATTGCCTGAAAATTTCATAGACGAAATTCAGAGACTGCTTATGCAATTTTGTGGGGGCAGACAAGGAAAAAGAAGACTTCACTGGATTAAGTGGGACACACTGTTAGGGGTGGCAAGCGGGCAAGCACGCCCCGCCCACCAGAAGCCCGCCCTTTAGCGGGCTAAGCCCGCCAAATATCCTCTTTTTTTTATTTTTAACCATTAAATAATATAAATAAAGGCATAAAAAAATCTCTTTTGTTTTTTTACTTTTAACTATTATAATTTCTAAAAATATAAACAAATTATAATTTTTATATTCATAAACATTAAAGTCTTTGTAATTATAAATATCTAATAAACATAATTATAAACCAAGTTTTCATCCAAAACATAATTATAAATATTGTTCCCAAAGCAAAATAAATATAATCCAAAACATAATTATAAATATTGTCTCTAAAATAAAATAAATATAATAAAAAATACTCAATTTTCATCATCATTCTCTTGTAAGTTGGGTTGGAAAAAGTTAGATTTTGGCCAAAAAAATTGTAAAAATACCCCTTGTCAAAAAAAATACTAAGCCCGGCAGGGAAGCCCGCCCCGCCCCGCCAAAACCCGCGGTTTAAGCGGTGCGGGTTAGGAGGGCTTTTGCTATTTGGTGGGCCTAATTTTTCAGCCCTGTCCACCTTTTTTGGTGGGTTAGGCGGGCCAGCCCGGCGGGTTTAGACCCGTTTGCCATCCCTACACACTGTGTAGACAAAAAAATCAAGGAAGTTTGGGATTTAAAGATATAAAAGCTTTTAATCTTGCTATGCTAGAAAAACAAGGATAAAGATTGATGACCAAACCGAATTCCTTAGTGACTAAAGTATTCAGAAGCAGACATTTTAGATATTCTTCATTTCTAAAAGCAGATGTTGGCTACAATCCGTCATGGGTTTGGAGAAGTCTATTAGAAGGGCGAAAAGTTCTGAAAAAGAAAATTTTTTGACAAATTGGAAGAAGATCAACAGTGAAGATAGAAGATTATTGAGTTGGAAGACAAGGACCATTGACACTGGGACAGAATCAGGAGCTTAATCCAAGTTTAATTTGGGTCTCTCAACTCATCACTGAAAAAGGTAATTGGAATGCACCTCTAATAACCAGCAACTTCACAATAGAAATTACACAAGAAATATTTCAAGTAAGTATTAAAGAAGAAGATAAATTGATTTGGTACAAGGAAAAAGGGGATTCCTACTCTCAGTGACAGATCCAGAAAATTTTAGGAGTAGGGACAAAAATATATACACTAAAATAAAATTTGTTGAACATTATTAATTATATGGAGATATAAAAATTAAAAAAAATTAATGAGCACCTTTATTTTTAAAATAATATTCATTATATATAATTTATAAAAAAATTATTTTTTTTATTTCTAAAACTTGAACTTAAAATATTTTAATTAAATTATAAAAAATTTGTTATCCTAACTAATTTTTTATACACATTTAATAATAAAAAAACTGAATCAATTAGCACATTAACGACTAATGGTACACTA
>NC_029788.2:104109524-104112011 GCF_000816755.2 Arachis ipaensis
ATAATTTACGATTTTTTTTCTTTTTTTCTTTTTAAAATAATTAAATTTGTTATATATTTTTTAATTTAATTTTGATATAATGTTAGATAAAAGATTTTATGCATCTATTTAATTATGTATTGTAATTTAAATATTTTTTATTATTATATTTAAAAATAAAAAATATATTCTAAATTAGTAAATTAATCAATTCATTTTAAAATTTTATATGCAACATAGGTACATATAATAGAACAAAAGATATAAAACAAGTAATAAGGATAAATAAATTGAGAATAAAATAAAATATATAAAGTCATGAAAAAAGTAAAACATTAGATTAATATCTAAACTATAATTGTTTGAATTAAAATTTACAATTGAAAATTTTAAAAAGAGAAACAATGAAATTGAAAGATACATAGAGTCCTAGAGAGCTATATAAAAAAATGAAGAATTTAAAATTTACTTTTGATGAAGAGAAGATGACTACTAGATAAGGAATAGAAAAAAAAGCTTGAAAATATAAAAATAAGAAGAAGATTTAAGGGAATAAAATAATGATGACACAAAAACTAAATTTGATTAGGTTAAATAATAGTTAAAATAATAAAAAAAATAAAAAATAAATTTAGAACTTTAGCCAATTGAATTTAATTTATTTGTAGTGGAGTCATTTAAAATTTGAAATAAGAGCACATTATATATAACTATTTTTTTTTAAAAAAATAAAAACACAATGGGGCAAGTGCCCCTCATGCTTGTTGCTGGGTCCGTGACTGTCTACTCGATATGGTCAGAATATGAGGTATGCTTCAATTTTTTTCATCCGCCACTCAAAATTCTTCCACCAGTTTTCGGAGACAAAAATCTATGAAACTCGATTTGGGCTCTTGACTGTCCAGCTAAAGTTAAGGTCTTTACATGGAAAGCTCTCCACAGTCGCTTTCTAGTGAGACATTGACTGCACGCCCACATTCAAGTTGTCCTTGCAATATGCCCAAGATGTGAAATGGAAGACAAAACCTTGGCCCATTACTTGCTTACCTACAATCACTTGCGACAAGTGTAGAATCACATTGGGCTCTTGTTCAACAATCCAAATAAAGTTGATAGGAATGACAGTTTTTGCAATTAGTGGAGTGAGATGCAGTTAAAGATAAAGTAATAGTGTTCTAATAAGAAGCATCGAAGTCTTCCTGCGACAGTCCTATGGAGGATTTGGATATCTAGGAACAAATAGCTTTTTGATAGCAAAAGAATTGAACCGGATGCTATTTGGGAAGAGGCACAGAGCATGAACGAAGAATATCACCTTAAGACAACTCATTGAGTTAAGCTTCAAAGTGGTCCCTAAAGTTGCACTCGAAGCTCAAAGTGGTCCATGAAGTTAATAGTTACTCAATTTTATCCTCGAAGTTACACTCCGGGACTCATAGTAGTCCCTTAGAAAGTTTTCGTCCATTACTAGTCATCGAAAAGTTGAGGTGGACTGGTTTCTACCACGTGGCAATCGAAAATTTTTTGTTTGCAATCTACTCCCTTTCTCCTTTTAAAACCCTGATCCCCAATTTTTATTCCCTGAATTCTCTTTCTCATTCTCTTCTTCTTCAATCCCATTCTTTCCTCTCACTCTTCTAAATCCAATCATCAATGACCTTTATCATATAATCTATATTCCAAGTTATCACCATCACCATCCTCATCTTCCTCATCCTCAACAAATTTCTCATCATCATTCAGAATGTACCTCGATCTTTCAAGCCCCATCTCTCTGTCAATCTCCTCCAACAAGTCCATCAGTGACATCATCACTGGTTGTGCTACCTCGTCTTCCTCTCCCTCTCCAACAACCTCCCCTGCAGCAGCCGCCTCTGCCGCCTCTTGTGCTGTAACTGCCTCTCTTATTGTTAGTGTCCTATTGCCATCCGGACGTGACCCATCCTCGTCGTCCTGCTCCTCGTCGTCGAAGTTATCCCGGAACGTCACCATGCGCCCCTTCCGAAACGGCTCCAACACCATGTCGGAGGAGTTCCGTCGTGAAAGTTGAGGCCGGAATAGCATGTTGCTGACAGGGGTTGGCTCTGTGGGGTTGCCGGTGGTGAATGTGACCTTGGATGGAGAGCTATAGCGGGTGGAACTCCAGCGAGAGAAGGCGGCCTTAGCTACGAGTGAAGGGGGAGGGAAGATTAAGACTTTATCAATGTTATCGTTGTTGTCAGCCATTGTGTATGATAAATTGATTAGTAATTCTACAGAATTATACAAAATTTATTGAATTCTATTTTGTGTTAGTTACGAAATGATCTTTGTTTTCTCTTATCTTTGATACGAGTACTAGTTGAAGGTACCAATTGAAAGGTTTGTACTGTGATTTATTATATTTTTGTTGATAAATAACTATTGGTGTTTTACATTATTGTTGCATAGATAATTAGATTTGAAAGAGTGAGAGTAGATAATGGGGTTGAAGAAAAAGAGAATAAAAAAGAGAATTCATGAAACAAA
>NC_029788.2:104112057-104124951 GCF_000816755.2 Arachis ipaensis
ACTACACCGTTGGCGTGCCAGCATGGCAGGAACCAGTCCATCTCAGCTTTTCGACGACCAGTGATGGACGAAAACTGCCTGAGGGAGTAGAAGGGTAAAATAGTCAAAAAGGACGATTTTAATACCAAATATAACATTAAGAATGATTCTAAATAAAAAATTACGTAAGAGACGATTTCGATTCTGACCCTAAAAGTGGGACCAAAACAATACTTATCCCAAATTTAAAATATCTCTTTACTAGATACATTTATATATATCATAAACTTAATTCATAATTTTATATTATATTTTTTATGTATTTTTTATTCTTATTCATTATTTTATATTTGCTAACAAAAAATAATATGGGTTCATGGATAAATACGAGTAACAATAAAAATTAAACCAACTTCTACGGAAAACGTTAAAAATTAACCCTAAAATAAAAATTAAACCAACTTCCACCGAAAAAGCCAACCTTAATTATTGGTAAAAAATAAGAGAAAATATAGATAAATAATTTTTAATCAGTCAATTTTAAATAATTATAATTAATAATTATTAATTTTATATTTTAAAAAAAATAAAATTTAAATAATTACTAATTAATAATAATTTAAAAAAAATCAAAAGTACCAATTAATAACAAATTTGTTGATAATTGACCGGTTGAATGTTGGTTACTTAGTGAAATTCAGAAAAAAACACACAAAAACACTATTAGGCAAACGGCTAAAAACATAAAAACCAGAAAGTAAAAAATAACAAAATTTAGATTGGCTAAGATTAGCGATATAGCAACATGATAGTTTACGAATAGGCTATCACATAAAAATCAAATTCCACTACTATTCTATCCAGTTTCTTTAATAACCCATGAGAATATCCCAAAATTCACAGCAATAACTTATATTAAATTATAAATGTACTAAATTTCTAAAATTACAAATATTATAGAACGTAAGTGTACTGATGTTTTGTGTTTTCCCTCTAAAAGGTAACGTATTATGTACTTCACTCCACATTTTTTTTGGTGAGTTGAGTACTTTGAATTATCAAACCAGAGAAAGAAAATGGAAGATAGCAATGAGTAATTGATAAGTTAACGAGTCAAAGAAATAGTGCATATTATTATAATATAGTAGAATTTGAAATCAACTAAAACAATGAGCTGTTTTTATCTATAAAAGGCATATCTTCAATTTATTTTAGACTATCCTCATCACCATACTTAACCAAATAATCAAATACATACAATGAGTCTTCATCGAGTCTTGTCCTTCTTAGTATCCTTTTGTTTGATAAACTTGATAATTAGTATCAATGTTCATGTTGTGACCGGCCATAGTCTTGTTCACCAAGAATCCTTACTTCTCCATTTGAAAGAAAGCCTTCAATTCAACCCTGTCAAATCCAAAAAACTAGTTCATTGGAATGAAAGTGATAGTTATTGTCAATGGACGGGAGTATCATGCAACAAGGGACATGTAATTGGTCTTGATTTGAGTGAGGAATTTATCACTGGAGGTTTAAACAATTCAAGTCTCTTCAACCTGCACTATCTGCAGAGTTTGAATTTGGCTTACAATGTCTTTCGCTCTCCAATTCCTTCTGAGATCAAGAAGCTAAAGAATTTGAAGCATTTGAACTTGTCAAATGCTGGTTTTTATGGACAAATTCCGAAAGAGATCTCTTACCTCAAAAATCTGGTCACTTTGGACTTGTCCACTCCATTTACCTCACAAAATACTCTAGAACTCAAGAATCCGAATGTAGCGATCTATTTCCAGAATCTTACTGAGATCAAAGAACTCTATTTGGATGGTGTAAGAGTATCTAGTGGCGGAAAGGAGTGGTGCCGAGGCTTATCGTTGTTGCGAAAGCTACAAGTCTTGAGCATGGCATCATGCAACTTATCAGGGCCAATTGATTCTTCACTTTCAAAACTTCGCTCGCTTCGAGTGATTCGACTCAACTTGAATAATATGTCAAGTTCTGTGCCAAAATTCTTTGTTGATTTCGCTAATTTGACAACCTTGCAACTCGGTAATTGCGGCCTGACTGGTGTCTTTCCAAAGGGTATCTTCCAAATTCAAGCACTGAAGATTCTTGATGTATCTGACAATGAACATCTCCAAGGATCTTTGCCAGAACTCCTGCAAGATGGATATCTTCTAGAAGCATTGAATCTCAGCAATACAAATTTCTCTGGGCAGTTAGTAAGTTCTATTTCAAATTTGAAGCATTTGTCAACTTTAGATCTATCTGACTGCCAATTTAATGGGACACTCTCTGCTTCTTTATCCGAACTCGCGAAGTTGGTCCATTTGGACTTGTCATTCAATAAATTCACTGGTTTTCTTCCATCTTTTAACAAGTCCAAGAATCTCCAATATTTGTCCCTATTTCACAATGAATTGAACGGAGTTGTTTCTTCTACTCTTTGGGAAGGACTTTCAAATCTCCACACAATTGATTTAGGTGATAACTTCTTCAGTGGGAGAGTTCCTTCAACTCTCTTCACACTTCCATCTTTACAAGAGCTTACCCTGTCTCATAATGAATTTGAAGGTTTCTTGGATGAATTCCCAAATGCAACAAACTCCAAGTTAGAATTGGTTGATATAAGTATCAACAAATTACAAGGGCCTATTCCTATGTCGTTTTCTCTTCTTAAAAGACTTAGCTTGCTCCAACTTTCACTGAATCAATTCAATGGCACCATAAAGCTTGAGAGATTTCAGACACTACCAAATCTAGATGTTTTAGGCCTTTCACATAATAACTTGTTAGTTGATGCAACAACCATTGAGAATAATCCTAGCCTTCCTCCATTTCCTAGATTATCAATGTTGTTGTTAGCTTCCTGCAAGTTAAAGGAATTCCCAAGTTTCTTGCGAAATCAATCCCAGTTGCGGCTTCTAGACCTTTCCAACAACCAAATTCATGGAACAATTCCTAAATGGATTTGGAAGTTTGAGTTCATGATTATCTTGAATCTTTCCAAGAATTTTCTCACAGACTTGGAAAAACCCTTTGAAAATCCAGGGTCTAATCTTCTCCGGCTTGATCTTCACTCGAACCAACTTCAGGGGACGGTTCCAATGATCACGAAATATGGATCACATTTGGACTTTGGTGGACAAATTCCTGAATCCTTTTGCAACAGTTCTTCTCTCCGGTTGCTCGATCTTTCCCATAACAACTTTGATGGCTCAATTCCTGAGTGTTTGACAGCAAGAAACGATAATCTTCGAGTATTGAATCTTGCTGGAAACAAACTCACAGGTCATATTCCTGATACACTCTCCAATTCATGTAATTTGAGAGTTATTGATCTTGATTCAAACACCTTGGTTGGTGCTATTCCAAAGTCTCTGGCTTACTGTCAAAAGCTTCAAGTCTTGAACCTGGGAAACAATATGCTCAACAATGAATTCCCATGCTTTCTAGGCAACATTTCCACCCTCCGAGTTCTGATTTTAAGGTCGAACCGACTCCAAGGTCCTATCAGATGCCAACATAGCACTAACAATTGGGAGATGCTTCATATTGTTGATCTAGCCTCCAATAATTTGACTGGTATGGTATCTGGATCTCTCTTGCAGAGATGGACTAAAATGATGGGTGATGATAATGAAGCTCATAAAAGATATGGAAGTTTGTTCTTTGACATGTTTGATAATCATGATACCATACGTTTTAAGGATTTGATCACTATCATTGACAGAGTCATAGTAATGAAATTGAATCAAATGTTAGTAGGAGAATCTCCTTCTGTGGTGGATCACTTGTTTGCTTATCTTGTGACTGCGAATGAACTCGGAGGCCGATATTTGGATTCAGTTACAGTTGTCAACAAAGGGTCACATAGAAATTTCATCACAGTTCCTTCCATCTTTACTGCATTGGATCTCTCATCCAACCACCTTGAAGGTTCAATTCCTGAAGAGCTTGTGAATTTGAGAGCACTTCATGTTCTTAACTTGTCACACAATGCATTTTCTGGTCACATTCCATCTTCTATAGGAAACTTGATGAATCTTGAATCCATGGATCTATCGTATAACAATTTGAGTGGAAGGATCCCTACTGAGATTTCAAGTCTATATTTTCTTTCAGTGTTGAATCTCTCTTTCAATCATTTGGTGGGGGAAATTCCAACAGGTTCCCAGATTCAAACTTTTGATGCATACTCCTTTGAAGGTAATGATGGGTTATGCGGCCTTCCATTAACCAAGAATTGTGGTGAAAATGGAATCAAAGAACCATTGTCACCATCTTCTGAAAAGAAAACTTTAATTAACTGGAGTTTCTTAAGTGTTGAGTTGGGATTCACATTTGGGTTTGGACTTATTATCCTTCCTCTTATTTTTTGGAAGAGATGGAGACTATGGTATTGCAAGAACATGGATGATTTACTTCACAAGATCTTTCCTCAACTTGAGTTTGTTTATGAGCAACTAGGAGAGCAAAGGTACAGAAATCTAAGGTGGATTCGAGGTTGATGGATGAAAATTCATATGCAGTTATCTTCGTATACAGTTGATAATTAAGAATCATTAGAAGATAATTTAATTAAATCTGTCAAATTATTTAATGATTTTTTACTATTAACTTCACACGAAAAGAATTACAGGTGAGTTTTTTTTTTCTTTCTCAAAATGATATAAGTTGTAGCTAATATGTCATTGTTATTTACAATGCCTATGGGTTTTACATGTCCTTCATTCGTTTTGAATTTTTTTTTAAAATAGAGTGAAGCTATTGCTATATCTACCTTTGTAATTGGTTGTTATGATTTTTCGTGTTATATATATGTATTTGTCGAGTTTTTTAATTTTGATATGGGGGAGGTGTAGGTGTTTTTCAAAGTTATGGGAGTTTGGGGTGTTTGACGGAGATGTGACGGCGCCGTGAAAGAAATCGGTGGCACCGATTGGGGGGAAGGAAATCGGTGGGACCGATTTCTGGGAGAGGGACGTCTGAAATCGGTGGCACCGATTGGTGACCCCTTGCCACACGTGCCACACGTAGCTGGCTCCCCTGGTGTGGCCCGTGACCGTTTCCCCTATACCCCTCTCTCTTTCACACGGTACAACACTCTCTCTTTCACTCTCAACTTTCCCTTTCTTCTTACTCTCAACCCCACTCCTTCACCATAGTTGGACCACTGAAGCTCAGGAAAGGGTAAAATAAAAATGCCAAAGAAAAGGAAAACTAAGGAAGTAAATCAACCGGAGCTTCATATTGTTAACTATCTTGGAGATCCAAATCATGTAAGTTTTTTTTTTAATAATTTTATTTAATGATAATGATAGTGATAATTTTTTATTTTATTAACAGTATATATTGTAATGACACTAAGTAGAATTTAGAAATTAAACATATATGTATGTATTTTATTATTAGGTGGTTAGAAATAGAAATAAAAATAGGAATAAACCTTGTATGTATGTATGTATGGAGATGAGATGAATGTTTGTTTAGGGTGATGAAGATGAAGCTCTGGATCTGGATCATGTATATTATTTTAAAAAAAAAAGAAATGTCATAGTTGTGTTTTTGAATAATATAGTTATGTTATATTTGTTCTTATACTGGAAAATGTGGTATTGTAGGCTTCAAGGATGTTGATGTGCGATCATTTACACCCGCCGGATCCATATAACCAAATTGTTGAGGCACAGTTACGCGAGACTGGATTTTATTATGTATCACAAATTGGAGTTATTAAAGGCCAGTCAGCAATGATTAATGCTCTGATTGAGAGATGGCGGCCCGAGACTCATACTTTCCATTTTTCGGTTGGTGAGTGTACCGTGACCTTGGAGGATGTGGCGGTAATTCTCGGTCTGCCAACAAATGGTCTTCCGGTTACAGGTCCGACCATGAGTAGCTTTGAGGCATTGGAAGCCGAGTGCTTGCACCAATTTGGAATTGCACCCAGCAAAAATGAATGTAGAGGGAGCTTTATAAAATTAACGTGGTTTAGGGGTGTGAGAGATCGTATAGTGTTGAATGATGAACATACTTTACTAGGTAAGATCGTTATAGTCTTATTTTTCGCTATTCCATCTACGTAAACAACAATTACATATCATTCACAACAAATTATTATTAATTAATAAAAAAATCAAACGCTATGCTCACAAATGCCTGGTCACATACATTACTCATCTGACTTATCGATCTGCTACTTCAGAGATTCACGTAGCTAGCTAGGTTTACGCACCTGTATTCATATATTGCGGAAACTCCGGTGCGTGCATAGCCCCCAAATCCAACGACCGCATGAAAGATGGCTCTTGAAACGGATGCGGGTTTGCTAGTGCATTTGCAACTTCCGCCACATCTGCGTTCATGGCGCCAACAGCTGCTTCTTCGTCCTCACCTGGACCGACGATCTCATAGTTACTTTCAAATTCATCTTCGCTTTCACTATTATAATCTTCCAACTCAATGTTACGGTCCGCTTCAGATTGCTCAAACTCAATATATAACTCGATGCACGATATTCGGTGGCGATTTTCCATGTACATTGAAAACATTTCCTGCATACTCACTTCGTCCATCACATACTTGGTCTGAAATTGAACAAACCCGCCAAACACAGGTAAAGGATACCTGTACAAAATACACGAAATTCTCCTACATCTTTGCGTGCCTATCTTCTCACAAATCACACCTTTCAACTCCTCAAATGACAATGTGAACGGAATAACAACATCCAATGGATTTTCACACACAAATTGAACTCCCTCATATGTTTGTAATAAGATCTGTCCGTAGTAATAAATCTTCAATACAACTCTATCATCCATAACACTATCTATTTCCAGCCTCACAGAAATTTTTTTTACAAAAATGAAAGAGAAGAATCAGAGAACATAAGAGAAGGGAGGAGAAGAGGATGAACATTAGCGGAAGAGGAAGAAATGGGACTTCTGTGAGGCCACCATCCGCTTTTTGTATTGACTAAGGTTTGAAATCGGAGGAACCGACCGCTGCACACCCAAATCGGTGGGTCCGATTGGTGAACCCCGATTAAATTAAAATTGGACCAACCACAAATCGGTGGCACCGATTTCATACCAAACAGCCTCCCCTTCCACAAATCGGTTCCACCGATTTCAACCCTAACTTACACAAATCGGTGCCACCGATTTCTCCTACTTCAAATCGGTGCCACCGATTTCTTCCCCCTAAATTCCAAAAACGCAGCGCCGTCATAACAGTGTAAATCACCCATAATCATCATATTCCAGCATAACACTCACCCCAATACCATATCTAAAAAAATTAGCCGTATTTGTCGGGAATCTATAATTAGGGCAGACACTCAAATGAAGTCATGGAAAATGACTTTTGCTTAATCTCAAAATTGGACCGTTGGATATAATTTTAGATTGAAGATTTGATGGACATGTGTCTTTTTTGATGGACCAAATTAAAGTTGGTGCAGCATAATTTTTTTTTTGGTTTAACATGTTGAATGAATCTGATTAGACCAATATAAAAATAATCCGGTTTATAACAATAATTAAATTTTATTTTATTTTTTCTATTAATTATGAGCTGGTATATTCTATTTCCGCCCTCTCTCTTGCCAGTAATTTCCAAAACCCTTAATCTCACCCTCCCTCTTTTGAACCATCAATCCCTCAATCCCACCTCTCTTTTTTCTCTGAGCCAGCAATCCCTCCATCCACCTCTTTTCCTTCTCTAAGCTATCAAGGGTTAAGGATTTCTGAAGAACAGAATAAAAATTTGTTAGAATTTTTTGTAATAATTTGTCAGAAGAAGTAATGGAAGTCGTGTTTCTGCAACAAGAGGTAAGTCCAGTGGTGATTTTGAAAGAGATCAGTGTTTCACTAATCCATGTCCCTTCAATACAAGAATATGGCCGATTAGCTACTACAAAAAGAGTCGTAAAATCGCCGCTAATCTGACGCAAAATAGAGTTTGTGACGGATTAGTTACCACCTAGCAACTAATGCTTTTCTCGCTAAATACAAGTCGCAGATCAGTGAGGCAAACATAACAGTCGCTAATTCATCAGAAAGTTTTTTAGCTACTGAATAGATAGTCGCAAATCCATCACGTAAATAAAAGCTAATTCCAGAGAAGAAATAGACTAAATGGTAGTCGCTAATTAGCGACAAACTCTATTGCAGTAGACTCATCGCTAAATGCAAGCTAACTTCGTAGACAAAATAGAATGCTTAGGTGACGCTAATTAGCGAGGAATTTTTTCGAACCTAACTCTTGTCCACTAATATGATCGTAAATCTGTCACATTTTGTAGCAAATCTATAGTTATTCTTTGAAAATTCTTAATCAAATCTGTAGGAATTTTGTCGCTAAACCCAAACTATTCTAAATGAGAAAATAGGGTTACAAAGTAGTCGCTAACTTGCTAGGAAATAATATGTAGTCAATTAATTGCTATATTATTGCAAAAATTCATCGCAGATTCCTTTCAAACTAGTAAATCGATAGGTATCTTACAAATATTTTAGTCGCAATGGAATATTTAATTTGTCACCATCATCAATAACGAGTATGTCATTAATGTTTCCCAGAATATTAGTTAGAATACTAATTTTGTTGCCATGCTAAAATAAACGTCATTATTTTTTTATTTTAGCCAATCTTAACCTAATAATAGCCAAGCTTTTGAGTTTGGTCAAATATTATTCTATCTATTCAATAGCTCTAAAACATGACTTAATTAAGTAACAAAGAAAAAGGCTTAGTTAAAATATCATAAAAATACATATTCACTCACTTCTTTAGAGATGTTTCAATATGGCTGTACAAATGTGATCTTGCTTCTATAAATTCATTATACATTACACATCTCAATTCCTCATTGCACATTGAAAATAAAAAAAAAATGAAAAATATAAACAACACCTAAGACTTGGCATATCCACTGCATAAAGAACATGTCCACCAGTTCCACCGACTTTCAGTTCCACCGACCTTCAGTTTCACCAATGTTGTCAGTTATATGCAAAAATATTAAAAAAAATATCAGTAAATAATATCTTAGAGAAAGGCTAATTAAAGAAAGGCTCCAAATGCATCTTAGAGCAATTACCTAACACCAACAATATCACGAAATTCATCATCCATGCTTTGAAGCATATAATTGTGGAAATCATAAGTCAGGGGAAGCTCATGATTCCATAGAACAACAGAGAAAAAGTATATACATGTCGCAATAAGAAAATGCAGAAATATTAGCTTTTTCATATGTTTTCAAGAACAAAAAAACAAATAACTAATACAAAATAATCAAACAATGATATGATGTAACATATACAAATGGACAAGTTCAAACTCATTAAATTGTTATTTGTGATTAGCAAACGGGATACTAGGAGTAGATTCGCATGATTACCGCGCCATCTAAGGACTCAATAGCACTGTTGACCTCTTCAAGGCTGCTGTAAGTCACAAATCCAAAGCCTCTTGATCTTCCACTTTCCCTGTCATCGATTACCTTGACTTCCACTTTCGCATGTCTCTGCAGTTCTTTTCTCAACTCGATTCTCATGTTTTCTCCCTCGAGGATCTTGTGCACAATATGCAACATTTTTATCAAGGATTGTATAAAAATCAAGCAAAAAGTCCTTCTTTGTAACCTATATACAAATATGAAAATTGTAGGTCAGCAATATGCAAGAAACAGAGAATTGGAAATATAGGAATTGAACCATAAAGAAGTACATCAATTCAATTAGAAAATATGGAAGAAAACGAAAAACAATACCGTTCTTCCATTACCAATCAAGCTGATAACCAAGACATGATAATGAATATGGGAAATTTTAAAAATGCTAGAACCTAAAATCACATGCTGAAATTCTACATGCTGACAATTAGTCTACAAAAATGATTTGATAGAACAAAAATCATGTTATTCTAAAAATAATTACCATACTTTTCTCTCTTCGCGATCTAGTATCAATGGGCGGGCAACTTTCTCTTTTATTTTGTCATAGACTCCATCATAATCAAATACAGTTGGATCTTCTTCTAAGGCTTTCTTTTGCTGCTCCTCAATCTTTAAGTTTAACAAACAACACCCACACACACAAGGATGTGAGATTATATTTACTTAAACAAATAAACTAAAAAATATAATAACCATGTCATTCACAAGTTCTATTACACTAGAGAAGCATCAACTTAAGTCCTTAAGAGTCTTTTTCTTGCTACCTTGGAGAGTGATTTCTCTCTCGACATCATTCTCTTCATCATCATTGAATCCAAAAGGTGCTCAAAGGGGAGGCCTATTTGGCGGCTGCTTCTATTTTACATGCCTAAGGTTTAAGCTATACTTGCTCATTTCACCTACCTTATTTGCCACTGTTTAAACACAGAGCAAAGAAAACACTCTTTTTATGAATCCAAATTAATTTGTATCAATCCCTAAGGCTTTAATCTCCACAATCTAGGCATATCAGATAATATTAATTCGTACATTATTTATATTTGATTATAGCATAAAAACATAATAAAGAATATAATACTATTTATATATCTTCAGCTAATAATTTAAAATTTCAAAAGGGATAATTCATTTCCTTCAGCTACTTTCCACTTTTGTTTTCTGTTCCATTTGGTGATAGAGTTTTCTGCTTCTAACATTAACACCAACCCCCTCCCCACCCCCCAAAAAAAGATCAGTAACTTGTAATTGGTTCCTAGCAAAACCAAAAGAACACACGCTAAACGTCCTCGGAGGCCCCAAATAGATGGTAGTAATAATGACAGTAATCGTCAGGACAATAGAAAATGAGATGTATTTTGACAATTATAAGCTATAGCCACAGAGCAAAGAAAGCTCTCTTTTTATGAATCCAAATTAATTTGTATCAATCCATAAGGCTTTAATCACCACAATTTACACGAAACAATGTTTTTAAAAAAGAAAAGCAATTGATATTACTCGAAGAATCAGAGCGCAGAAATTATAACACTGTTACTGTAATTAACAAAGGATCAGAAATTATAACATAAATACATAAATTATATAAATCATAGATTCCACAAAGAATCACATAAATCACATAAATCAGAATCAGAAATATAAATTATTTTTTTATTGGGCAGAAATATAAATTATAATTAACCTAATTCACAGAAATTATAACAAATGCTTCAAAATCAAAGTAAATAATGAAAATGAGAGTTCCCAAAACTGACTTACCCGACGAAAGAGCAGATGACCGGCGAAGAGGCGATGACGCTCCGATACGAAGACAGCGAAGATGGCGAACATTGGAAGACGGCGAGGACTCAAGGGCGCGACGAGTCCTTGCTGCGGTGAGCGTGACGGTGACGTCGAGAGTCCGTGAGAGGTGGCGGTGAGGGACTGAGGGGGTGAGAGGTGGCAGTGGCAGTCGGCAGTATGGAATGGTGAGACAGTGAGTCCGTGAGAGGAGAGGGTTTGAGGGTGAAGACTGAAGAGTGAAGACCATCATATTTGACAGGGACGGCTAGGTTAACAAGCGCTCAATCTCAAATCTCATATATGAGTCATTTTAGTTTTTTCACTTAGCCATAATGGGTTTTCAATTTTTGATTTTTTTTTAGTGACTGAACGAAATAAATTAAACAAAGAAAAACAAAACAAACAAAAAAGGAACTGCCTAAATAGAGGGACAGTCCTGTTCAAGACTACTCTTAAACTCTTCCCAAGGTGAAAGAAGCTCCACATGCGAAAGTTGTAACTTCATCGCCATCTTTGTCATAGTATCTGCCACCGTGTTTGCATCTCTCATAATCAAACGAAAGTCAACCCGCCAATTCCAATGCATGATATCTCCTATTTTGAGCACCAGTGGATCAATAAATCCAAAACTATCTTGAGTAACAAGATTAAATACTTCCACACAATCTGTCTCACAAATAACATCTCGTTGACCCACATCCCAAGTTAAGAGATATCCTCTCCAAATAGCAAACAATTCCCCTTGAAGAATAATATTACTCTCAATCATTCCCAAACACCCCCTTTGCCAGCTCCCATTACAATCTCTAATAACACAAGCAAAACCAACACTATCACCCGAACCAAAATAACTAGCATCACAATTAATCTTAAAAATACCAATAGATGGGGGATTCCAAAAACCATTTAGAGTAGAGGGAAGGGACATACGTTGTAATTCAAAAATATTCCTAAGCTCCTTTTCTGAAGTTAATGCCAGACAAATCACTTTTTCCGGAGGCCAAGTTTCATGGGATTAAAGATGTCATTATTCCTTACTCGCTATATCCACCAAAGTTCCGAAAAGAACTTGAACGGACGCTCTCTGCTATGATACAAGAACCAGTTCTTCAAATCCAAAAGATGACAAGAAATATCCAACCTATGCCAGACAAGCTGAGCTTTTGGACAATCCCGAATACAATGTAAAACCGATTCCTGGCTAGAAAGACATCTTGGACACCTATCCGATGACGACATCCCTCTTCTAAAGCGAAAACTTGCAGTAGGAAGAGCCTCCTTAAGGCACAACCAAGCCAAAAACTTAAGCTTTTCCGGAACAAGCTGACGCCAAAGCCAAAGCCAATTCTCCCGCTCCTCCCAACCAAACAGCTGCTTACACAACCACAAGTAACCATTGCGTGAGTCATAGACTTTGGCAGCAGACCCACTCCAATACCAACCCACTTTCGGACCTGTTTGTTCATCTGGATTGTAAGAGAGAATATTATCTTTCAAATTTTGAGATAAAGGAGAATAAAGAGTATCCAAATGCCACCTACCAACCGACCAAATATCCTGTATCCGGAGATTCAAATCAGAAATGTGAACATAATCCATCTCATTAGATAACCGTCCTTCTCTCCTCCAACTAGAAAACCAAAAATTCTGGTTCAAATCTCCAA
>NC_029788.2:104125017-104167946 GCF_000816755.2 Arachis ipaensis
TGAAAACCTCTTTCCTTGTTGCAGAGACATTCTTGGAGCAAAGTACTTTAGACTTCTCGATATTAATCTTCATCCCATATGCTTTGCAAAAAGTCTCTAAAACCAACATCACATTTTGCACTTGTCTCTTTGTAGCTTTACAGAACAGAAGCAAGTCATCCACAAACATTAAGTGGGATATTCTTGGTCCCCCTCTAGAAATAGCAACCGGCTCCCACAAGCCCAAATCAACCTGATGACTAATAAAGCATGCTAATCGCTCCATACACAACACAAAAAGATAGGGTGACATAGGGTCTCCTTGTCTAAGACCTCGACGAGGAGTAAAGCCATTCCGACGACTCCCATTCCAAAGAATAGATAAGGAAGAAGCAGTGACACAATTCATAATCAAATTAAGTGTAGGAATAGGAAAACCAAAGCTTTTAAGGGTATGAGCTAAAAACCTCCAGTCAACTCTATCATAAGCTTTCTCCAGATCAATCTTAAAGGTCAGTGTGCCTTTCTTTGATTTAGTCTTCTTCATAAAGTGGAGGACTTCTTGAGCAATAATGATGTTGTCAGGAGTTCCTCGTCCCGGAATAAATCCTCCTTGAAGAGGGCCAACAATCTCTGCAAGATGAGGACGAAGCCTATTAACGAGGACCTTCGTGATGATCTTGTAAACTACATTGCAGAGACTAATCGGCCTGAAATCTTTCATAGATACCGGTGATTCAACCTTTGGAATGAGAACCAGTAAAGTCTCCAACATTATCAGATACTCTTCATGCACTAGAGTATTATTATAATCATCAAGCAACTGTTGCTCTTTCTGACGCAAATAAATACTATCCACCACTTCCAAACGCTTTTGTAAATAATTAATCTGCTGCTCTAATTCACATTTCTTAACAAAAATGTTACCAAATACCTTCGAGTTAAACTCTAGTGAATTCTTCTGTACTTCCGAAAGTTTACCATGAATTTCTCTATTACCAGACCACCATGACTGGTTCACAATATCCCTATACCCAGGATGAGTAGCCCAAGCAGCAACAAATCAGAAAGGTCGATTCCCTTTAGGCTGAGGACGACCTTTACAACGCACCAAAATAGGGCAATGATCAGACTGAAGCCTATTTAAAACTTCTGCATAAGCCTCTGGAAAGATAGATAACCAACTACTATTTATACAGACTCGATCAAGCTTTTTTGCCACGTCAACATAATTTTTCACCCTTCTGTACCAAGAAAACCGCCTCCCAATAGGCTTCAGATCAAACAAACCACTATCCCCTAATGAAGTAGCAAACATGTCGGCTCTTTGATGAGAAAATTGACAGCCCTTAGATTCATGAGAAAATTTGACTTCATTAAAATCACCAAGAACAATCCAAGGTCCTTGAAAAACCATGGATTGTGCAACAAGATAATCCCAAAGGAGAACCCTTTTATTAAATTGAGTACTGCCATAAATACCACTACACCTCCAAATTAAATTATCAAAGTGAACCTCAACAGTAACACCCTGATCAAAAGCATCAATGAACTTACAACAAACACCCTTCATAGAGGATAGAAACCAAATACCTCCCTTATGCCCCTCTGCTTCTACTATACCAACAGAGTGATATCCCAACCTTTCCCAAAATAATTTTAAATGCTGAAAAGGGGAGTGAGTTTCAACCACAATAAAGAAAACAGGTCTAAATTTCCTAACAAGTTCCTTACAATGCACCCGGGCTAACTTACTAGAAGCATCCCTAATATTCCAAACAATCATATTTAAACTATCCATAAATAATAGGGACAGAATAAATAAGAACATAAACTCTAAACAGAATCACCAACCTCAATAGGTGGTTTGTCCTGCAGTACTGGCACACTCTGATCCTCAATAATTGTCACCTTTGGACCTCCTGACACTGCACCTGCCATGCTTCTATCTACTAAGGTTTTCTCCGTTGTGCCACCATTTTTATCAACTGGCGAGTTCTGCAAGGAGGAAGGCCGAGGACGCTTCCGTAGAGAAATTCCACGACGTGCAGGAGTTCTGCGTGATGGAGATGACGCAATTTCATGTTTTTCTCGCTTTCCCATCCTAATGCCAATTGATTTGCCTCCATCACCATGCAAATTGGGCCTTGGAACCCTTCTCGAACCAAACTTGTGCTGCTTTCTATCTTGGTCCTTCAAACCTGATGACTGGCCCATTGTAAATTTTCCCTTACGCAGCACTTGTTGCCAGCCCTCTCCATCATCCATGCATGCCTCATTAACATGACCATCAGGCACGTGAGGAGCCAATGATTCCGTAACTACATCCTTCCCTTTAACAACTCCTAATTTCTCACCCAAATTACGAGGATTCTCACCCAAATCACGAGCTTCTGATTCAGCCTCTTGTTGAATCTCATGATTGTTGTGTGGCACTAATGTCAGAGCTTCATTATTTTTTTCATCACCAAAGAAATTTCCGTTTCCTTCCAAGGACTCCTTCTCCATGCACAACGATCTATCATGCCCATACCGTGCACAAGTAGCACAAATCAACTGTAAACTCTCGTACTCCACTTCATAAGTCACACCCTCCACTATAATATGTTTGATTACAAGCAACTCAAGATTAATTTGAACATAAGCTCGGGCATATTTTCCTCTTTCTGCAAGCTTAGTAGCCAAATCTACTTTCACCGGAATTCCTATTGCAGAAGCAATTCGCAGCATTGCTTGTTCCTGGTAGCACCAAATTGGAAGTCCCGAGACTCGAATCCATACCAGCGTTGATCCAAAGAATTTTTTGCATGGCCTAAAATCCACATCCCATGGCTTGACTGCAACATAGTGACCATCTATCAACCACGGGCCACCAAGAATGACTTTCTCACGATCCCCAGCAATATCAAATTTAACCAAAAAATATCCAAACCCCACAGAAGAAAGGAAAATTAAGTGATAATTACATTTTTCACCAATTTTTAAGATGACAGTTATATTAATCAGAGACAATAATAGTTATACATGTATAAAAAATGATAAGAGAAAAAGATAATGTATAATATGATGAGATGATATAATAAAAATTTTAAAAATAATAAAATTAAAAAAAATTAAAGATGTTCAAGATAAGATTTTTTAAAATACATTTTTTTTATCTATTAGAATTATTGATGGAGATAAAGAATGATTTGAATATAAATTTTTAAATTTGCTTCTAATTAAACAGAATTGAGAAAATAAATAAATTTAATATATTTATACATAACTAATCTTTATATAATATTAGTAAGTGTTTATATTGACTTTGTTGTAGCAACATGAAATATGCGAGGAAAGTCTATCAGTTTTTAAGCCGTCGCTAATTCCTCACTAGATAAGCTTTTGATTAGTGACTTAATTACGACTAGTTACTTCTAAAATTTTCACGATTAGCTTTGTATTTGTTATAACTCTGCAACGGATTTCCAACGACATTAGCGAGTAATTTGCTACAAAATAGGTAGGATATAGCTTTTGTTTTGCGACAAGATTGCAGTTGCCAAGTTGCTCGCTAAAGTAAAATTGCGACAACTTAGCGACAAATGCATTTTGCCCGCTAATCAGCGAGTTGAAATCAGCGAATGAAGTGTTTCAGTTGTTAAATGGTCGCAAATTTCTCGCTACTTAGGTCATAGACCCTCAATATCCATATTTTCACTTAGCGACTAATTTGCAAGGAATACTTCCCTAACTGAATGGTTTATCCGTTACGACGAGTTAGCAACGACTATTTTCTGTCGCTACCCTAATTTTGAATTTTACAATATTATGTGACAAATTAGCGAGAAACTAGATGATCGCTAAAAATAAAAATTTGGTGACAAATTAGCTAGGAAATTGTCCATCGCAAAATACATTTCAAGTCTTTGTGAGGGATTAGCTAGTAACATTGTTCCTCACTAATTTGCCTTTTCGCACAAAGTTTATTTAGCGATGAAATAATGTGTAAATTGTTTCTCGCTAGTTGTATATCAAACAATTGTGACCGAATAGTGACAATAATATCACTCGCTACTTTACTTTTATTCGATTGAACCCCTAAGTGACTGATTTGCTAGAACATTGTCACTCGCTAATTAATTTGTGACAAATTAGCGAGGAAATTTTCCCCGCTCTTTTTTTAGCTACAAAAGTCAATCTGCGAGAAACAAACTTATTCGTAAATCTCTCGCTAATCAGTCGCTTTTCTCAAATTCGGGTATTTTGTGATCGCTTATTAATTTTGTCGTTAGTGCGTCACTAATTCCTCGCAAGTTAGTGACGAATTAGTGACAACAAATATTTTTCGCAAAAATTCATCATTAATTTGTCAATGACTGTTTAAATCTCGTCACCAGTAGCAGTTTGCCCTCAACGATGTGGTTCTCCTCAATAGCTGTTGCTGCATCTTTCATTAGGTAAGCATCCACGAACCACTAGCATTCAACTCCTTTATTCACTCCCTTCCAACAAAAATGAAGTAACTGTCCTTTATTCAACTTCCTTTATTCACTCCTTTTTTCTACCACGTTATTTTTTTTATCATAATATAACTTATTACAATATAATTACAATTTTTATATTTTTTTATCATTATTCTAAAAAAGAGTAACTGTCCCTTCTAATTTATTAGGCTAGGTCTTAATTTAGTGAAATGAGTAATATTATTATATGCGATATTTACGTTGATATTAAATTGCACATTGATATACTTTATTTATGTAACTTTCAGATGGAGATGGAAACGACAGAAGTGAGTTCAGCTAATGACGATGATTGTAGCTTGGACCAAGAGATGGAAACAGAAAAATGTAAATGTTGTGGTTGCAAACAGTGTGAAATTGTTATCGCTGTAGATATTATTAATCATACATTTCCAATATCTGAGGTAGCATATGATGTGTATGTGAGATATGCCAAATGTGTTGGCTTTGGAATTCGGAAGGGAGATTTTGTGAAAACCAAAGATGGTTGTTACTCAAGGCGAAGGTTTTTTTGTAATAGGGCCGGATTGAGAGAGAAGAAATACTATGACAATATTTCACGAAAAGGGGAACAAAGGGCTAAGACACGAACTAATTGTCAAGCTAAATCGTGTTTATACTTTGATAAAAGTGCAACTGTTTGGAGGGTTAAGAATTTGTTCGATGAACATAACCATGACTTAGTTCCACAATGCATGGTTCACCTAATTCCGAACCATCGGTAGTTAACTGATGCAAACAAGGCACAAGCTGACATCATGTATATGTATGGTGTGTCAACATCTCAAATGATGGGGTTTATGGCTGGGCAAGCCGATGGGTATGCCAGAGCTGGTTTTACAAAGAAAGACTTAGATAACCACCTTGACAGGAGTTGACGCTTATGTATTTTAGGTGGTAACGCCAACGCCACCATAAGCTACCTGTTTGGAAAGGCTGACGTTGACCCGACGGCTATGGCATGATATAGTTCAACTGCGGAGGATCGGTTAGGTAGTTTATTTTGGACTGATGGAATATGCCAAGATGATTATCAATATTTTGGTGATGTCCTTGCATTTGATGCTACATACAAAAAGAATAAGTACAAAAAACTATTGGTAATCTTTTCTGGGAATAACCATCACAGGCAAACATGTATATTCGGGTTTACCATACTTAATAATGAAATGGCATCCACGTATAAGTGGCTACTGGCTAACTTTTTGGAAGTCATGATGAACAAGCATCCTAAAGTTGTTGTGACTGATGCAGACGAGGCTATGAAAGAGGTGATTAATGAGATTTTTCCAAATACAACCCATAAATTGTGCGGATGGCATCTTCAGAAAAATGCTACTTTGAATATCAAGGACCTAGGTTTACGCAAATCATTTAAGAAGTTCATTTATGCCAAGTGGGATGTTAATGAATTTGAGGAGGAATGGTCAAAATTGGTTGAAGAGTTTGGTGGTAGTGACATGTCATGGATTGACAAACAATATGAAAACAAAGAAAGTTGGGCCAGGGAATTTCTTCAGGATAAATTTTGTGCTGGTTTTAGAACTACTTCACGATGTGAAGGCATTAAAAACTTCATAAAGAGATTTGTTCATTCAAGGCACAATATTTTAGAGTTGGTGGAGAATCTTGAGCGGGCTTTAAGAGATTACCGCAATAATGAGATGGTTGCTCAATTCAAGACAATCAATTCTGATCCTGTTTTGACAACTGGCTTACCGTCTCTCGAGCTTTGTGCTGCAAACATCTACACTAGAGAGATATTCAAACTAGTGAGGAAGCAAATTGAAGAAGTGGTTTCTTTAGACATTATACATAGTCAGCCCCTTTCGACAACTATGGTATACAAGATTTGTGCTTTTCAAAAGAGGGTCAAAATATTTACAGTTGTATATGATCGCAATGAGAAGAAATTGGAGTGTGAATGCTGTCATTGGGATCATGAAGGGTATCCTTGTAGTCATATGTTGTGTGTGCTGAGACGAGAGGACATAGATGAATTGCCAGAAAGTCTAATTCTAAAAAGATGGACCCGAGATGCAAAGAAGTATACTAATGATCAAACAGTCGAAAGCAGTGCAAATGATGCTGAAAAAGGTTTCTTAATGAGATATAGTGCTATGTTAGTTGCCACAATATGGATGTCATTCCTTGCGGCTCAAGAAGTTCTACTTTTTGGTGATACGATGAATGAAGTTACTAGATGGACCAAAGATCTAGAGAAAAGGTGCAACATTAAAAGGCAAAATGGTGTTACTAATGTATTGCATCCTGCTGCTGAATTTATTGGTGATCCATGTGTCGCTAAGACTAAAGGTGCACCCAAACTCAAGAAGAATGAAACTAGGAAAAGGTCATGTTCAAATTGCTTCGTGAAGGGTCATACAAAGAGGCATTGTCCAAAGTTGGTTGATGAAGGTGACCGGAGCCATGACCATTTCCCTTCTCGATGTACAGACACAGATGAGACTATTTATGCAAAGATTGCTAAATTTTGTTTGTTGAAAAAAGTTTGATCAATTATTTTCATATTAGTATGTTAATCATATTTATTCTCCTAGCATGGTTAAAAATTTTGGTTGTGTAATTTCATCTATTTATAGACGTAAAAATTAAGAAATGTGACATTAGGTTGTAATGAATTGTTTTTTATTTATTTGACATGCTTGATACGCAGCAAAAGAGCCTCTTGGTGCCACAAGGAGTGAGAATAATGGGCGCAACTGTACTGCAGAATCTAGTACTAAGCTCATGGGTTCTCAATCAAATCTGGCGGGTATAGGAGCATTTTCAGGGGTCCAATTTTATCCAACTCTTAGTAACTTATTTCCAACGCCACAGGGTGGAGTACCTGGCCAACCAACCACTCTGCAAAATATTAGGCATCAATGGCTCTTACAGGTGAAAATTATTTGTATTTTGTGTTTTAACCGTTACAAAATAATTCTTCATGATTTTTGACATAACTATTCATATGTTTATATAGGCCATGGAAGCTAGGAATACCTTGAAACAATAGTGAAAAATAACTTAATTTTTCTGGGATGTTACATTACCTTGCTGAACCATTCCAGTGTTGTTAGTATGCGAATTGTGCATATATTTTGTCCTTTGGTAATTTATTTTTGTTAAATGTATTATACTCAGTACTCACAGTATTGGTTCAATGAATTCTGATGGTTGTGTTCAAGTATTTGATTTGGAGATTCTTGTGAACAGTAACACACTCCCTGGTAGTTGAGTAAAGAAAGCTTCAAAGTTTCTATTTTATTATTTAGTTGTTTAGATCAACCACTTCGATAAGATAATTGGTATGCGAAATTGTGATCATCAACAATGGCACCAAAGGACTTGGAGCTCTTAAACGTGAATCACACTTTGTCACAATTCCGCACAACTAACCAGCAAGTACACTGGGTCATCCAAGTAATACCTTACGTGAGTAAGGGTCGATCCTACGGAGACTGTCGGCTTGAAGCAAGCTATGGTCATCTTGTAAATCTCAGTCGGGCGGATTTAGATGGTGATGGAGAATTGATAATTAAAAGATAAATAAAACATAAAATAAAGATAGAGATACTTATGTAATTCTTTGGTTGGAACTTCAAATAAGCGTATGAAGATGCTTTGTTCCTCCTGAACCTCTGCTTTCCTATTGCCTTCTTCCAATCATTCATACTCCTTTCCATGGCAAGCTTTATGTTGGGCATCACCGTTGTCAATGGCTACTTCCCGTCCTCTCAGTGAAAACATTCCAAATGCGCTGTCACCGCACGGCTAATCATCTGTTGGTTCTCGATCATGTCGGAATAGGATCCATTGATCCTTTTGCGATCTATGGTGTGTAGAAACTCTACCGTTGAAAATACATAAGAACAAGGTCTAGGAATGGCCATGAGGCCAGCCCCCAAACGTGAAAAGGTCTATCCAAGTATGAGTAAAAAATCAAAATACAATAGCAAAAGGTCCTATTTATAGAAAACTAGTAGCCTAGGGTTACAGAAATAGGTAATTAATGCAGAAATCTTCTTCCGGGCTCACTTGGTGTGTGCTTGGGCTGAGCATTGAAGCTTTCATGTGTAGAGACTTTTCTTGGAGTTAAACGCCAGCTTTTGTGCCAGTTTGGGCATTTAACTCCAGCTTTTGTGCTAGTTTTGGAGTTAAACGCCAAAATTCTTGAGCTGACTTGGAACGCCTGTTTGAACCATCAAATCTCGAGCAAAGTATGGACTATTATATATTGCTGGAAAGCCCAGGATGTCTACTTTCCAACGCAATTGAGAGCGCGCCAATTGGGCTTTTGTAGCTCCAGAAAATTCACTTTGAGTGCAGGAAGGTCAGAATCCAACAGCATCTGCAGTCCTTTTTCAGCCTCTGAATCAAATTTTTGCTCAGGTCCCTCAATTTCAGCCAGGAAATACCTGAAATCACAGAAAAACACACAAACTCATAGTAAAGTCCAGAAAAGTGATTTTTATTTAAAAACTAATAAAAACATAATAAAAACTAACTAAAATATATTAAAAACATACTAAAAACAATGCCAAAAAGCGTATAAATTATCCGCTCATCACAACACCAAACTTAAATTGTTGCTTGTCCCCAAGCAACTGAAAATCAAATAGGATAAAAAAAGAAGAGAATATACAATGAATTCCAAAAACATCTATGAAGATCAGTATTAATTAGATGAGCGGAACTTTTAGCTTTTTGCTTCTGAACAGTTTTGGCATCTCACTTTATTCCTTGAAGTTCAGAATGATTGGCATCTATAGGAACTTAGAATCCAGATAGTGTTATTAATTTTCCTAGTTAAGTATGTTGATTCTTGAACACAGCTACTTTATGAGTTTTGGCCGTGGCCCTAAGCACTTTGTTTTCCAGTATTACCACCGGATACATAAATGCCACAGACACATAACTGGGTGAACCTTTTCAGATTGTGACTCAGCTTTGCTAGAGTCCCCAATTAGAGGTGTCCAGGGTTCTTAAGCACACTCTTCTTTTTGCTTTGGACCTTGACTTTAACCGCTCAGTCTCAAGTTTTCACTTGACACCTTCACGCCACAAGCACATGGTTAGGGACAGCTTGGTTGAGCCGCTTAGGCCAGGATTTTATTCCTGTGGGCCCTCCTATCCACTGATGCTCAAAGCCTTGGATCCTTTTTATCACCCTTGCCTTTTGGTTTAAAGGGGTATTGGCTTTTTCTGCTTGCTTTTCTTTTTTCTTTCTTTTTCTTTTCTCTCTTTTTTTTTTGCATATATCCTTTTTTTTCTGCAAGCTTTTCACTGCTTTTTCTTGCTTCAAGAATCAATTTTATGATTTTTCAGATCATCAGATAACATTTCTCCTTTTCCCATCATTCTTTCAAGAGCCAACAATTTTAACATTCATAAACAATCAAATTCAAAAATATGCACTATTCAAGCATTCATTCAGAAAAACAATAGTATTGCCACCACATCAAGATAATTAAACTGTTTTAAAATTTAAAATTCATGCATTTCTTTTTCTTTTTCAATTAAAAACATTTTTCATTTAAGAAAGGTGATGGATTCATTTTCATAGCTTTAAGGCATAGACACTTAGACACTAATGATCATGTAATAAAGACACAAACATAAATAACATAAGCATAAAAATTCGAAAAACAGGAAAATAAAGAACAAGAAAATTAAAGAACGGATCCACCTTAGTGATGGCGGCTTGTTCTTCCTCTTGAAGATCTTATGGAGTGCTTGAGCTCCTCAATGTCTCTTCCTTGCCTTTGTTGCTCCTCTCTCATGGTTCTTTGGTCTTCTCTAATTTCATAGAGGAGGATAGAATGCTCTTGGTGTTCCACCCTTAGTTGTCCCATGTTGGAACTTAATTCCCCTAGGGAGGTGTTGATTTGCTCCCAATAGTTTTGTGGAGGAAAATGCATCCCTTGAGGCATCTCAGGAATTTCATGAGGAGTTTCCTCATGCTCTTGTCCATGAGTGGAATCTCTTATTTGCTCCATCCTTTTCTTAGTGATGGGCTTGTCCTCATCAATGAGGATGTCTTCCTCTATATCAATTCCAGCTGAATTGCAGATGTGACAAATGAGATGAGGGAAGGCTAACCTTGCCATAGTAGAGGACTTGTCTGCCACCTTGTAGAGTTATTGGGATATAACTTCATGAACTTCTACTTCCTCTCTAATCATGATGCTATGAATCATGATAGCCCGGTTTATAGTAACTTCAGACCGGTTGCTAGTGGGAATGATTGAGCGTTGGATGAACTCCAACCATCCCCTAGCCACGGGCTTAAGGTCATGCCTTCTTAGTTGAATCGGCTTCCCTCTTGAATCTCTCTTCCATTGAGCGCCCTTTTCACAGATGTCCATGAGGACTTGGTCCAACCTTTGATCAAAGTTGACCCTTCTAGTGTATGGGTGTGCATCTCCTTGCATCATGGGCAAGTTGAATGCCAACCTTACATTTTCCGGACTAAAATCTAAGTATTTGCCTCGGACCATTGTAAGCCAATTCTTAGGATCCGGGTTCACACTTTGATCATGGTTCTTAGTGATCCATGCATTGGCATAGGACTCTTGAACCATTAAGATTCCGACTTGTTGAATGGGGTTGGTGAGAACTTCCCAACCTCTTCTTCGGATCTCATGTCGAATCTCCGGATATTCGCCCTTTTTGAGCTTAAAAGGGACATCGGGGATCACCTTCTTCTTGGCCACAACTTCACAGAAGTGGTCTTGATGCACCTTTGAGAGGAATCTCTCCATCTCCCATGACTTGGAGGTGGAAGCTTTTGCCTTCCCTTTCCTCTTTCTAGAGGTTTCTCCGGCCTTTGGTGCCATTAATGGTTATGGAAAAACAAAAAAGCTTTAGCTTTTACCACACCAAACTTAGAAGGTTGCTCGCCCTCGAGCAAAAGAAGAAAGAAGAGAGTAGAAGAAGAAGAAATAGAGGAGATGGAGGGGGCTTAGTGTTTCGGCCAAGGGGGAGAAGTAGTGTTTAGGTTGTGTGAAAATGAAGGAGTGAAGATGGGTTTATATAGGAGTGGAGAGGGGGGTATGGTTCGGCCATTAAGGGTGGGTTTGGGTGGGAAAGTGGTTTGAATTTGAATGGTGAGGTAGGTGGAGTTTTATGATGGATAGATGTGGATTGGTGAAGGGTTTATGGAGAAGAGGGTAGGATTTGATAGGTGAGGGATTTTTGGGGAAGAGGTATTGAGGTGATTGGTGAATGGGTGAAGAAGAGAGAGAGGGGTGGGGTAGGTGGGGATCCTGTGGGGTCCACAGATCCTGAGGTGTCAAGGATTTCTCATCCCTGCACCATGTGGCATGTAAAACGCCCCTTGCTGTCAATCCTGGCGTTAAACGCTAGGCTGCTGCCCATTTCAGGCGTTTAACGCCAGCTTCTTGCCCATTCCTGGCATTAAACGCCAGTCTGGTGCCCATTTCTGGCGTTAAATGCCCAGAATGGTGCCAGACTGGGCGTTTAATGCCCATTCTGCTACCCTTACTGGCGTTTAAACGCCAATAAGTTTCTCCTCCAGGGTGTTCTATTTTTCATTCTGTTTTTCCTTCTGTTTTTGCTTTTTCAATTGTTTTTGTGACTTCACATGATCATCAACCTATAGAAAACATAAAATAACAAAAGAAAATAGAAATTTAACATAGATAATTAAAGATTGGGTTGCCTCCTAACAAGCGCTTCTTTAATGTCAATAGCTTCTGTGGCTAGGAAGGGTCTGCCAAGGATGATTGATTCATCCATACACTTCCCAGTCTCTAGGATTATGAAATCAGCAGTGATGTAATGGTCTTCAACCTTTACCAAGACATCCTCTACAAGTCCATAAGCCTATTTCTTTGAATTGTCTACCATCTCCAGTGAGATTCTTGTAGCTTGTACCTTAATGATCCCTAGCTTCTCCATTACAGAGAGAGGCATAAGGTTTATACTTGATCCCAGGTCACACAGAGCCTGCTCAAAGGTCATGGTGCCTATGGTACAAGGGATGGAGAATTTTCCAGGGTCTTGTCTCTTTAGAGGTAATTTCTGCCTAGTCAAGTCATCCAGTTTTTTGATGAGCAATGGAGGTTCATCCTCCCAAGTCTCATTACCAAACAACTTGGCATTTAGCTTCATGATTGCTCCAAGGTACTTAGCAACTTGCTCTTCAGTAACATCTTCATTCTCTTCAGCGGAAGAATACTCATCAGAGCTCATGAATGGCAGAAGTAAATTCAATGGAATTTCTATAGTCTCAGTGTGAGCCTCAGATTCCTATGGTTCCTCATCAGGGAACTCCATGGAGGTCAGTGGACGTCCATTGAGGTCTTCCTTAGTGGAGATCACTGCCTCTTCTTCCTCTCCAGGTTCAGCCATGTGAGACGTGTTTATGGCCTTGCACTCCCTTTTTGGATTTTCTTCTGTATTGCTTGGGAGAGTACTAGGAGGGAGTTCAGTAATTTTCTTACTCAGATGACCCACTTGTGCCTCCAAATTTCTAATGGAGGACCTTGTTTCAGTCATAAAACTTTGAGTGGTTTTAATTAGATCAGAGACAATGGTTGCTAAGTCAGAGTGGCTTTGCTTAGAGTTCTCTGTCTGTTGCTGAGAAGATGATGAAAAAGGCTTGCTATTGCTAAACCTGTTTCTTCCACCATTATTGTTGTTGAAACCTTGTTGAGGTCTCTGTTGATCCTTCCATGAGAGATTTGGATGATTTCTCCATGAAGGATTATAGGTGTTTCCATAGGGTTCTCCCATGTAATTCACCTCTTCCATTGCTGGGTTCTCAGGATCATAAGCTTCTTCTTTAGAGGAAGCTTCCTTAGTACTGCCTGTTGCTGCTTGCATTCCAGACATACTCTGAGAAATCATATTGACTTGTTGGGTCAATATTTTATTCTGAGCCAATATGGCATTCAGAGTATCAATCTCAAAAACTCCTTTTTTCTGAGCTATCCCATTATTCACAAGATTCCTTTCAGAAGTGTACATGAATTGGTTATTTGCAACCATTTCAATGAGTTTCTGAGCTTCTGCAGGCGTCTTCTTCAGATGAAGAGATCCTCCAGTAGAGCTATCCAATGACATCTTGGATAGTTCAGACAGACCATCATAGAAAATACCTATGATGCTCCATTCAGAAAGCATGTTAGAAGGACATCTTCTGATCAATTGCTTGTATCTTTTCCAAGCTTCATAGAGGGATTCTCCTTCCTTTTGTCTAAAGGTTTGGACTTCCACTCTAAGCTTGCTCAATTTTTGAGGTGGAAAGAACTTTGCCAAGAAGGCATTGACTAGCTTTTCCCAAGAGTTCAGGCTTTCTTTAGGTTGTGAATCCAACCATGTCCTAGCTCTGTCTCTTACAGCAAAAGGAAAAAGCATAAGTCTGTAGACTTCAGGGTCAACCCTATTGGTCTTGACAGTGTCACAAATTTGCAAGAATTCAGCTAAGAACTGATGAGGATCTTCCAATGGAAGTCCATGAAACTTGCAATTCTGTTGCATTAGAGAAACTAATTGAGGCTTAAGCTCAAAGTTGTTTGCTCCAATGGCAGGGATTGAGATGCTTATCCCATAGAAGTCGGGAGTAGGTGCAGTAAAGTCACCAAGCACCCTCCTTGCATTGTTGGCATTGTTGTTTTTGGCTGCCATGGTTTCTTCTTCCTTGAAAAGCTCTGTTAGGCCCTCTAAAGAGAGCTGTTCTTTAGCTTCTCTTAGCTTTCTCTTCAAGGTCCTTTCAGGTTCAGGATCAGCTTGAACAAGTATGCCTTTATCTTTGTTCCTGCTCATATGAAAGAGAAGAGAACATTGAAAAGATGTGATTGAAAAGATATGATTGAGAAGATATGATTGAAAATCAAACTAGAAAAAGAAAGTTTTTAAAATTAAAGTTGATTACTTGACTAACAAGAAATAAAAAGATATGATTCTAAAATTTAAAGTTTGATCCTTTCTTAATAGGCAAGTAACAACTTGAAAATTTTGAAGTAAATCATTAATTATAACAAGGATTTTCGAAAATAATAAAAAATTGAAAGAAATTGATTTTGAAAGGATATGATTGAAAAGATATGATTTGAAAAAGATTTGATTTTGAAAAATTATGAAAATTTGAAAAAAATCTAAATTAAAAACAAAATCTTTCCTTTAGTGTCATCCTGGCGTTAAACACCCAGAATGGCATCCATTCTGGCATTTAACGCCCAAAATCCTACCTTTTTGGGCGTTAAACGCCCAGCCAGGTACCCTGGCTGATGTTTAAATGCCAGTTTTCCTTCTTCACTGGGCGTTTTGAACGCCCAGCTTTTTCTGTTTGATTCCTCTGCTGAATGTTCTGAATCTTCAATTCTCTATATTATTGACTTGAAAAGACACAATTTTAAAAATATTTTTGAATTTTTAATGATGAGAAACAATAAAAATTGCAACTAAGATCAAATAAACAATGCATGCAGGACACCGAACTTAAAAATTTTCATATAAGAGACACTAAGAAATTGAGAATGCATATGAGAAACAACAAAACACACAAAACAAGAGAATTTAAAGATCAGAGCACTGAAATCATCAAGAACAACTTGAAGATCAATGAAGAACATATTGCATGTTTTCGAAAAATGCAAGAAGAATGCAATTGACACCAAACTTAAAAATTGATACTAGACTCAAACAAAAAAAAAACAAAATATTTTTTATTTTTATGATTTTATAATTTTTTTTGTGATTTTCGAAACTTATAAGGAGAAGAAAATAAAGGGATTCAAAACTTTTAATGAGAATTCCAGGAATCATGCAATGTTAGTCTATTCTAAAAAGTACCTAATCTAAGCAACAAGATGAACCGTCAGTTGTCCAAACTCGAACAATCCCCGACAACAGCGCCAAAAACTTGGTGGACGAAATTGTGATCATCAACAATGGCGCCAAAGGACTTGGAGCTCTTAAACGTGAATCACACTTTGTCACAATTCCGCACAACTAACCAGCAAGTGCATTGGGTCGTCCAAGTAATACCTTACGTGAGTAAGGGTCGATCCCACGGAGACTGTCGGCTTGAAGCAAGCTATAGTCATCTTGTAAATCTCAGTCATGCGGATTCAGATGGTGATGGAGAATTGATAATTAAAAGATAAATAAAACATAAAATAAAGATAGAGATACTTATGTAATTCTTTGGTTGGAACTTCAGATAAGCGTATGAAGATGCTTTGTTCCTCCTGAACCTCTGCTTTCCTATTGCCTTTCTTCCAATCATTCATACTCCTTTCCATGGCAAGCTTTATGTTGAGCATCACCGTTGTCAATAGCTACTTCCCGTCCTCTCAGTGAAAACGTTCCAAATGCGCTATCACCGCACGGCTAATCATCTGTCGGTTCTCGATCATGTCGGAATAGGATCAATTGATCCTTTTGCGTCTGTCACACGCCCCACAATCGCGAGTTTGAAGCTCGTCACAATTATCCCTTCCCAGATCCTACTCAGAATACCACAGACAAGGTTTAGATGTTTCAGATCTCAGGAATGGCTGTCAATAATTCTAGCCTATACCACGAAGGTTCCAATCTTAGATTAGAAACCCAAGAGATACGCATTCAAGCCATTGCTAGTAGAACAGAGGTGGTTGTCAGGCACATGTTCATAGGTGAGAATGATGATGAGTTTCACGGATCATCACATCCATCAAGTTGAAGAACGAATGAATATCTTGGAGAAGAAATAGACTTGAGTTGAATAGAAAAACAATAGTACTTTGTATTAATTCTTGAAGAACAGCAGAGCTCCAACCTTAATCTATGGTGTGTAGAAACTCTACCGTTGAAAATACATAAGAACAAGGTCTAGGCATAGCCGTGAGGCCAGGCCCCAAACGTGAAAAGGTCTATCCAAGTATGAGTAAAAGATTAAAATACAATAGCAAAAGGTCCTATTTATAGAAAACTAGTAGCCTGGGGTTACAGAAATAGGTAATTAATGCAGAAATCTTCTTCCGAGCCCACTTGGTGTGTGCTTAGGCTGAGCATTGAAGCTTTCATGTGTAGAGACTTTTCTTGGAGTTAAACGCCAGCTTTTGTGCCAGTTTGGGCGTTTAACTCCAGCTTTTGTGCCAGTTTTGGAGTTAAACGCCAGAATTCTTAAGCTGACTTGGAACGCCTGTTTGGGCCATCAAATCTCGGGGAAAGTATGGACTATTATATATTGCTGGAAAGCCCAGAATGTCTACTTTCCAACGCAATTGAGATCGCGCCAATTGGGCTTTTGTAGCTCCAGAAAATCCACTTTGAGTGCAGGGAGGTCAGAATCCAACAGCATCTGCAGTCCTTTTTCAGCCTCTGAATCAGATTTTTGCTCAGGTCTCTCAATTTCAGCCAGAAAATACCTGAAATCACAGAAAAATACACAAACTCATAGTAAAGTCCAGAAAAGTGATTTTTATTTAAAAACTAATATAAACATAATAAAAACTAACTAAAATATATTAAAAACATACTAAAAACAATGCCAAAAAGCGTATAAATTATCCGCTCATCAATAATACCTTGAGTTCATGACTTGTAAACTCTATCAAATTATCTTCATCAATGCCTTTTTTAAGTTGTATATTCAAATCCAACATGATTTTCCTAGTAAATTTTTTGCTGAAAAATATTGAACGAACCAATCCAATTGCAAAAGCATTTTTGTAATGAAAAAGTACTTATGAAAATAAAGTAAAGAAACCAATCCAAATGTACATCTTAATCTGAATATTCTATCAAGTATTTATAGGAGGTATTTGAACTAGTTTTTATTTGAACCATCTTGTGTAAAGGTAATTTTGAAAGACAAACCACTCATGCCTATGAGACCAGAATTATTAGAATGAAGAACCCAGTTAGATTTAGATATACTAATCATGTCATCATCACTTCTGGGCATAAAAATTCTCCCATTATAGGGGTTAGCAGTGAAAAAACACAAGGCAATATGGATAATTATATTTCCAAAATTTTAGAAATTATACGGTTTTTAACATGGACTTTGAAAGATTACATCCTAAGACTGAGTGACATTCTTTGGCATCTTATTCCAATTTTCAATAGCAAGTCTTTGAATGTCTTCTCTCCTTGGATTGTGAGGTCCATACACCAAGTTTATGGCCATCCTTACTCTACTGTAATCGTTGACCACCTAATATTGAATCCGTATACCTCCATCATTAAATTGAGATAGATGTTACAAAAACAAAAAAATTGTAGCATATAATGCAAATTGGACATGTGATCATACCGGTATGGCACCACACCGCCATAGATGACAGAGTGTCTGCCATTGTGCAACCCATACAACACAGTCATTGCTTAAAAAACAAGAGTTTCATTATTTTTTACAACAAATTAATGCCTCCTCCATCAAAGAATTAAATTTAAGCATTTAACTTACATAGTATGTATCATCCTAAATTATATCATGGGTTAGGTAATTGATTTATGATACTTACGCTTGAGCATCTTGTTGGGGCACCTCTGGTTCTTGAAATTTGAACTTTGAAACTATTCATATCCTGGGTCGAACTGTCCGACCCGGGATGATCAGACGACAAGTCAACCAACCTCTTCAGGTCAGGATTATCCGACCTCACTCAAAGAGCTCGGCCAAATCGCCAGGAAAAGTCCAAGTAGGGCCCAAACAGAGGAACACGACCCAAATCCAAAGGCAGTCCAAGCCTACAGAGATAAGGGCAGTTCCCTTGAAGATAAGATGACCTCACTCAAGGATATGATAGGATAAGATAAGATAACTATCTTATTTCCAAGAAGGTCACTCCTCACCATTATAAATACACTGGAGCACCCAGGTATAACTCATACTCTGATTCTACTAAAAACCTGCTTAATACCTTTGCTAACTTAAGCATCGGAGTCCCTTGCAGGTACCACCACCCTCCGGTGACAAAGGATCAGAAGCATAACTAGTCTAACAAGTCAGACACGACTACTCCGACCGCCATTCACCAGCCGGACATGTCATCTCCAACTAGCAAAGAAGATCTCGTCTGAGATCGACCTAAAGTTTCAGGTAACCCTCGGAACATTGGCACCGTTGCCGGGAAACCTGGAAGTCATCCCATCATTATGGCGGACAACCTTGACAATGACCACAACTCTGATCTAGATGATAGAACGCCGCACAAAAACGCGGATACTACACCAAAAAATACTCCTCAACCTAACAAAGACAAGAATTCGCGAAACGCGGAAGCTATGAAGGCACTTCAAGACCGCCTAAAACAAATCGAAAAAGAGGTGGAGCATCAACGAGAAGCTGAGAGAGACCTACGAAGGGAAGTTAGGCGATGCCACGAGTTAGAGGACAAACTCGAAGCAGATCTCAAGACCAAAACTACTCGATCCGGTCACGAAGATAGCTCCCGTAAGGACCAAGACCCATTCACCAAAGAGATCATGAGGACCAAAATCCCAAAGGACTTCAAACTTTCTGACATGACTTTATACGATGGCAAAGTAGATCCCAGCCATCATCTCAGCAATTTCAGAAGTAGAATGTACCTTACCGACGCCTCAGATGCAGTCTACTGCAAAGCCTTCCCGACTACTTTAACAAAGACAGCAATTAAATGGTTCGACAATCTGCCCCTAGGTCCATATCAAGCTTCGACGACTTAGCCAAGAAGTTTCTGGCCAGATTCTTCATCCAAAAAGACAAAACTAAGCATGCCCCAAGTCTATTAGGAATCAAGCAAGGAGATCGGGAAAGTCTTCGCAGCTACATGGAAAGATTCAACAAAGCATGTTTGGACATACAAAGTCTACCAACAGAGGCCGCCATTATGGGTCTCATCAATGCCTTGCAAGAGGGACCTTTTAGCCACTCTATATCGAAAAAACATCCCACATCTCTGAACGAAGTGCAAGAACGAGCAAAGAAGTACATCAACATGGAGGAAAACTCTTGACTAGGAGAGACCTCAAAATCTGGATTCTCCTACTCCTCCCGAGAAAAGGATAAAGAATCCAAGAAAAAAGAAGATCAGCACGGAGAAAAGATCAAGAAATACCACAATTACACCCCTCTTCGGGTATATCTTGTAGATGTCTACCGAGAAGTATGCCATATTGAAAAGATACCCCCAACTCAACCACTCAAAAAAAAGAAGGAGAAAATCGGGCTGAATATTGTGAATACCATCGAATCTATGAACATTCTACCAACGAATATTTCGACTTAAAAAATGTCATAGAAAAACTGGTAAGAGAGGGAAAATTAGATCGGTACTTAGCCAGCCAAGCAGATGAACCAAGAAAAAGAAGAAGGGACGAAGATGTCAGACAGACTGAACGACCACCTCGTACACCTGAGAGACATGTCCACATAATACACGGAGGATTTGCGGGAGGAGGGATCTCCAAATCATCTCGCAAAAGACATCTTAAAGATATATATCATATCGAGGGAGCTGAGGAAGCACCTGACATCCCCACAATCACTTTTACTAAAGAGGACGCATCCGGCATCATCTCGGGACATAACGATCCCATGGTCATCACTATCATATTGGCCAACATAAATCTCCACCGCACATTGATAGACCAAGGAAGCTCGGCCGACATCTTGTTCAAAACTGCCTTCGATAAACTTGGCCTGGAAGAAAAAGAACTCAGAGCGTACCCAAACAGCCTGTTTGGGCTGGGAGACACTCCAATCCAACCACTTGGATACATCTCACTACACACAACCTTTGGAAAAGGAAACCGGTCAGGGACACTCAATATAGACTACATCGTGGTCGACGTGAGTTTAGCCTACAATGCCCTAATAGGTCGGACAACGTTAAATCAGCTCGGTGCAGTAGTCTCGACCCCACACCTGTGCATGAAGTTCCCAACTACAGAAGGAATAGCTACGATAAAAGTAGATCAGAAGACGGCGCGCCGCTATTACAATGAAAGTCTAAACCTTAGAGGAAGAGGAGAGGAATTCCACACCATCGAACTCGGGGGAGTTCGAGGACGGGAAGAACTTCGTCCACAACCCGACGGCGAAATAGAAAAAGTCCAGATCGGAGATGTCCCAGACAAAACCACCAATATTGGTACAATCCTAAAAGGAGACATAAAAGAATCGCTCGTACAGTTCTTACGAGACAATGTCGACCTCTTTGCATGGAAGGCCGCAGACATGCCGGGCATAGAGCCTAAATTAATGTGCCACAAACTGGCAATTTACCCAGGATCTCGGCCAGTACAGCAAAGACGTAGAAAGCTCGGACCAGAATGATCCCAAGCTGTGGAAGAGCAGGTACAAGCTTTACTGGAGGCATGATTCATAAGAGAAGTTAAGTACCCACTATGGCTAGCTAACGTCGTCTTGGTGAAAAAATCAAATGGGAAGTGGCAGATGTGCACCGACTACACTGATCTCAACAAAGCATGCCCAAAGGATCCTTATCCACTCCCAAGTATCGACGCTCTGGTGGATGCCTCCTCCGGATACAAATACCTCTCGTTTATGGACACCTATTTGGGATACAACCAAATCCCGATGTACCCACCCGATCAAGAAAAAACTTCATTCTTAACCCCAAAAGCAAACTACTGCTACATCGTCATGCCTTTCGGACTCAAAAATGCAGGAGCCACTTATCAAAGATTAATGAATAAGGTCTTTGCAGACCACATCGGGAAAATCATGGAAGTCTACGTGGACGACATGTTAATAAAGACACAAAGTGAAGAGACGCTACTGTCCGACTTCACCCAGGTATTCAACACTATAAGAAGGCATGGCATGCGACTTAACCCTACAAAATGCACCTTCGCAGTAGAAGCTGGCAAATTCTTGGGTTTTATGCTCACGCAAAGAGGAATCGAGGCGAATCCAGATAAATGCCGGGCCATACTCAATATGAAAAACCCGACTTGCGTCAAAGAGGTACAACAACTCAATGGAAGATTGGCAGCCTTGTCCAGATTTCTAGCCAGATCGGCAATAAGATCTCTCCCCTTCTACGCCACCCTAAGGAAGGGAAAAAGGTTTGAATAGTGGGCAGTAGCCTCAGCATTGGTCCGAGAAGACGACAGTGGGCAACAACCTATATACTTCATCAGCAAAGCACTGCAAGGATCCGAACTGAACTACCAAAAAATAGAAAAATTCGCCTATGCTCTCATATTAACATCTCGACAACTTCGTCCATATTTCCAAGCCCACGTTATCAGGGTTTGGACCAACCAGCCCATAAAAGGCATTCTATAAAAAACAGATTTAGCAGGAAGAATCTTACAATGGGCAGTCGAGTTGTCTGAATTCGACCTTCAATATGAAGCTCGGACAGCCATCAAATCGCAATATTTGGCCGACTTCATTGCAGAATTTACAGACACCCCAAAAATCCCTACAGAATGGAATCTCTATGTAGACGGTTCCTCAAACAAAATCGAAAGTTGCGCGGGTGTGATAATTGAAAGCGACCAGGGAACCCAGATCAAACTTTCCCTCAAATTCGGGTTTCCTGCCTCAAACAACCAAGCTGAGTATGAGGCACTACTAGCTGGTTTGAAGCTGGCTAAAGAGGTTGGAGCTCAAAAGCTTATCATCTTCAGCGACTCACAGGTAGTCACTTCATAAATAGCGGGGAATTATCAAGTCAAGGATCCCACCATGAAAAAGTACTTGGACAAGACCAAGGAACAGCTCAGACAACTCGGGGAATATGAGGTCCGCCACATACCCCGAGAATAGAATGCTCGAGCTGATGCACTCTCAAAATTAGCCAGCACCAAACCAGGGGGCAACAATAGAAGTCTCATCCAAGAAATGCTGCAGAACCCGTCAATCTCGAAAGAAGAAAAGGTCCTAGCCATAACAGGTCTGGATCAAGGATGGATGGCTCCCATAATTAATTACCTCAAAATAGAAACACTCCCTACAGATAAGAAGGAGGCAAAAAGGTTAAAACGGGAAGCACAATACTACACCATCATAAATAGTACTCTATAAAAGAGAGGGATTTCAACACTACTATTAAAATACGTGCCGACTTCTAACACAAAAGAAGTCTTAGAAGAAGTACACAGTGGTATTTGTGGCAACCATCTCAGAGCACAGACACTTACCAAAAAGTACTCCGAGCAGGATTCTATTGGCCGACTTTACAAAAAGAAGCAACAGAATTCGTGAAGACATGTCCACCATGTCAGAAACATACCAACTTTCACATCGCCCCGCCAGAGGAGCTCATCAGCATAACCTCACCCTGGCCATTCGCAAAATGGGAGCTCAATCTTCTCGGACCCTTCCCTCAAGGATTAGGACAAGTCAAATTCCTCATAGTAGGGGTAGACTATTTCACAAAATAGATCGAGGTAGAACCCCTAGGTAACGCCACTGCTCAAAGAAGTCAAAAATTCCTATATAGAAACATTGTCACAAGGTTTAGGATTCCATACTCTATAACCACAGACAATGGCACTCAATTTACAGACGCATGCTTTAAAAAGTTGGTAGCTGATCTAAATATAAAACACCAATTCACATCCGTAGAACACCCCCAGGCCAATGGACAAGCAGAGGCTGCCACAAAGTCATATTAGCCGGGCTAAAATGGAGATTACAGGTTGCAAAAGAAGCCTGGGCCGAAGAGCTCCCACAAGTCCTATGGATATATCGGACAACTCCACACTCCACCACAAAGGAATCACCCTTCCAGTTACCTTACGGAATGGAGGCAATGATTCCAGTGGAGGTCGAAGAAGGATCGCCCAGAGTGATCCACTACAATGAAGAGGCCAACTCCCAACTTCAAAGGGAAGAACTCGACCTACTTCCAGAAATCCAAGAAAAAGCTCGGATCAGGGAAGAGGCATTAAAACGACGAATGGCTTCAAGATACAATCAAAAGGTAGTGCCGCGAGGTTTTGCCGAGAATGACCTTATCCTAATCCGAAATGATATCGGAACAACTCGACCTGGAGAAGGAAAGCTGGCAGCAAACTGTAAAGGACCCTATCGAGTCATAGAAGTACTTGGAAAGGGCTACTACAGACTGTCCGAAATTGAAGGGCAAGAGCTTCCCAGGTCATGGCACGCTTGCAACCTACGAAGGTATTATAGTTAGAGGTAATAAGGATCTTAGGATAAGGTGCACTCTTTTTCCTGAAAAGATTTTTTAATGAGGCACCGAGCCAAGATTCGTAAAATACCTAACTTAGAGGAGTAAAACTCCCACATGTATATATTTGCATATTTCCTATTTTGAATAAAGTTTTTCAGATTTTCTACAAATCCCTTATCAAGACGCATTAAGCTGAAATGCAAAAAAATTCATCGCCCGATTATAAAGCTACAGATCGGTAGGAATTGAAAATCAAATTTACTGCACGATCACGGTAAAGGCCAACAAAGATGAAAATCAAATTCATCAAAAGGTCGACCAACGGGGATCAAACCCAATTTTTATGAAAACGGCAAAGATGAAAAGGCGACCAAAACAGAATAATGCAAGAAGTTATCGAAAGTGATCCATAGAAAGGACCTGACGAGGTCTTAATAAAAATAGGTCGCTAAAAATAACTTAAAGACCAGCCGACGTAGAAGAAGTCGGACCAGTCGACCACAAAAACCAAAAGTTATAAAAAGTAAATTCCTAAAAGAGACCTGACAAAGGTCCAAAAAGAGGATTACTAGAAATAACTTAGAAGGGACCGACGTGATGAAGTCGGCCCAAAAACGAAAAGTTATAAAAAGTAATCCCTAAAAGAGACCTGACAAAGGTCCAAAAAGAGGATTACTAGAAATAACTTAGAAGGGACCGACATGATGAAGCCGGCCCAAGCCAAGAAGTTATGAAAAAGTAATCCATAAAAGAGACCTGACCAATGTTCAAGAGAAATGGATTACTAGAAATAACTCAGAAAAGATCAAAGTCGACTCAGCAAAGCTACCAAAAGTTATAATCCAAGAAGTCGGACAATAGAAGGCAGGCGCTATAAGGGACCCAAGTCGGACCCAGAAAGCCATGACTTCACAAAAATCAAATTACCGACACCATATCAGAGAAGGCAAAGAAGACTAGTTGCACAAAGCTAGCTTCAACCCAAACAGAAAACAAAACACAAAAGGCAATCAAAAGAGATTGGACAACAAGGCTCCAACACTCTCAAGATTCCCTAAATTTTCAGAAAAATGTAGAAAAGCATATCTCAAAGAGAAATAAGGTTGCTATAAAAAGGCCACCTGAAGTCGACCCCAGAAGGCTTAAAAAACTACCTTTGTTTTTTCAAAATAAAAGTTGCTGAAAAAGCAACTAAAAGTATCCAGAAGATAAGAGCATCAACTACAAAATAAAAAGAGTTCAAAGCCCACAGGTCAGGCTATATACAAAACATCCAAAATAATCATAGAGGATCCAAAGAGTTCCCAGTTGCAGTATCACGACGTGAAGGAGGACGAGTCTGAAGAGGCACTGCATCTACCGTCCCATCATCCCGGTTCAGGACCTAACAATCAGGATCTGACTCGGGACGACCAACCTCAGCTGCAGGAGTTGAAGAAGTAGGTGCAACGGAGACTTTGGTGGCAGGCACAGGAGGAGGCTCGACATCATCTTCATCATCAGGGTCATCAGGGACAATTTTACCATCCTTCACAATGTTGTCCAAGCTGAACAGAGTAAGGTCGAGCTCGGGCGCAAGAACTCGAACCTGCTCCTTCAAATTCTCATAAGCAGCATTAACACTGGCTACAAGATGACCTTGGAGCTCGGCATAATCAGCTCGAACAGACTCCAAACTCTCCCTGAGATCCATCATCTCCCTATAAGTGGTGACATAGCTCTCCTTATGCTTCAACGCCGTATCCTCAGCCAACTTTGCAGAGGCCGCCAAAGCAATAGCTCTAGACTTTTCACCCTCCAACTCCTTCTCCAACCTGGTCACTTTCACCTCGAGCTCCTCTTTCAAACCCTTAATCCGGTCAAACTCTGATTTGGCCTCCTCCATAAAGGCTTTCGTCGCATGGATAGGAAGATCTTGGGCGGTTCGATACAGAGCTGCCCCCATATGTGCCATCTTGATGCTGCTCCGAGTTATAAAATCCAAATGACGAAGAAGAGAAACATCGTTAGTAGGAATGACACCATAGGGACCGATCTGCTGGTCGACAAACCCAACAGCGTCGAAATCAGGAGCATCTATATTGAAGGGCTCAACAGTTCGAGGTCTTTTGGAAGGAGGAATGGCCGTAAGAGAAGAAACAGCAGCAAAAGCTTGGGGAGGATCGAGCACATGGACCCGAGGGATAGGAATCATCCTCCTCGGTCCAGGAGAGCTTGGTACTGATGGCTTTGGTAGAACATGAGAAGATCCTTCCCCAGCCACCTTGGCCGAGACGTTCTGGGCAGCTGTAGCCTTCCTCGCCTTTTTAAAGGCCCTCATGGAGTCATTATTTTTAACCATTTCTGAAAAATACAAACAAAACAAAGTTACAATGCTGGAAGAAATAGAAAACAAGCAACAAGTAAGTCAAAAGAAGTCGACCACTACCCAGCTCGGCTCGGACAAGAGAAGGGTCTCCTAAAAATCTCTTTGTATCGAGATAAGGAGGTTGTCCCCAAATCCCCTCCAACAAAGTCACAAAATCTTGCTCAACCTCATCAAGCATCTCCCACGTATATCTAGATACTACAACATTCTTTTGCCAACATAAAGGGAAGGCAGGTTCACTATTTGATTCCAAGAAAAAAGGCCGAGCTCCCTCGATAGCTCGGACCTTGAAGAAGTAATTCTTAAAATCCCTAAAAGACTCATCATACATAGAAAACACTTTGTGCCCTTGGGCAGACCTGAAAGAAACCCAAGAAGCTTTCTTTTTGGTAGTCCCGAGCTTAGTCAAGACAAAAAGATACAGAAAGAGAGTTTGAGAAGGTGTGACATCCAACTCTTGGCAAAGCAACTGAAAGATCTTGATGAAGCCCCAGGAATTCGGATGGAGCTGAGACGAGGCCACATTACACGATCATAACAAGTCAGTCTCAAAGAAAGTAAAGGGAAAGGTAATGTTCAGCTGGCTGAAAAAATAGTCATAGGCATAAAAGAAGGGACGCTCCCCTTGGGTCAGAGAAGGAAAGCAAACCCTCTCCTCGGAGTCCGGCGCTACCAACTCATAATCTTTCTCCTGGTCTCTATGGTTACAGATACGGTGACGTTTTCTAAGTTCCACAAGATACTCAGGATCAACAATTGAAACACACATCAGAACAAGGGAGTCCATCCAATCGGACATGCCCTCGGGGACTTTGGAGGAGGTCTCAACAATATTTTACGAGAGGAAGACATGGTCAACTAATCCTACAGCAAAGTAAAAAGAGAGGAATTACTAAATAAACAGCTCGACCATAACAAAGAAATTAGCTCGAACAATATGGCTAAGAACAACACAAACAGCAAAAAGGACATCCCAAGACCCACACCAAAGATCCAAGGGCATCCTTTGGAGGCAATTATGGAACAAGGACTTAGGAAAATCTACAAGCCTACATCTCTACACCTCTTAACAAGAAAATAACCCCTTTTTAACAAAAGCGACACTCCGAGAAGAAAGCCACAAAATTCAAAAAGCCATCAAAAGAAGCCATCTTTCAACAAAACTACTAAGGAAGCTATCAACATCAAACAGATCAAAATCACCTAAAGGTGCAATCCTTTCCCAAAGAATCAAACAGTTTCATTATCCCAAAACTCCAAAAATGGTGACGCAAACTGAGGCAAATACAACTTTCAAAACCCTAAAAAGCATCAACTATCAGGGAAAACACCAAGAGGCGTACATAAGTCGAAAGGAACTCCAAAAAACATGCATCACAGCAACAATCAAGCAAGACGACGCAAAAAGGTTCAAGCTTTCCAACATACAAGCAAAATCAAAACTTTACCAGGAAATAAATGCAAAGGAAGAACGACGAAGGAAGTAAAGAAGCGGAAAGAAGAACCAACCTGAAAAAGGGAGAAAGCTTTGAAGAAATTGAAGATGGAAAAGACAGAATCCGGAATCACCTTTCAAAGCAAAGAAAGCACCAACAATCACCAAACGGCGTCGCAGAGAGAAACGCGAAAATGCAAGTCTCAGGCAAAACAGAAAGGTAGAAAGAAAAAGGGGAAGTTACAGCAAAAGAGAAGAGGAAACCGTTTTTGTGAAAAGTTCAAAATGAACGTGGGAGGCAAAAGAAATGGAGCATTAAAAGAATTAATGAGGTTATTAAACCCTCGCGCATTCCCAAAGCAAGGAGATGCGCGTTTTCAAAAGAATGAAAATTTAAAGAAAAACGTTCCGCATTCAAAGGGAAACTCTACAAAGAAGAAATCGACAAAATGCTTGAGTTCGGCTTCACCAGAGAAAGGATCGAAGTCCTAAAACTAAGGACTCGACCTCAAAAGGAAGACCACACTCGAGCAGGGGCACTGTTCATACCCTGGGTCGAACTGTCCGACCCGGGATGATCAGACGACAAGTCAACCGACCTCTTCAGGTCAGGATTATCCGACCTCACTCAAAGAGCTTGGCCAAATCGCCAGGAAAAGCCCAAGTAGGGCCCAAACAGAGGAGCACGACCCAAATCCAAAGGCAGTCCAAGCCTACAGAGATAAGGGCAGTTCCCTTGAAAATAAGATGACCTCACTCAAGGATAAGATAGGATAAGATAAGATAACTATCTTATTTCCAAGAAGGTCACTCCTCACCATTATAAATACACTGGAGCACCCAGGTATAACTCATACTCTGATTCTACTAAAAACCTGCTTGATACCCTTGCTAACTTAAGCATCGGAGTCCCTTGCAGGTACCACCACCCTCCGGTGACAAAGGATCAGAAGCATAACCAGTACAACAAGTCGGACACGACTACTCCGACCGCCATTCACCAGTCGGACACGTCATCTTCGACCAGCAAAGAAGATCTCGTCTGAGATCGACCCAAAGTTTTAGGTAACCCTCGGAACAGAAACCATTGGCCTTTTAGTATTATCTGATTGGTAAAACCAATCGTCCAATAGTAGATTCTCTAAGAAAGAAATCTGAAAATCAAAGAAATGAATTTGACATGGAATTGGTTTCACAATCAAAACAGTGATATGTTTTTGAAGGTTAAAAGTCCATTGAACACACCACATCATATATTGCCTTCATCCTCTCGTGCCTTTGTTTTAAGCACTTTAGAGAGTCTAGATATGTAATCAACCCTCTACTTTTTTCCACAACTACTAGGAACCAATGATCTTTAACATTAATAGGTACGTATATCTCTCTTATTAGGTTAAATCATTTATTAGTTACAAGGATAAAAAGAGTTAATTATTTTTTTACCACAGTTGAAATAACTCATCAAGATAGTCTATTACCTTAGAGAGGTCTTCAACCTTGCCCATAAAGTTTGTTTTGATGTATTCCATTGTCCCAACAGAAATATGTTGTTGTTGGAGTGCTATTTGCTACAAGATATTAACCATAACAAGAGTAATATGAAATCAAAGTTTAACCTAAACTATTTTGGGATAATAAATAAATAATGACCATAATCAAAAGCAAAATGATTTATGCCATTAGAAACTTATAGCAAAAGTGGTTGGGAGGAACCATTTATTGCCTTCCACTGTAACTGCTGCATGTTTCATAAGCATTGATGCCACCATATTCAAAACCTACATTTGACGAGCCAGAAATTGTCAGTCATCAATCAAATTCAACAAAGTAAAAAAGGTATATCACATGAATTACTTCATGACTTATGTTATCTCCAACCCGATTTTTCAGACAAAGGGTCATCAATGCTTCCCGGCTTCCTCAACAATGTTCGTTAGGCACAAGAATCTCTCTATTAATAACAAAATCGCAAGTTATATCTCATGAAATAAGTGTTTGATTCCAAATCTCCAAAATTAGTAGAAGTGACCTACTTGGGGTCATAATCATTTCCAAAGATATAGGCAAAAATAGCCAACTCAATACCCATGAAAACCATTTCCGATGTTGGCCTAAATGACACCTCCAAGCACTATCAATTTGGATAGAAACATGTATAAGTATTTAAAACAGAGACATAGAGTACTTAACAGGATATGCGGGAAAGAGGGGACTATTACCGTATACATCTCATCACCATACATGTTCACCAAATCATGGGATTCATATAGCCATGGACGTCCTCGCTGTAGTTTAAAGTCTCCACATGTGGGGATTTTCTTCTACAAGATGCAACTTCTACGTCAGAGAGGATTTTTAAGATAAAATAAAATTGAAAAAAATTAACGAATAATCTCTTTCACCTATTTAAATATTGTTTATTCTTTTAAGAGTAAATCACATGAGTGTAGCGCCTTTGATTAAGTGCTTGTATTTGCTTAATTTAGTTTTTTTTTTTTTCATTTTGTCCTAAAATCTTGAAATCTGGCTTTCATTCATTTTTTTCACATCAAATCATCTGCAATAATTTAAATAAAATAGAAAGTGAGATGTTGTTATCTACATACCAAAGGGGTTGATTGGTTTCTATTTTTATTTTTAGGATTTTGTGAATCAGAAAAGGAAAGTAAAACCCTTTTTTCCCCACTGTTTTCAGTTTATTTAGGGAAAAAACCCATGTCAGAAGATGAACATCCAAATCAAGCCAATTAATTGAGTTTCTAACCTTAATCGATGATGTTGCTTTTTGACCTCTGCATTTAGTGGTACTCTTACGCCGTTTCAAGCCAGCGTTTTCGCTGATTTCATGATCACTCAACGGACCAGATGGTTTGCAATCTGGTTCGAGCTTTTGAGCCAAAGGACACCTTGATGATTTTCGACGCAATGGAGCCTTTTTTGCGATTGTATGAGCTATCACTAATGGAGGTGGCCCACTCACGGTAATATTCTCATCAGCACTAGCATCATCAACATGATGAGCAACAGATCTGAGTCCAGATGAAACAATAGACAAGATTGCATCAATCTTTTTTCTCTGGTCGCTTATTGTGGAGGATAAAGAACGTATCTCTTCAGCAACAATGGTTCGAACGAACCTCGTAAGGGAATCACTAAAAGAAGTCGTTTCCTTCAAACACAAATGAGAGCATCAGGAGATACACCAAATAGAAAATATAGAAATAGAAATATATTTCATAACAACATCTAATGAGACAATAGAAAACTCACCTCTCCAAATGGCAACATTAATTGTTGGAGTGCAACGATTTTATCCCCCGTCTTTTCTTTTGTCACCTAAGGGGCAAAAAATTAAAGGAAGTACACGAAAATAAAAATGAAATGAGATGTTGGTGTTTGAAGCATACCTCAATATTTTAGCTTCACAGCAATCTTAGCCCTGCTTCAACACCGTCTATCAACATTCAACTATTTCAAATACCAAAAGAATCATGTAAATGATCCAGGGAGCAACTTTACTTTTGTTCTTCAAGTAATTCAAGAAGAAAACTATTAAAACCTAAACCAATAAAACCATTATACATAAGAATAACAGAAAGCCGGTAGAAAATAGACAATGCACAATGAAAAGCGAAAAACATAATAACAGAGACCACCTACCTGAACTGACTCGCAATGTTCTCCGGCAACCATGAGAGTTAACGAACAAGCACGGGAGCACCCAGGGGGACAAGGCTTCAGACTTCAGAGGCAGAGAGACTAAGCATGTGAGTAGAAGACTCCGACTAGAGAAGAATGCGAGCACAGCTCCCACGAGCAGAGATGAGTACTAACGCAGAAGAAGGAACAAGGCAAGCAGAGAGGAATGTAGGTCCACGCCGTCAATGTCACTAGTAGCCACCCCATCAACTACATAGATTTAGGAATTTGGAAAGGGGGTTAGGGTTAGGGTTGGAGTTGGGCTTAGGGCTAGGATTAGTCATTCTGATGCAAAATTGTTAGGACTTGAAATTGGAGTTTTCCCAAAGATTAAGAAAAACTGTTTTAGTATTTACCATAGTTTGAAAGAAGTAGATAATAAAAATATTTTAAAAAATTTTTTGTTATTTTTTTTTTTTGTAATTTGTGTCTTAATGAAAGAATAAAAAGGAATGTCGAGTGATATTTTGTTGATTGCAAATTATTTTTGTATCCACAAATCAAATATTAATACAAATTCAAAAGTTCATCTATGAATTTTTATAATGTTAAATAACCTAAACCATAATTACTAATTGATAAATATATCTAATTTTGACAACATATTAATTTCTGATTTTTCTTTAAAAAATAAATAACTTAATACAATCAAAATTTATTTGGGTAAATATTTTAAAGATTTTCGTAAGTGATTTTTTAAAAGATCTTTAATAAAAAACTTTTATCAATTCATGTTTTATATTTAATCCCATAAAAAAACAAATTGATGCTAATTTTTAGATGTAAGAGTAAATTTGCTATGAAATAATATTATAAATTTGATATCAACACTTAATCAGAGAAATAATAGTAAAATTCACATCAAATAATATTCTAAATACTATCTCAAATTAACTTTTAGTTTTAGGTTTACAAATAATCATACATTTAATTCGAATTATTAATTTATAAATGTTTGAGAGTATATTTCATATCAAAATAACTTTTTAAAATTTTATCTAAATAATTAATTTACATATAATAGAACTCTAAATTTATTCTAAATCACTAATTCACATTTAATTAGAGATTCAACGGTGAACTTGACATTGAATTATGTTCTATATTGAATCTCAACTTCTAATTAATATTAATTTTTAGTGTATAAGAGTAAATTTCATATATAATAATGCTTTAACCTTGATTGAAATCACTAATTTACACTTAATTAAAAGTGCAAAACAGAAATTCATATGACTACATCAAATCATACTCTAAATCTGATATTAAGAACTAATTAACAATTTTTTTTTGTTATTATGATTATGAACTTCAAATTAAATTATGTTCAATTTTTTATATGATCAGATCACTAATTATCATTTATTTATACGTACAAATAAAATTTTCATGTCAAATCATACTCTAAATTTAAGTGAGTTTTTTAAGATTTTTAATTTACAAATTCTTATGAATTCACATTCTAAATTTAATCTCATAAAAAACAAATTAATATTAATTTTTGGATGCCAGAGTAAACTTGCTATGAAATAATATTCTAAACTTGATATCACACTTAATTAGAGAAATAATAGCAAAATTCACATCAAATAATGTTCTGATTGTTATCTTGAAAACAAATTAACTTTTAATTTATGTTCATAATAACCACACTTAGTTATATATGAAGTGATATTCTATAGTTAATTCAAATTACTAATTGATGCTTAATTATATGTGTAAGAGCATATGTCACATCAAAATTAAAGTGATGCTCTAAATTTAATCTAAATCACTAACTCACACTTAATTAGACGCTTAAGGAGAACTTTACATCAAATTGTGGTTTATATTGGATCTTAACAACAAAATAACACTTAGATTTGAGTGCTAGATTAAACTTTACATGTAATAATACTTTAAGTTCGATCAAAATTTCAAAATTACTAATTGATACTTGTTACGGACTGCCAAGTTCAGTCCAAGAAGTTGTCGGGTCGGGGCATGCACTGCCCCACCCAGGCCCAAACCTCCAGCAAAAGGTCCCACGGATCGGTTCCCAACACCCGACCCAGGACCCGAACGACTTACCACCCAAAGCGTGCTATCGTTCGGGTCGGTGTCCTCAGGGTCAGTACCCGGCATCCCGACCCAAAGTCCGGGACAACCTGCTCACGTGAAAAGGGACAGCTCACAGCTCCTCTATCAATGGGCTTGACCATTGATAGGCCCACCCAACATAGTATATAAGGGGAGAGGACAGCTCCCCCCCCCCGAGGTACGTCACATTCTTACCTAATTCTGCCACCCTCCAGTACGGACTCTGACTTGATCGTCGGAGTGTCCTTGCAGGTGGCCACCCCCACTCCGTTCAACCTCCGATGTTGCCAGCGCACGATCTCCCTCGCTCCACGCCAGCTCGGGGTCTCCCCCTCTCTCCTACTCATCACCTTCCGACAACCCGAAAACACAAGGTAACGAACATTGGCGCCGTCTGTAGGGATCCCGGCACAGACATGGAGTGACTCATCACTTCGGAGGAGCTCCGCGAAGGAGGCGGGGCCCGTTTGAGCAGGGCGAGTTTGACAGCCTGCGCTGCCGAACATCCGAGACCCTCCGTTCAACCCAACCAATAAATGTACACTAAGACCCCCGAAAGGCTCTCCTTCAGGGGAACGGGAGCCGACAGCGCCAAGATCATGCAAGAGCTCAGGCATAGAGTACAAAATCTCGAGTGGGAGTTGGCGGCGAGGGGCCAATCCCACGAAAATGTCAGCCACTCGCACGGCGGCACCAGCCGGTCCCACGCCCACACCCGCTCCCCCTCCCGAGCATACAACAGCCAAGGTAGAAGCCTAATAAGGCACGAAGAGGTGCACACGCAAGCAACTTCCAGACCCACTCGAAGCAAGTCGGAAAGCCGCTGGGGGTCCCAGAAAGAGGAGGCCAGGAGACAACAAGATCCCATTATCATGGGAGCCACCGCTTTTCACCCCTCAATCCTCAAAGTCCGACTCCCGAGAAACTTCGACAAGCCGACAGACATGAGGTATGATGGGACCAAGGAACCCCAGGAGCATGTCACAGCCTTTGAAGCAAGGATGAACTTGGAAGGGGTAGGCGACGCGGTTAGATGCCGAGCATTCCCCGTGACACTGGCCGGACCAGCGATCAGATGGTTCAATACCCTCCCACAAGGATCTATCACAACTTTCGCAGACATATCCCAGAGCTTTCTAGCTCGGTTCACGACGCACATAGCCAAGGCAAAGCACCCAATTAACTTATTGGGAGTCACCCAGAAACCCGGGGGCGAGCACAGCTCCCACGAGCAGAGATGAGTACTAACGCAGAAGAAGGAACAAGGCAAGCAGAGAGGAATGTAGGTCCACGCCGTCAATGTCACTAGTAGCCACCCCATCAACTACATAGATTTAGGAATTTGGAAAGGGGGTTAGGGTTAGGGTTGGAGTTGGGCTTAGGGCTAGGATTAGTCATTCTGATGCAAAATTGTTAGGACTTGGAAATGGAGTTTTCCCAAAGATTAAAGGAATCTGTTTTTAGTATTTACCATAGTTTGAAAGAAAAAGTAGATAATAAAAATATTTTAAAAAATTTTTTGTTATTTTTTTTTTTTGTAATTTGTGTCTTAATGAAAGAATAAAAAGGAATGTCGAGTGATATTTTGTTGATTGCAAATTATTTTTGTATCCACAAATCAAATATTAATACAAATTCAAAAGTTCATCTATAAATTTTTATAATGTTAAATAACCTAAACCATAATTACTAATTGATAAATATATCTAATTTTGACAACATATTAATTTCTGATTTTTCTTTAAAAAATAAATAACTTAATACAATCAAAATTTATTTGGGTAAATATTTTAAAGATTTTCGTAAGTGATTTTTTAAAAGATCTTTAATAAAAAACTTTTATCAATTCATGTTTTATATTTAATCCCATAAAAAAACAAATTGATGCTAATTTTTAGATGTAAGAGTAAATTTGCTATGAAATAATATTATAAATTTGATATCAACACTTAATCAGAGAAATAATAGTAAAATTCACATCAAATAATATTCTAAATACTATCTCAAATTAACTTTTAGTTTTAGGTTTACAAATAATCATACATTTAATTCGAATTATTAATTTATAAATGTCTGAGAGTATATTTCATATCAAAATAACTTTTTAAAATTTTATCTAAATAATTAATTTACATATAATAGAACTCTAAATTTATTCTAAATCACTAATTCACATTTAATTAGAGATTCAACGGTGAACTTGACATTGAATTATGTTCTATATTGAATCTCAACTTCTAATTAATATTAATTTTTAGTGTATAAGAGTAAATTTCATATATAATAATGCTTTAACCTTGATTGAAATCACTAATTTACACTTAATTAAAAGTGCAAAACAGAAATTCATATGACTACATCAAATCATACTCTAAATCTGATATTAAGAACTAATTAACAATTTTTTTTGTTATTATGATTATGAACTTCAAATTAAATTATGTTCAATTTTTTATATAATCAGATCACTAATTATCATTTATTTATATGTACAAATAAAATTTTTATGACAAATCATACTCTAAATTTAAGTGAGTTTTTTAAGATTTTTAATTTACAAATTCTTATGAATTCACATTCTAAATTTAATCTCATAAAAAATAAATTAATATTATTTTTTGAATGCCAGAGTAAACTTGCTATGAAATAATATTCTAAACTTAATATCACACTTAATTAGAGAAATAATAGCAAAATTCACATCAAATAATGTTCTGATTGTTATCTCCATAACAAATTAACTTTTAATTTATGTTCATAATAATCACACTTAGTTATATATGAAGTGATATTCTATATTTAATTCAAATTACTAATTGATACTTAATTACATGTGTAAGAGCATATGTCACATCAAAATTAAAGTGATGCTCTAAATTTAATCTAAATCACTAACTCACACTTAATTTAATGCTTAAGGCAGTTGCTAAGAAGCTAATTTCTCTACAGAAAAAAATTTTATGGAGTAGGGAGGATGGGAGGCAGGGAATGGCGTTGGTGAAATGGGAGTTGGTACAGACCCCGAAGAAATATGGTGGGCTGGGAGTAGGGGATGCTATGATTCGGAACTCATCACTATTGTTTAAGTGGTGGTGGCATTTTGCTAAGGAAGAGTGCCCATTGTGGAAGAAGGTGATCTGCTCCTGTAATAACTTGAGGCCGAATGAGTTATTGTCTTCTCAAGCGCTGCCTACTAGAGGAGGCCCATGGAGGGATATATGCCATATAGAATTTCAGGAGCAACATCTGCGTGATAAGATGATCACAGGTCTGGCAATGGAGATTGGGGATGGCCGAAAGACCCGGTTTTGGGAGGATGTTTGGTTGCAGTGTGGTTCCTTGAAAGATCGATTTCCTAGGCTCTTCTCTATTTCAAACCAATGTGGGGCGGTAATTGGGGAGTGTGGGTTTTGGGATGGGTTAGAGTGGGTTTGGAATCTCCAATGGAGGAGGGAGCTCTTTCAATGGGAGTTAGACCTTCTGAGTCAGTTAAATGAGGCTTTGAGACCCGTGAGGCTAGCGAGTAACAGGGAGGATAGAGTTGTGTGGAAATATGATAAACTTGGTATCTTTTCGACTAATTCTTTTGTGCAGGTGCTACAAGAAGGAATGTTATCAGAGGAGGCAACCAGTTACAGCTTCACAAAGACCATCTGGAAAGGTTTGGTTCCACCAAGGGTTGAGCTATTTGCTTGGTTCGTCCTGGTCGGCAGGGTGAACACAAAAGAACGGCTAAGTCGGATCGGGATTATTAGCCAATATGATAAGAGCTGTGTTTTATGTAATAAGGATGTTGAGCAGGTCCATCACTTGTTTCTTGGCTGTGATTTTGCTTGGCAGGTGTGGAGTGCATGGTTATCTATGGCTGGCCGGCTATGGGCTGTCCCGGGGTTAATGAAGGACCATTTCCTGAGTTGGACAGATGAGCCACGAAGGAAAGAGGATCGAAAGCAGCGATTAAGGTGTTTCTGTGCGATCATTTGGCATATTTGGATGGAGTGAAATAGAAGGATATTTCAGAATCAAAAGAAAGGCGTAGAAGATATCATTACATTGTCTATCCTTAGCTGCGATGAGTGGGGAGGTATGCATCCCTAGGGTTGTTGATGGCTATGCCAGAGATGACGTGGGGATGTTGTTCCTCTGTTCAAGGAGTTTGTGGGAGTTGCCTGTATTTTTGTTTGTTTGATACTATTTGCTCCACTTTAATGTGTTGAGCTCTTTTACTTAAAAAAAAAAAAGGAGAACTTTACATCAAATTGTGGTTTATATTCGATCTCAACAACAAAATAACACTTAGATTTGAGTGCTAGATTGAACTTTACATGTAATAATACTTTAAGTTCGATCAAAATTTCAAAATTACTAATTGATACTTAATTAAAAGTGTAAAATACAACTTTAGATGATCACATCAAATTATATCTAAGTTTGATATTAAGAACTAATTAACATTTTTTCTTGTTGTTATTATTATGAACTTAATTAAATGATATTCAATTTTTTATTCGATCAGATAACTAATTATCATTTATTTATATGTACAAACAAAAATTTTAGATTAAATCATATTCTAAATTCACCTTAAAGATACAATATCATTTTGATGGAGAACTAATAAAATTTTGTCATTCAAATAATTATGTTGATAAAATAATTAAAAAAATATAAAATTCTAAGTGATCTAAGATTGAGTATTGGAGGAACAAATTTTCACTTTGAATTTCAAATCACTATTTATAATATATGATCCTACAAATATTTTTATAGAATCCAAAATGAAATTGAAACTAGAACTAACATTGGAGATACTCTAATGTATAATCAATTATAATTACAATAGTGAGAAGGACAAAAACATTAAGCAAATTTACTAGTAAAAATATTACTCTAAAAATATATTGGTATTTTTAAATTTGAACCATATAATTTGAACCTATAATTTGGTTCAATAAGATTCAATAAAATAGTTTGGTTCAATACGGTTCAATAAAACCAAACCAAGTTAATAAGAAAATCATGATGAAACACTTGTTCAAATCAGAATGGCGACTTTAGCGGAAATCATTTTTCACGACTTCATTTAAGTGGCCGCCTTAACGTTTATGGTGTAAGCGGTAATATTTAAAAGAGTTTAGGTATTTGGAAAAATAAAAATATTACTTGTATATTATAATTAGTCATTATGTATTTATGTATAAATATATGTATTATTTTATTTATTTTAATATATATATTATATTTTAATTTATATGTTATACTAAGTCCCGTTACAAAAAGTTTTTGTAACGAAAAATGGAACTGTTACAATTTAATATGATGTTTTGTAACAATTTTTTCTGATACAAAAAATCAGAAGCCGTTACAAAAGTAGTAACAAATTTTGATCTTCAAAGTATTTTTCGTGACAATCTATTTTTTCCTATTAAAAAATTTTGTTACAAAATGTAACTTGATTTTGTAACATTTTTTTTAATTAACTAATATATTAACTATTTTATTAAGCAAGTCTACATTTATATAATATGTAAAAACATACATAATTCAAACATGCCTCATTTAGCTAAAATTGTTTTAAAACAAAATAACATTAGTGAGTACATTGATTAGTTCTACAAGTTATATGTCTTGCACAAGTTCAACCAAAAGTTAAAAGTTCTAACATAGATTAGTGTCTCTATGAATCAAAATATTTTTGAGCCCTCAAAGTAGCATGTGGTCACCATTTCAGCACTCCTATAAATAAGAAAATCCGAAACAAAAAGTTAGGTGCATAGTCAAAAGAAATATCTTAAGGCAATCAGAAATCATGTAGCAAACAAGGGTCTATTTTGACACAGAAATTCGTCAAATAGAACTTGTTTGCTCAAACAACACAATGCAGTTTAATTGAGCAACCAAATAGTGAATAACAAAACCCAAGCTTCCAGCTTCCAACAACCAAAACAGTGAAGCACTTAACCGGATAATCAATCAATTGATCTTAGCAACAGTTGAAAACCAAAAGCAATTAAATACCAACTCAATCAATTAATTGAATCAAAGATGAATATTGAAAACAGCTTAAGATAAATTCCGGCAGCATTTCAGCAGTAAATTTGCCTATTTCACAATTTTAATCAATCAATTCAAATTCCATATGAATTCTTTGACAGTTAAAAACACAAAAAATCATAATGAATTCATAGGAAAGAAGTAAATAAGCCAATTCCAGCAAGAAAACATGAGGAAACAATTAAAACCAATCCAACCAGCAAGAAACAGAGCAGCACTCAGCAGAACAGCAATCAATGGCCCATCATACAGCACCCAAAACAGTAAAATGAACAAAGGTAATGGATTCAGGCAGCATTCTATTCATTGAAGTCAATAACCATTACACTTGCAAGCAGCAGGGGCACAACAGTTTATCCATTAATTCAACAAAAAATCAATCAAGACAAACTAAACGATTTCAGCAACAGATTTATCAATAAAACTAATCTCAGTTCAGCAACCATCATCTATTCCAACACAAACAACAATAACTCAGCAGCATTTCCTTTCTCATTGAATTTAACAATCATTCAACAAGCAAGCAATGAGGGGGAAAAATCAGCAGCAAGCAACAGCAAGTATAGAGCAGCAATAACAACTTAATGTGAGAAATTATTCAACAACAAATGCACACACAAATACAAGGATTACTTAAATGACTCATCATGCTTATCCACATAAGTCTGCAGTGAAACCACTTACCGTTTCACTTAAGAGGCTTGTAACAACAGCTTTTTTATCAACTTCTTTCTCATTTTCCCTTTCAGGCTCACTGTCAGGCTCACTGGTTTATTTTCTGTAGAGAGATAAGGACCTCCTGAATTCGGCATCATGACAGAGTTTGCACTGGGAGTAAGAAGGCCAAAATCTAATAACTGTATTAGAGAAGAAAATCTGGTGTCACACTATTTTAACATTGAAGTGCTTTATTTACTTCTGGCATGTCTATCAAATATAGAAGATGCTAGTTCTAGTGAGAAAAGAAATGTTTCCTTATTTTAGCTGCAAAGTTCTCATCTAACATAATATTGCTTGAGCTGATGGAGACATGATATGCTGGTGGATCATTAAAAAGAAACAAGTATTCCTGCAGCCACAATCAACACAACAAAAGTCCAAAATCAGAATCATGTTTCACAACTTTTGTGAAACGTTAAATAATTTGTCACAGATATAAGTGACAAAACAGCCTCATATATTCATGTTTCTACAATCATATCAATCAAAAGAAAGAACTCAGAAATAGGCTAAGTCATATAGAACTATCTTGTAGATACACATTTAAGCTTTTGTTTTTCATTGGCAAACTGAATGAAACATACAACTGTTGGAAACTCTGTAAAAATTTTAATCTTCCTATATACTAACATGTTTTAAGGTAGGAAAATTGAATATATATATATATATATATATATATATATATATATATATATATATATACAGAAACTAATTTACACTCGCTTCCATGAAACCAAGTACGATAGTTTCCAATATTTATTTTATCATAAATGTCAAGAATGAGAAATGCTAAACAGTTACAGCTTAGCAGGGATGTCACGCATCCAATAGCAATTCATGAACTCAATGAGACATTAACTTTTCATAGTCCTCAAATTACTTGCATTAGAAAAATATGATAAGAAGAGTGCAGTTTCAAGTCAAAACACATTAGGAAAATTTGGTTCTTTGATAAGCTTTTGTTTAAAGAGCTTACCAGTGCTGCTACAACTTCATTAGCAATCTGCAACCTCATCCTCCAATTTAAGGGAGTCTTCAAGGGATCTACCAGCATTCAAACATTGAAATAAATAAAGAAATAAAAATAGTTCCAATTATTATTGAGAGGCTCCTCTAAAATCCTTCTAATTTCTTTCAAAATTTACCATTGAGATGCTCCTTTAAGCTTCCATTCTCTATGTTATCAAATATGAGCAGTCTGCAGAAATAACCCAAAGGCAACAAAAAACCAGTTAAAAAATTTGCTTTACCTATCAAAGCTGAGGACTCTGGCAACTTACGGAACCTAGAGGCAGAGGCAAAACAAAGCCATTTTCCCAAATCCCCATTAGCAGCTTCCTTGTTTTCTTTTCCATTCGCGTTACTCTTCACGGAGGACCTTGGCGACGGCGGACCTTGGCGACGGCGACGAACTCCGGAGGCGGCGGCGCAACAGCAACGGTGGGATTGGAAGCACCAGTGATAATTGGGCGTATAACAACGATGAGAACTCCTCCTCTCCCTCACGTTCTGTTCGTTTTCCCCCTTTCCTGCCTGTGATGGTGATGGCGACGGGACCTGGCAGCAGCGGCGGTGGATTAGCAGTGACAGAGGCAAGGCACGACGGCGACGAAACCCTTGGCGGCAAGACGCGACGGCTTCGTGGCAGTAGAGCGCGGCGATGAGATCCCCTTCCAGGGGTGGATAATGGCAACGTTGAAGGCTCTACGACGGGAGTAACCCGTCGGCAACAGTGGAAGCTTTAGTTGCAGCAAGAACGGTCTCCAAGGGCGACGGTAGGGACGGTAGAAACGACCCACGACGACAGCAGCGGCGTCCTCTTGCTCGATCTCTCCTCCTCTGCATCACTCTCATTTCTCTGATTTTTCATTTCTGAAATTTGTTACGTTGAAGGGGATGAAATGTGATAGGGTGCGGCTGAGTGATGGTATCTTGGTAAGGAAGGATAAAATTAGGGTTAGGTTCTTCATTTTGGGAATAAGGTTTCTGTTTTTTTTAATAAAATAAACATATTTTGAGATAAATTATTTTTAATTTAAATTATAAAATAATCAATTTAATAAAATAAATCATAATTTATTCATAATAAAAATTACTTAAAATATGTAAAATATTTTAACTTTTCAAACAAAATAAATTATTCTAAAAATAATTATATAAATAATTTTTTTATTCTCAAAGTGTTTAACATTTTGAAATAATTTTTTTGTTATAAAATATACTTACATTTTGTGACAAACAAATAACTTGTTATAAATAATGTTAAATTTTGTGATAAATTAATTTTTTATTACAAAACAATTGAAGTTTTTGAAACAAAAAGATATTTTGTTACAAAATATTTCAAATTTTTACAACTACTTTATCTTTTTGTTACAAAATATTTCAAATTTTTGTAACAAACAACAGTTTGTTACAAAAACTAATATAATTTGTAACAAAAAAAATCAAGTTGTTACAAAATATTAGCATGTTTTGTAACAACTTCATTATTCTTTTGTAACAATCACTAATTATTATTACAAAAAATCATTTTTTCGTAATAATTTTAAATTTGATACAAAATTTTTGTTACAAATGTTCCATTTTCTTGTAATGTATAATAAGCTAAATTCAAGAGTTATTAAATTGATAATTTAACAATAGAATTGTGTAATAATAGACGGATTCGTTTTTTCTAAAATTCTAAACATTCTATACTAATTTATTTTTTTGTATTAGAATTTGATGATTTAAAGATAGATTGATTAGATATATAACAGTAAAGAGATGAAGCATTAATTATAATTTTTCACATCTACTTAATATACTAAAACTGGGTTTTCTCCCAGTTACTAAAGCTGACGTGTCGATCTCTCATGCTTCCATTTTCCCTCCAAAACGAATAAAAATTTTTTTATATTCTAAATTATTTTATTGTAATTATATTATAATTAATACTAAATGAATAATATATAATTATACTAATTTAG
>NC_029788.2:104168124-104213841 GCF_000816755.2 Arachis ipaensis
TTGTTGTTACTCTAAGTTATTCTTATCGTCTAATGTTCCAATTCGATTGTCTTTTGCCACAATCATTTACAATGCATCACATCCATGAAATACCTCATCGAGTTGTCTTCACTGATTCGGGTTCCAACTACATGGATGTAAGCATTTAAAGAAGAGGCAATAGTCTCTACTTTACCGAAGGATGGTTGGATCTACTCACCTATTATGACCAACCCAATGGAATGTGGTTAAAGTTAGATTTCTTAGGAGGAGCTCGATTTTTGATTGATGAATTGCATCCACGGAACTTTATAGGGAAAGTTCAAGTTCCATCCCCTCCATGTTTTTTACGTCTGCCCGAAAATCTTCGAAGTGGAGCACATAATGAAATTGAATTCCCTCAGTTTCAGTTCAGTTTTGCTAAATTCGTGACAAATTCAAATATGCAATTTCAACGATTGGTAATATATTTAAATTTTCTTAGTTTAAGCTGTTCATTGTTAGAATAATTTTTTAACATATTTTGATTTTTTTCAGAAATTACCAGCTTTCTTTTGCATGCATGCAATGCCATTGAGGGGAATAAGAGTTAGTTTGGTTTCTCGGTGTGATAATTCTATACCTTGCCGCATTGCATGGATAGCGGATGATGAAGCTTATCTAACAAGAGGATGGTCTGATTTTGCACAAATTCTAAATATTGAAACTTACAATGTTATTTCAGTTGGTTGTCGTTACAAGAATGATTCTATACTATACGTGACTAAGGACTAGAATAGGTTCAATATTGTTTAGGTAATTTAGTTTTACTATTAGTATTTGATTAAATTATAATTATAGAATTTTAAATTATTGCCTCAATTTATATATTACGATTATTTTTTGTAGATGTGCTATTTTTAAATAATTTAATAAAATGAAGTAGTGTCAGATATTATTAAGTTTATTTTTATCCTTCATTTCTTTATTTGTATTTTCATTATATTTGACAAAAAATGAACCTATACATATATTAAATCGTTGACCTAAAGACAATTTATTTGCCAATAGAAACAGATTTTATTTATAATTGGAATAAAATTTATTTGCCAATAATCGGTGGATAAAATTGAAATTACACCCATGTCATATAATTATAATTGATTAATTTGTATAAAATGAAATTATACCCGTGCCATGAGTAATAATCTAAATAATTATATCTTAACAAAATATAATTTGAAATAATTTATAAACAATTATCTTAACAAAAATAATTATTTAATAATTGATTTAAAAATCAATTCAAAAAATAATTATTAATAATTGTATTATTAACTGGGTAAATAATATAATATCAAATTATTACTTGAAATATAAATAATATATGAAAATTTATTGAGTAAATCAATGATTTTGCACCTTAATAATTTAACAATTATTACTCAATTAACCAGTTAATTGAATTAGTAATAACAATTTTCAATTTCAAATTTTGTATATTAAGTAGTTATTAAAAATTGGGTAATAACAATTTACACGGAAAAATCATTGATAAATTCAATTAACCATATAGAAGATAATATACTAACAGTTTTAGTATATTATTTATGGCAAGCGAAATTATTTTCTCAGATTTTCTATTAAAATTGAAATTAGTAATAGTTTAAAAAAAGGTTTATAAATAAAATTACTAATAGTCACATTTTTATACACAGGATATATGTTTTCTATATATTATTTAAAAAATATAATGAAACATGAATAATGAATGAGTATGTTATTTCTTCGACTAGCTAATTAATGCAAAATCGAGTACCTTTTTTTATTCGATTGAGGTCATATTCTGTTTGGTGACAGTTTCAATCACCTTAATTAAATCCTGTCTTTGTGCCTTAACTTATACAGATAGTAATATGTTACATATTATTTGGTATATCTAAGTATTTATTTTCCGTAGCGGAGATGTAAAAAATCATATTAAGGTTTATTGCCAAATAATTAGTGGATGAATAATAGTAGATTATATTATTTTGGGAAAGTATTTTCATTATAATTATATCAAATCAATATTTAATTATGATAAAATATGTTAATTATAATTATATCATAGAATTATAATAATTACGATATTTATGTTATATATTTTAATCATTTATGTACGTAAATAAAATAGAAATCAATCAAATCAAATTATCACGGGAAATAATATGTTGTATATTATTACGGGAAATAATCCGTAGATAAAATTGAAATTACACCCATGTCATATAATTATAATTGATTAATTGGTATAAAATGAAATTATACCCGTGTCATGAGTAATAATCTAAATAATTATATCTTAACAAAATATAATTTGAAATAATTTATAAACAATTATCTTAACAAAAATAATTATTTAATAATTGATTTAAAAATCAATGCAAAAAATAATTTTTAATAATAGTATTATTAACTGGGTAAATAATATAATTTCAAATTATTACTTGAAATATAAATAATATATGAAAATCAATTGAGTAAATCAATGATTTTGCACCTTAATAATTTGACAATTATTACTCAATTAACCGGTTAATTGAATTAGTAATAACAATTTTCAATTTCAAATTTTGTATATTAAGTAATTATTAAAAACTGGGTAATAACGATTTACACGGGAAAATCATTGATAAATTCAATTAACCATAAAGAAGATAATATACTAACAGTTTTAGTATATTATTTATGTCAAGGGAAATTATTTCCTCAAATTAAATTTTATATAATTATAGTAAGTCTTTGTAATTAAAGCAATATAAAACTGCTTCATATATAACAATAATATTATACATATTTATATATCTCTTCTTTTATCTCTTTTTTTAAAAATTGGCATATAATTAATGTAAAAAATATATAATATTAAACTGTTTTGTTATGCATATATATGAATTTATATAATAACCCGTATAATTTATACGTATGGCATAATACATATGTCAAAAAAAGATTCCATAATTTTTGAAAACCACTGTTTTGTTATATGAAATTGAAATTGAAATTAAATAATTTTGATTTATTAATTCTATTTCTCCTATGATACTATAATATTCGTTTGTTTCTCTTTTTAACTTACTTTTAGATTTGGTGAGTAAAAAGTCTCCTATTTCTTTGCTCTCAAATGAAAACCCAAGAACTCAGAAATTTTGCAGAATGGCTACTCAAAATTGGTGATGGTTTAGCCGGTGATACAACAGATGGTGAATCGATCGTTCATATACCATCTAACATTTTGATTAAGAATTTTGAGACAGCTTTGGATGACCTCATTGATTTCGTGTATCCAGATATGTTATCCAATTTATCCGTTGAAAATTATTTCAAGGATAAAGCAATTCTTGCACCAACTTTGGATTGTGTCACTGATGTCAACAACAAGATGACTGCAGGGTTACCTGGACAAGAAAGAATCTACTTAAGTTCAGACTCTGTGTGTGCTGAAGAGGAAAATATAGAATTTGAGTTAGATGCTTTCTCGCCGGAGATTCTAAATGAAATAAATTGTTCAGGTCTACCACCACACAAGTTGGTTCTGAAGGTTGGCGCTCCTGTTATGTTGCTGCGGAATATAGGCCAAACTAATGGTTTGTGCAATGGAACGAGGATGCAAGTTAGAAGAATGGGAAATCATGTGATAGAATGCAAGACTTTAACTGGTAACAAAGCTGGAAGTATTGTTCTTATCCCAAGACTGAATCTAATTCCAAATAATGAAACATTGCCGATCAGGTTTCAAAGAAGACAATTCCCAATTATCATGTCATTTGCAATGACAATAAATAAGTCCCAGGGACAAACTCTATTGAAAGTTGGAATTTACCTTCCAAGGCCAGTTTTCACCCATGGTCAATTGTATGTTGCGTTATCAAGGGTAACGAGTAAAGATGGTCTGCGAGTGCTGTTGCAAGATCATGGACACTTAGAAGATAACTGCACGATGAATGTGGTATATAGAGAAGTTTTTGAGAGCCTATAATAAAAAGGTAATACCAAAATGTCTTACTAAATCTATTTATTTATTAAAATTTATTACTATCACTTAAAAAAATTTAGAAATTCTAGGAACTAATAGATGAATTCTTATTGTACATTAATAGTTTGAGAATATTAAAATTATCATAAAAATTCGTATAATTTTATTCTCTTGACAAACAATTTTATAATTACGTTAATCATATAATTTTATATACAAACATTGATACAGTGTTGTTTCATGTATATATTTTGCAGGTATCAAAGAATAGCATTGAATTGTTATTCAGTACTTTTAAATTATTTATTGTTTATTACAAAACTTTCCGCATTAGGCTTCTCTATTATTTTGTTCTTCATTTTGAGCTGATTTTGATATTTTTTTACTTCAAAGTAAACCAACATATAAAACTTTGTTGGTAGATTTAAGTATTACTAGATTATTTATGGTCATATTGAGTATATATGCCTGATTTATTGAAAAAAGTAGATTAAATAACTATTTTATAGTTAATACAATTAACATTATATTAAGAAAAGAAAAACAACGCATACAAGTTATTCTTTTATTAATTAAATTATTATAATTAAAATGAAATTTAACATAACAACTTAAAATTATAATTTTAATCTTATCACGTGCATGGCACGGGTGATTAAACTTGTATATATTTATATATGGTTTAATTAATTTGGTGGTCCTATAGTTTCGCAAAAATTTTAATTAGGTTTTTATATTTTTTTTTCTTTTTAATTGGGTTTTGTTACTAATTTTTTTAATTGGGTCCCTAAACTTTTTTTTTTCGATCCTTTTATTTGGGTCTTTGCACCAATTTTTTTTTAATTGGATTCCTATACAATTAAAGCCAAATACTGTCAAGAGGGACTTAATTGAAAAAAAAATTGGTGCAAAGACCAAATTAAAAGGAAAAAAAAGTATAGGGACCTAATTGAAAATTTTGCGAAACTATAGGGACCAACAGAATAATTAAACCTTTATATATTTGCTTAAATATCACTGCAATTCTATTTTTCAGTAGAATATAGTGGTGAATAAAGCTAGTTACGTATGAGTAGGCAAAGTTTGGAAAAAGAGAAGAGTACAATGACAAAAATCTCATCTTATTCTGCTATATATGCATGCTATATATATACTTAGAATAACACTTATTACACCTTTACAAGAGAAAATATACCAGCTAGATATTCTAATAAAATCCTAACAAATGTTTGTATATTTATACACTTCAACTGATCATCATTTTACCCATTGTTCTGAAAATCAAATCGGACTAGTTGGTTCGATCAGGTTAACCGGAAATCAGTCCTCTAGTCGGTCCGGTTGATGTACAAAACCGCTTGGTAAAAAACTGGCATAAAAATCAGTCATACCGATAGTAAACCGATAAATCGGTAGAACTGATTGGTTTTTTAACCGTTTTTAGAATTTAAAAAAAATGAAAATGGATAAAATAAATACTACTTGCAGCCCTAACCCCCAAAAATCCCTAACCCACTACGGCGCTACTCCCCTGTCTCTCTCAGCCAGCAGCCCCTCTCTCTCTCAGCCAACAACAGTCACCGCCTCTGTCGTCGCCGAACTCTCCTCGTTAGCCAGAGGGTTCCTCACCGCCGGCAGTGACAGATAGATGGTGCTTCGAGCTCTTGGCCGTCCATCCTCATCTCCTCCACGTCGTCGCCTTTGGCCATCCATCCTCGTCTTCTCTACATCATTTTTGTCTTCGTCGTGTGGACTTGCAGATCGAAGTGCGGTCGGCTGGATTCCTCCATTGTTAGTCAGTTTGCTCGATCCCGTCTATTTTGCCGTTCCTCCCTTGCCGGTAGTCTTGCCGCCTGTTTCATTCCTCCGTCACGTCAGTTTGGTTCCTCTGTCGTCGATAGCTCTACTTTAGTTTTTCCCTTTTGTTAATTTCTATAATTTTGAGGTTCTATTTATTAAAGATTCAACTCTGTTTGCTTCAATTTATGGTCGTGTATTTTGTTAATTTTACTGAGTTACTGAAATCTAAGATCTGATTCTTGAGTTGCTGTTTTTTTCTGTTTGTTGTGTTCTGAATTTGAATTGGGGTGAGTTGATATTTTTTTCTATTTGTTGTATTCTGAGTTTTGACTTCTGAATTAGAGTTGGTGGTGGTATGATTAATTTTGTCATGGTGTTTTACATTGATCTGCATATGATCTACATATGAGGACATACATGTGTTACAGCTTCTTTATACAAATTTGTTAGACCTAGCAGAAAGGTTGCAAAAGACATGCCCAGAAATAGAATAAAATCTTCACCCTCATGCCCTCATCTTTATTTCCTTCCATTTCTACATTGTTAATTCTACAATGATTTCTTTCTTTAATTTCTCCTTTTACCCTAAATTTAGGAAATTAAACGTTGGTTTAGATTTTCCTTATTTTAATTTTGAAAAGAATAAGAAGAGATCAGATTTTAGTTTACTTACCAGATATTGTTAAGGTAACAAAAAAGGTCATGCTACATGTTTCATTGTATGTTTAATTTTTAATAGTTTTATTTAATATTTAATTAAACCGGTTGAACTCCGGTTGAATCCCAGTCGAACCTTTGAACCAATGAACTAATCACTCTACCGGTTCATTGACCGGTCCGGTTCTCACAACCTTGAATTTTTACCACGATATTTTTTCACACTAGAATATTCTTCAGTCACACCCCTCAAGCTTGGGAGCATGAAAATTAATCATTCCTATTTTGAAAGTGCAAGAAGAAAAAAGAGCAGGAGTTAGAGATTTTGTAAAAATATCGATTACTTGATTGGTCGAAAAAGTTGGAAGAAGTTTCAATACTCTTTATTGGACTTTATCATGCACAGCATGACAATCAATTTTGATGTTCTTGGTTCATTCATGAAAGACCGGGTTCATGGCAATATGCAAGGCTAAGTGATTATCACTGTAGAATGTAATTAGACGTTGGAGCGATAGCTTGAAGTCTTGCAACAGATAGGAGAGCTAAACTCCTTCACAAGTAGCAAGTGTCATTGATCTATAATCAGTTTTCTCGTGCGACTGCGTGTTGGTTTTTACTACGCTAGCATATCAGTGAGTTGCCAAGAAAGAAACAAAAACCTAAGACAAAAGGGCAAGTGTCAGGACATCATCCCCAATCAAACTCAGAGAAAGCAGTAAATGTGAGATCATTTGAAGTAGAAAGCAACACGCTTTTTGCTAGAACTTCTTTAAGATATCAAAGGATATGGAGGGCAGCTTGAAAATTCTTGGTGGAATAATAGTCTAGAAATTGACTTAGCTTACTCGCTGCAAGGCATATATCTGAACGGGTATTTGTTAGACAGACTAAATGACATACATATCAATCTTCTGTAAGGTCTCACATCATCAAGAGGGATCCTTGATTCCTAGAAAGCTACATTGTATAGTCAATTGGTGTAGCTATTAGCTTAGCATTGATTAACTCAAATTCATCAAGAAGATCCAAACCATTTTTTTTGGTACATAGATATGCCTTGCTTACTTCTAGCAATCTCAAGTCTAAGAAAGAATTTCAAATCACCAAGGTTTTTAATTTTAAACCTATCATCAAGAAATCTTTTAATTCTCACAATTTCAGTCCAATCATTATCACTCAGCACAAAATCATCAACATAAACCAAAATACATGTAAAATCTGCATCAGATTGTTTAGTAAATAAGCAACTATTTGATTTGGATTGAGTGTAACCAGTTTGTATAAGAACACAACATAGTTTTTGATACCATTGCTTGCTAGCTTATTTCAAGCCATATAAAGATCTTTTCAACTTGCAAACCAAACCATTTGAAATTTGTAATCCAGATGGAGGCTTCATATAAACTTTCTTAAATAAATCACCATGCAAGAAAGCTAAATTTATGTCTAATTGGTACATATATCAATTTTTCATTGATGCAATGGCTAATAGAATCCTCAGCGTAATGAGTTTTATCATTGAACTAAAAGTATCAAAGTAGTCAAAACTAATTATTTGGGTAAAACTTCTTGCAACCAGCCTCGCTTTGTGTCTTTTGACTTCACCATTCAATTAGAATTTTGTTCTGAGTACCCATTGATAGTTGATAGTCTTCTTCCCAATAGGTAGAGGAGTCAATCTCCATGTCTTATTTTTCTCTAAAGCATTCAATTATTCTCTAATAGCATTTTTCCATCAGTCATGAAGAATAGATTCTTCATAATTTCTTGATTCTATGGTAAAGGAGATAACAATTGAAAATGCCTTATGTCATGCTAATAGTATGTCATAGGACATATATTTGGATATTTGGTGCCTGATGTAGGAAGATGATGAAGCTTACTGAGTAGAAATTGTGAGCTGCATACAATGTTACTCTTTTAAATAAGTTGGTTGTTTTTTTTTCTCTATAAGATCTTCTCAAATTAGTGTTTTGTTGCTGTGTGATATGAAATGAATGTAAGTTTTGAGATGGTAGACATGAATGTATATTATGAGAAGAAGAAGATGAATTTAAATATTTTCTTGCAAATCAGTGTTTGATGTATCACTTATGTCTTGTCTCCTATGAATAAGGTAGCATGTTAGATGTAGAAGAATTATAATTTGTTTCTAAATTAGAATTTAGTGAAAAAACCAGGTTAGTAGAAATTTCATCATCAATAACATTTGGATTGAAGCCATTGTTTAAAGTAAAATCATCAAATAGATTAATTAACATTTTTATTTCATGTTGAATATTCGTTTCAGAGCTTTACTTTTGCTTTGAGATTATCTAATTTGTGATGTATCCTTATGAAAAGAGAAGTAGCTTTCATAAAATATAACATTCCTTGATATAAATATTTTCTTAGTTTTAATGTCTAAGTAAAATATATTCTTTTGTACCACTTTATATCCAAGAAAAATACACTTTGTTGATCTGTGATCTAATTTCTTTGTATGTGCTTGTAAAGTAAAAGCAAAAGCCAGGCATGCAAAGTCTTTTAAGTAACTTAAATTTGTAATTAAATTGTTGAGAATTTGATACGAATTAAAATTATTAATTGTGACAGGAGGTACTCTATTAATAATATGAATAGCTTGTGCCATTGCATAGTGTCAAAAGTAGTTTGGTATGTTAGCAGTGAAGAGAAGTGCACTTGCCAGATAGCTTAATATTTTCTTTCTACCATACTATTTTGCTGTGGTGATCATTTAGCACAACTTGTTAGATGCAAAATTAGTTTTTTTGGTAGAAATATTTCATCAAGAATTTTGGTCCATCGTTAGATCTTACAACTTTAACCATGACTCCTTTGTGTATGTATCATTTGAATAAAATTTTTAAACAAATTACTAATTTTAAATTTATTTTTCATGAAAAATAATCAAATGAATATACTTTTATCTTCAATAGTGGTGAGAAAATATTTATCGACGGAAGTAGATAGACTAGAAATGGGACCCTAAATATTAACATGGATCAAATCAAATAAAAATTTAGATTTACTAAAGTGATTGAAAAAGGTAATTTTTTTTGTTTAGCCAAATGACATGAATCACATGGTATATCATTCTTAGGATATGTAATGAATGGATGAGTTTTTTGTAATTGTTAAAATCTATAAAATGAAATATATCCTAATTTAGGATGCCAAAGAACACTTTGTAAAGTATATGTATGTGATTTTTCTGATTTTTCTTTTGCAGATGCAGTTATGGTAGCACTCACTATTGCTTGGAATTTCATTGTATATAATTTTCTTTCTAATTAGTAGCTCCAATCATCTTCGAGATAAGCCGCATCTATATCTCACAGTCATGAGCATTGAACATAAATCAGTAAGATAGTACATTAGTTGCTTTTGAAACTGAAATTATATTGCATTTAAAAGTAGATACATATAGAACTTCAGTCAAGTAGAAACTTTCTGAAAAAAAAAAAAAAACTATTCTACATACGGTTGTAACAGTTTCTAAACCATTTGACATAAGACTGGATTGATATATTTAAGGCGGCCACTCTGATAAAGTTATCAAAAACGTCTTTTTTTAAAGACGTTACATGTGTCACACTACTATTGGACGAAATATTAAACCAGTCAATAAAATATTTTAAGTAAACCAAAATAAAATTGGTTTATTATAATTATCAGATCCAATTTGATTCGATCGGTTTATATAATCTGAACCAAATCATATTTAAATCTTTTATTAAAATGACAAATATATCCTTAACTTTTATTTTGCAGACATTTAAATTTATAAAAATATAAAATTACAATTAAGTCCTTTTTTTTGGTAATACAATTAAGTCCTTAAGAAAAAACCCTAAACTCTTGGTAGCCCAAGCCCAAGCCAAGGCAAACCCAATCTCAATGGCTCACCAATTTCTCAATCTAACCCCAAAAAAGCCATAGCCCCAGCAATCAGCATCTCCTTCGTCTCCTTCGTCTCATCTCTCTGCTCACTATCGCGATCTTAAGCTTTCTCCCTCTCTCATCTCGGGTCTCGCACTCAAGGTTTTCATCGCTCTCCGTGTCGCCAGTCGTCACCATCTCGCACTCAGTCGCACTCGCACGCCTTCCCTGAGCTCGTTGTCGCCGGTGGCAGAAGCACCCAGACCCGGGACTGGTCGTCGTCGTCGTCGCTCCATGGCTCCTCAACGTCTCGCACTTAGTCATGCGCCTTCTCGCGCTTGTCATTTCCAGCGGCAAAAGTAGCCGGTCCCGAGGTTGGTAGTCGTTGTTGTCTTCATACTTTGAATCTCGCCGTCAGCTTCCTCCCCGCCCTCAGATTCCTTCGCCCAACCAGAAGCTGGTCCCCGATTTGGTGATTTCCACTAAATTCCTCTGGTCTTTTTTTTTTTCATTTTTGTTGCCCTAATTCATCAGTGCACTTTGATTTGAATTTGTTGCTGAAAATATAACTGAACTAGTTTTTATTTTTGCTGAAAATCATCATTGTCATGAATTTGTCAGTATTTATTACCACCGAACCTTGAATAATTTGTTGAGCTTGTTTCTTTGTTGCTTAAAATCATCACTAAGATGAATTTTGTACTGATTATCATCAATGAAGCTTGAATTTGTTGCTGTCATACTCAAATAATTACTTAGCTAAATGTTTTTGTTGCTGGAAATGTGAGTTGAATATATTAGTGATTGCACCTTGAATTTGTTGTTGTCTTGCTAAATAATCACTTAGTACATGAAAATGAATGTTAAAGGGAGATTGCTGCCAGAAATTAATATTTCTCCTTTTTTCGATGATTTACTGTGTAATATCATGCTTAGTTATGCTTAGAGCAGGACAGATTTGTATGGTTGTTCATTTTTTTCGATGATTTGCTATTTGTTACATGTCTTTGGTTGCTACAAACATGAGCTAAATACATATGATTCATTGGTTAAAACATTTTCTTATTTTTTCTAAGCTTCCTCTAGTCTTTACGGCGATTGTTTACACTTTTTAGTCTATATTTGTATCCCATTGATGCCCGCCTCCCCTGGTATTTATTGTTTGCTTTTGACATGTGTTCTAAGACTGAGTTTTGACCTTCATCTTAAACAGAGATCCTGCAAATGTCTATTAGTTTTTAACCTGATTGCTTATAATTCTTAGCATGATACACCTCTCAAATCTATAAGCTGCTGTTCTGTTGCACAAAGTTTGTGATGAGCGGATAATTTATACGCTTTTTGGCATTGTTTTTAGTATGTTTTTAGTATATTTTAATTAGTTTTTATTATATTTTTATTAGTTTTTATTTAAAATTCACTTTTCTGGACTTTACTATGAGTTTGTGTATTTTTCTGTGATTTCAGGTATTTTCTGGCTGAAATTGAGGGACCTGAGCAAAAATCTGATTCAGAGGCTGAAAAAGGACTGTAGATGCTGTTAGATTCTAACCTCCCTGCACTCGAAGTGACTTTTCTGGAGCTACAGAAGCCCAAATGGCGCGCTCTCAATTGCGTTGGAAAGTAGACATCCTGGGCTTTCCAGCAATATATAATAGTCCATACTTTGCCCGAGATTTGATGGCCCAAACAGGCGTTCCAAGTCAGCTCAAGAATTCTGGCGTTTAACGCCGGAACTGGCATAAAAACTGGAGTTAAACGCCCAAACTGGCACAAAAGCTGGCGTTTAACTCCAAGAAAAGTCTCTACACATGAAAGCTTCAATGCTCAGCCCAAGAACATGCCAAGTGGGCCCCGGAAGTGGATTTTTACACTAAACACCCTAGCTTACTCATTTTCTGTAACCCTAGGTCACCAGTTCACTATAAAAACTACTTTTAGTGATTCATCTTGTACCTCATGACACTCTACACGTTTCTTATTGTATTCTCTACGGCATGAGTCTCTTAACCCCATTGTTGGGGGTGAGGAGCTCTGCTGTTCTTCATGAATTAATGCAATTACTACTGTTTTCTACTCTATCACGCTTGCTTCTATTCTAAGATATTCATTCGCACTTCAACTTGATGAATGTGATGATCCGTGACACTCATCATCATTCTCACCTATGAACACGTGCCTGACAACCACCTCCGTTATACCTTAGATTGAATGCATATCTCTTAGCCTCATGATTCAGATCAGAGTCTTCGTGGTATAAGCTAGAATTATTGGCGGCCATTCCTGAGATCCGGAACGTTTAAACCTTGTCTGTGGTATTCTGAGTAGGATCTGGGAAGGGATGACTGTGACGAGCTTCAAACTCGCGATTGTTGGGCGTGTGACAGACGCAAAAGGATCAATGGATCCTATTCCAGCATGATCCTATTTCACTGAGAGGACGGGATGTAGCCATTGACAACGGTGATGCCCAACATAAAGCTTGCCATGGAAGGAGCCTTGCATGCATGAAGAAGAAGATAGTAGGAAAGCAGAGATTCAGAAGACAAAGCATCTCCAAAGCCTCAACCTGTTCTTCATTACTGCATAACAAGTATTTATTTCATGTTCTTTTACTTTTTACAATTAAATCTGAGAATTATTGATATCCTGACTAAGAGTTACAAGATAACCATAGCTTGCTTCAAGCCGACAATCTCCGTGGGATCGACCCTTACTCACGTAAGGTATTACTTGGACGACCCAGTGCACTTGCTGGTTAGTTGTGTGGAATTGCAAAAGTGTGATTGTGATTTCGTGCACCAGTTTGTTGTAGTTCTTTTTGTACAACTTTTCGTAGGACTTAATAGTCTTTTCTTGGTCATGTAGGACTAATACTATAATGGTATGAGGTTCTGTAGGTAGTTCTTATCAAATTCCTTATATATAATAACACAAACTATGGTCAGTTAGATAAAAATCAAGACTTAGAACTATTTAAGTAGCTATATAGTATAGTCACTTCAAACTAATTGTTCATTGAACTGAATGTGGAATCCAATTGTTAACAATTTCTGCCTTTACCAAGTTTGAATTAATTTATGGTACCTATATGCTTGTTGAACTATCGACATCTCCAATTTTCCATGGCCATTATGTCTGTAATAACTTACAATGGCCAGTTCAAGGAATACAACTTAAGCCTTGATGCCCACAATAATCTAACTTGGTCTCTGGGACGTGAATTCAATCTTTTGACAGTGACTCTGGACAAGGTTGTCATTTCATGAGTGGAAAATAGTGGATGCATGTTAGCATGATATAGTTAGAAAAACTTGAACTACCCTTACCGCTCTTTTTCTATCCAAGGAAATAGTCTACATCTGCTGACATGACTGTCATAACATATATAGAGGAATTATCGTTGTAAATTTGTTCTATTTTTCCTCCCCAAAAATGTATATTCTCATTTTTCTGAGATACAACTCGGTCGCAGCTGATGATATGTTGTATTTATGGAGTATAAAATTATCTATAATAAAGAATTTTACTGGCCTCAATTAACGAAATATGGGGATTTAACGAAATATGGCGAAAGTGCCTCCATTCAATCCGAGTATAGTTATTTGGTTACATTGATGGTCACCCAAGGGTGTATTGGTAAAGATTTTCCTTTAATGAAACTGCGTTGCAAGTATAGCTCTACCAACAACAATCCTCGGGCGTCAAATTTAGAAGAGGGATTTGGTTGTCACAAGTTCAACCTCAATAGAAATAACCGAAGTATTCAAACCTCGGGTCGTCTCAAAAGGAATGGGCAAACATGTGCTTCAACATTGGTCAGAAATCCGGGGTTGTGAGTTATGAGCATAAAAATAAATGGGAATCTTAACAAGCAAGTAATCTTAGATTGCAAGAAACTAATTCAATTAACTAAGCAATATATGAGTCATTTCAAACTAACAAAGTAACATCCAATATGATTCTATTCTAATCTAAACAAGTAACTATAACTAAAGCAAGTGATTGGGAATTTTGGTTTTCAAGTACGAATAATAAAAGCAACTCTTGACTAGGCATGGGAATTGGGGTCACCATCCTTGTCTAATAACCATATCATGACAATTATAAGGAACCAAACTCATTAAGTCTACTTCTATACTTGAAGTACGTCAAATGGTTTGGTCAACATTAATCCATAAGTTCTAACCTTACTACTAATTGACTTAGTAGAAAGTTAACGTCAATGGTTATAAAATTGACCACTAAGGGCTCCCAAATCATCAAATCCATTAGACCCAATGACTCAAGTTTACCCAATTCCCTTGACCTAGGCCAAGAGTAAAGAGAACTACTCCATAATCAAAGTAAACATTTCGTCAAACACATGGTAAGCATTAATAAAAGACATGTTCAAAATAGCAATTAAATTGAAATCAACAAGTACCCACTAACATTTGTCAACATACAATCATCCAAACAACATAATTAAACATAGAAATCATCAATATAACATCAACAAGACAATATTCACAACATTCATGGAATGGGTATAAAATGATAATTGACAAGAATTCTTAAAACTATCACAAGGTATAAGCAAAACTATACTAGGAAATTCAAATTGAACAATTAAAACTAGTAATTAACAAGATCCAATTCACAATTTAACAAGGGAAGATCAAATTAAAACTAGATCTAGAGAGAAACAAGGGTTTCTCTCTCTAGAAGAACAAAAGAACCAAAAACTAGCTAAAAATTGTGTCTTAGTGTAAAATGGTTGATCCTCCCTTTTTCCCGTAGCATCCTTGGGTCTTTTTCATGCAGAAACAGCTTGAAATTGGGCCTGATGAGCCTCAGAAATTTCCAGGCACGATTTCCTTTAATGAGGTCACGTGCAGCTTCCCACGCGTGCGCGCCATGTGCACGTGCGCATCGATAGGAATCTTTTGATCCGCGCGGATGCATCCATCCTTGCGCGCCGCTTCCAGCCAACCTCATCTACGCGTGCGCGTGGAGTGCGCGGGCGCGCCAATGCTGCTTTTTCCAAAATTTCAAGTCTTCATGTTCCTCCCTTTTGTACATGCTTTCTTCCTCTCTTCTAGGCCATTCCTACCCTATAATTCCTGAAATCACTCAACAAATATATCACGGCATCGAATGGCAATAGAAGAGGATTAAACTATGGCGATTTTGAGGCAAAATAAGCATGTTTTTCATCATGGGGGCAATATTAGGAAGTGAACATAAAACCATGCATTTCTTGTGAATAAGTGTGAGAAATATTGACAAAATCTCCCAAATTCTACACAATATAAACCACAAAATTGGGGTTTATCAAATCTCTCCACACTTAAACCAAGCATGTCCTCATGCTTAAAATACAAAGACCAAAGATCATGGTGAGAAAGGGTTTATGAAATGCAAACTACCTAAGTGGATGCATGCAACTAATGTAAAATCATCTACCTACTTGGTTAAGAGTAAATCTATCCTCCAAGAATACATGTGAGCATATAGGGTGAAAATAGTACGTAATTCATGAATCCTACCAAATTGAACATCACTTAGGGGTGCATATGACTTGCTAAATGAACGCTTGTGATAGCCGGGAACAAAGAATTGAGCATCGAACCCTTACCGGAAGTGTATCCGCTCTATTCACTCAGGTGTATAGGGTTCGTTGCTCAATCTTCTCCTAATCATGCTTTCCAAGATTTGTCTTTCATCTAATAATCAGCAATCACTTAATGCATGCTTACAAGTATCATGAGGTCTTATTCATGGGTTGTAACGGGGCTAGGGTGAAGGTAAGGATGTATATGGCCAAGTGAGCTTAAAATTTGAGTCCTTGATTAACCTAGGATCCCACTAGACACATAGAACAACCTATACAACTATAATACATTACCTAGCTACCCTTGAGTTTCACTTTCTTGCATACTCATGCATTCTTTTTAATTCACACCCATTTGTATTGTTTTCTTCATTACTTTGTCTTGGGGTTTCTTTGTCCCCTTTGTTGCTTATATTATTATTTTTTTTATCCCCTTTTCTTGGGGCCTTGTGAATAAAAGTTTCAATGTATATAGTCCAATCATTCAATGCATGAATATGTTCCAAAATCCTAGAATTTTCAATTACACTACAATTACACACCTATATATCTACCCAAATTTCCCAAGTATACCCTAATTGAATGATACACATCCTAACTTACCTAAGCCAATCAAGGATCCAAATTTAGGGACATTCATGGTTTTTCGCTTAGGGTTGTTGATGTGCTCTATTTAAGAACAAAGAAGGGTTTATTATGGGCTCAAAATTGGTTAGCAATGGTAGATAAGAGGGTTAAGGCGATTTGGGAAAAAGTGACTATTGAAATGATGGCCTCAATCATGTAAATGCATTCATACACAAAGTAATGGACATATAGAATCAGACAAAGCAAGGATCACAATCATAGAGAGAGAGAGAGATATGCACACAAGAATGGAATTAATGGTTAGAAGGTGTAACCATGCAATAGGCTCAAAACTTTCATGCTTGTGTTCTTAGCTCAATCACTATGTTCCAAAATACATTCTTAAAGCAAGTTTACTGCAAAAATTTTCAAAAATTTGGTAGGGTAGGGTACCCCAAAACACAGTTTCTTGGAAAAGAAGTTATTGTTTTGACCAAGTAACTCTATAGAAACTAACTATCATGCAAGGAGTATTTACAAGCAAAACTAACTACACATGCAATGTACTAACTACTAAGCAAAAGATAAATCCATGGGTATTGAAGGAAAGAGATTGTTACCCATGGAGATCGGTCGAACGACCTCCCCACACTTAAAATTTAGCACGGTCCTCCGTGCTATGAACAATGCGCAAAGGGCCGTCGGGACCGGAACCGTCACTATCCTCTCCTTCAGAGCTCCCATCACTCGGGTTTGAGGTCGATGTGAATATTTTGGGTTCCTCCATGCTAGGGGTAACACAACGCAGAAGCTTCTTGATGTAAGTATATCGGCGTTGATTGCGCCGCTCATATCTATCAAGCTTTCGATGAAGATCTTCTATCCTTTGATGTGTGGATCTTTGCCGTGGTGGTGATGATGAAGTGGAAGGAATAGTAGGTAGAAGGGCTATGTCAAGGCTTGGGTTGTTCATGGAAAGATGTAAGTATTTTCCGGTTGGGACCACATCGCCCTTAGTCGGAACTATAATCTTTCTGTCCTTTGCTTCCCAAGGAACACCCGCAGCAGCAACTAAATCAGATACTAATGCTGGAAATCGTAAATTACCCCGGTCATGAACTTGACTCATCGCTTGCTTGACAAGAAGCGGAATGTTCACCGGCTTCTCCGTGAGAACACACCAAACGAGCAAGGCGAGGTCTGCCGTGAAGGACGACTTGTGGGTGCTAGGTAGCACATAGTGAGATAGGATCTGGGCCCAAGCTCTAGCTTCCACAGTGAGAAAGCGAGCATCAATGCTCTTGGGCCTCATCCGGAGTCGACCTTGGGTCCAAAATGTCTCTGGCTCAGCAATGACTCGAAGGATCGAGTCCCAATCAAATCCAAACTTCTCTGGCTGGCGTAAGACTTCTTGGTAGCCATCCATGTCACTTGGTACCGGTAGGACATTAAGCACTTGCTGAATAGCCTCTTCCGAAACTGAAACTTGCTTGCGGCGCATGTACACCAATTGAAGGGAGGAAAGATGGTAGTTAGTGTAGAATTCTTTAACCCAAGAGAGGTTGATTTCCCTTGGTTTCCTCAAAAGAAACTCCCATCCTCGTCGTTCAATGCGGGGTAAAATGCAAGGAGCAACCTTGTCCGGCGGAGCAAGTAGATGCTCGGGATTATAGTTCCGAACAGCTATGGAGGGGAACATAAGTTCACAGAAGCGGTTGGGGAACCTTGAAGAATCTTTCGCCGGCTTGCTCTTTTCCTTCTCATCAATAGGAGCGGGTGTCTTTGCTTTCTTAGTTAAGGATCCGACTCTCGATGAAGAGTGCGCCTTAGAAGTGGATCTTTGGGGTGCCCTCTTTGCGGCTGGTTTCCTTGGAGTTTTTGCCTTGCCTTTCGCGGTGGCCATCCTAAGAAAGGAAGGGAAACAGGAAAACATTAAACCCAAAGTGTCATTTTAATAAAAACATGCAAGTGAAGGATAGGAATCATAAAGACATGGGTCACAACACTTGGCATGGGATGCAAGAGGAAGTAAAGCATGCAGTGGCATGAGAGGAGTAATCTCAAACATCCATAACAAAGAGCAAGTCATATTCAATGAGTATCTAATTAGCAAGCAAAGTGAACTCAATGCTTGTAGAGGATAACAAGTGAATGAGGAGAAGCATACAATTGAAAGTACATTGTCAAAAGAAACCAAAATGGTATTCTTGCATTTCCTCAAACACTTGGTGTGCAATTATTAAGCAAAGAGTAATTATGAGATACTTAATCAATTTAAAGCCCAAAATGGAACATCAATCATCACATAAACATCACACATTGGCAAAGATAAGAAAAAAGAATGATAAAAGATCTATTAAAGCAAATTAAACTCAATTCAACATCCATGGAAAAATAAGGAAAAAGGAAAAATAAGCAAAAAAAAAAAGAAACATCATCATGTAAGTAAAAGAGAAACTAAGTAAAGCAACAAGAAGCATCTAACTAGAAGAAATAATGCAAAGAAAATGAAAGAAAAGAAATGAAAGAAGTGAAACCTTGAGAAGTAGAAAAGAACAAGGTTGAATCTTCTTTTGTGAAGATGAGAAAGAAGATAAGAGAAGTGTAGTGCCACCAGAAGAGGTGGTTGTCGCCGGTGAGTGGCCGGAGACAAGGGTGTGGATTGTGGAAGAAGAAGAAGAAGAGGGGTGTGATGGAGGAAGAAGAAAAGTGGAATTAAGAAAGAAAAGGGTTGGGAATTGGGAAACAGAACAGGGCGCAAAGTTATAAAACTGATTCGCGCAACCGGCGCGCGCGCACACAGTGCGCTGGCGCGTCAGTGAGGGTGTTAGCAAGGGCCGCGTGCGCGGCAGTGGCGCGCATGCGCGAGGGGAGTTGTGCCCCTGACACAGAAGTGGCACAAAGTTGGCATAAGTCTCTGGATTTTGTACCAGAGTTGGTGAATGGCACAGGCGCGCGGACGCACACTTTGCGCGGACGCGTGCTTGAGAGATTTCGCGGCTGGCGCGGGCGCGCACAACGCGCGAACGCATCAGTTCTGGCATCAGGTTGGCCCAAATGTGGCACAACTCTCTGGTTTTTGTACCAGGGAGTCCAGATGTCACCATCGGCGCGCGCGCACAATGCGCTTGTGCGTCGATGGTTAAATTGTAATGGCACGCGCCGGCGGCAAGTACGCGGACACGTGAGTACCTGGCGCGAGTTGGGCACAGAATGGGCATAACTCTCGGGTATTTGGCCCAAGAGGTAGAATTGCGCCACACGCGCGCGCGCGCACAGTGCGCTGGCGCGTCGGTGCTCATTTTTCATTTTTCTATCTCTTTTTTTTTCAGTATAACAAGACCTATTCTAACACATTCTTGGTAGGTGCTTAAGCTAGTAGCCAAAGAGAATTCTTCACAATATCATTCACAATCCAAAATATAGCATTCTCCCTACTTCACTACTTCATCCATACCAAAATGAGGAAAACTACATTAACATTCTAACTATTCAACAAGAAGACTAAAACTAACATTCCTATGCAATCAATCAATCATCAAGAAGTCACAAAATTCACAAGAAATTGAAGGTTACACACGAGATGGTATAAACAAGGAAGATCTTACCACGGTGGGGTGCCTCCCACCTAGCACTTTTCTTTAACGTCCTTAAGTTGGACGGTCCTTTTCTTAACCTTCTTCTCTCCTTGGTGCATCCTCCAATAGGTACACCTCTAGCTCTTTTGGGGGCTTGTAACCATGATACTTCTTCACTCTATGTCCATTCACTTTGAAATTTGCTTCACTCTTGGGATCAAACAACTCCACCACTCCATATGGCTTTATCTCCTTCACCTTGAAAGGTCTTTCCCATCTAGAGTGGAGCTTGCCAGGCATGAATCGAAGCCTTGAGTTGTAGAGGAGGACTTCATCACCTTCTTGAAAGTCCTTCTTCCAGAAGTGATGGTCATGAAATGCTTTGGTCTTCTCTTTATAGATCCGGGCATTCTCATATGACTCATTCCTCAAACACTCAAGCTCCTCTAGTTGTAGCTTCCTAGCTTCACCCGCCTTGACTAAATCCATGTTGCACTACTTTACCGCCCAATAGGCTCGATGCTCAATCTCCACCGGAAGATGGCATGCCTTACCATAGACGATCCGTAAGGGACTCATACTTATCGGAGTCTTGTAGGCCGTTCTATATGCCCGTAGTGCATCTCCTAACCGGAGGCTCCAATCCTTTCTTTGTGGATTAACCACTTTCTCCAAAATCCTCTTAATTTCCCGATTGGACACTTCTGCTTGTCCATTTGTTTGCGGATGATAAGCAGTAGCAACCTTATGTGACACTCCATAGCGCTTGAGCAATGCTTCTACCTTCTTGTTACAAAAGTGGGATCCATGGTCGCTCACAATTGCTCGTGGCGACCCATAACGGCACACAATGTGATTCCTAATAAAAGAAACAACGGCATTGGCATCATCAAGGCGGCTAGGTATGGCCTCTACCCACTTTGACACGTAGTCAACCGCTAACAGAATATACAGATACCCACTAGAGTTGGGAAACGGTCCCATAAAGTCAATGCCCCATACATCAAATATCTCACAGAACAACATAGGTTGCTAAGGCATTTCATCCCTTTAGGATGTGTTTCCCGACCTCTGACACTGATGGCAAGACACACACAACCGGTTAGCATCCTTGAATAAGGTTGGCCACCAGAATCCACAATCCAACACTTTTTTAGCGGTCCTTTGTGGGCCAAAGTGGCCACCACATTCGGACGAATGACAAGCTTCAAGAATTGGTTGGGTTTCAGATTCCGGGATACATCTTCGAATTACTTGGTCCATGCCTCTCTTCCACAAGTGAGGGTCATCCCAAATACAGTATTTGGAATCACTCCTTAACTTGTCCCTTTGGTTTTTCGAAAAGTTGGGAGGGAAGATTTTCACAACCAAGTAGTTCGCCATTGGGGCAAACCAAGGAAAGCTATCCGACACAGAATGCAAACTATCCAATGGGAATGAGTCATTGATTGAAAATGGATCAAATTTTAAATTCTCAATGCGGCTTAAATGATCCGCAACCAAGTTTTGAGATCCACTCCAGTCCCTAATCTCAATGTCAAATTCTTGCAAAAGCAAGATCCAACGTATGAGTCTAGGCTTTGACTCATTCTTTGTCAATAAGTACTTTAAAGCTGCATGATCTGTGTATATCACTATCTTTGACCCTAGCAAATAAGATCTGAATTTATCTAAAACATGAACAATAGCTAAGAGTTCTTTTTCAGTAGTGGTATAGTTGGATTGTGCTGCATCTAGTGTCTTGGAAGAGTAAGCAATGACATAAGGGAGTTTACCATCGCGCTGTGCAAGCGCGGCACCTACAGTATGGTTTGACGCATCGCACATTATCTCAAATGGCAACGTCCAGTTGGGGCCTCGCACAATTGATGCCGTGGTAAGAACTCTCCTTTGCTCTTCAAAAGCTTTCACGCATTCACTATCAAACTCAAAATCCACATCTTTTTGGAGTAGGCGCGACAATGGCAAAGCAATCTTGCTGAAATCCTTGATAAAGCGCCTATAGAATCCTGCCAAGCGGTCTAGCATCTGATCGATGAAGGGTAAGGGATAATGGTCCTTCCGTGTAGCGGCGTTCAGTCTTCTGTAATCAATACATACTCGCCACGCATTTTGTACTCTTTTAGTGACCATTTTACCGTCGTCCTTCTTGACCGTTGTAATGCCCAACTTCTTGGGGACAACTTGAACCGGGCTCACCCGCTCACTGTCGGCTATTGGGTATATGATACCCGCATCCAGTAATCTGGTGACCTCTTTCTTCACTACATCGAGGACGGTTGGGTTGAGCCTCCTTTGCGGTTGCCTAACTGGCCTAGCTCCATCTTGGAGATATATCCTATGCATGCACTTGCGGGGGTCAATTCCCACAATATCCGCTAGGCTCCATCCTATTGCTTTCTTGTACTTTCTTAGAATATCTAGGAGTCTCTCTTCTTCTTCACTTGAAAGCTCACTAGCAATAGTGACCGGAAATCCTTGGTTGTCCTCTAAGAAAGCATACTTCAAATGAGATGGAAGGGGCTTCAGTTCACTTTTTACTTCAAGCTGGGGCTCCTTTTCATCAAGCTCATGGAGTTCATTCATGAAAACTTTCTCATGTTTATCCTCTTGGTCATTCGTCTCCTCAATAATAGGGTAGCACAACTTGTTGTGGTCTTCTTCTTGCACTTCTGCTACCACTTCATCAATTACATCATATCGGAACACAGAATGTTCTTCGGGAGGATGTTTCATGGCTTCCTCTAAATTGAACTTGATAGTCTTGTCTCCAACCTCAAAGGAATATGTGCCGGTGAAGGCATCTAACTTGAATTTAGAGGTCTTGAGGAAGGGTCTACCAAGTAGAACAGAGGATGAGCTTCTATTTTCTGTTGGGGGCATTTCAAGGATGTAAAAGTCAACCGGAAAAACCAAATCCTTGATCGCCACAAGTACATCTTCCGCTATCCCCATCACCGTGATCACACTTTTATCGGCTAAGGCAAACCTTGCCGCCGACTTCTTTAATGGAGCTAAATTCAACCGCACATAGATAGAAAGTGGCATGATACTTACACAAGCTCCCAAGTCACACATATAATCATGAAAAGTGCATCCACCAATACAACAAGACACTAAGCAAGGTCCAGGGTCACCACATTTCTTTGGAATAGGTTCCATCAAGGAAGAAATTGAACTACCCAAGGATAATGTCTCCAATTCTCCTATCCTATCTTTGTGTGTACACAAGTCTTTCAAAAATTTTGCATAATTCGGAATTTGTTGAATAGCATCAAGAAGGGGTATGGTTACCTCAACCTTCTTGAACACTTGAAGCATGTTTAAATCGAATTTCGGTGTTTTCTTCGCCTTCTTCACCATGGAAGGGAATGGAATAGGAATGGACTCGTCCACTATAGCTTTTCTCTTGGGTTCCTTGAGGTTTACTCCTTCTTCTTCATGCCTTTTATCTACCACCTCCTCTTCATGTGTAGCTTCAACAACCATTTCTTCCTCATGAATGTCTCCCATGACTCTTGGAGGTATCTCCTCTAATGTAGTTTCCGACCATAGAGTGATGGCGTTGAGACCGCCCTTTGGGTTTGGTTGGGGTTAGGATGGAAGGTTGGAAGAACTTGAGGGTTGGTTGGTGTTGTTGTTGGGAGTTGGTGTTTGGTTGGACATAGTCATCTTTGAGAACATGTTGGTGAGGTTAGCCAATTGAGTGCCCAAGGCATCGAATTGAGCCTTGTTGCTCTTATCTCGCTTCTCCATGGCGGCTCTAAGCTCATCAACTTGATTGTTGGAAGATGGAGGAGTTTGGTTTTGGTTTTGTTGTCTATGGTGTGGTGCTTGGTACTTGGTGTAGTTGTTTTGGTTTTGGTTGGAGTGGCCTTGGTTGGCTTGGTAGTTGGTGTTGTTATGGTGGTATTGGGATGAGGATTGGTTGTTGTTGTGGGGAGAAGAAGAGTTGTTCCATCTTTGATTTTGATTGCTTCCTTGTGCATTATCCCTCCACCCTTGATGTTGATTACCACCTTGATGGTAATTATTTTGGCCTTAGGGTAAGGTGGACGGTTGTTGTAATTCACATTGGCTACTACAAAAGCATGTTCCTCTTAAATTTGATGGCATTGATCGGTGTAATGTGTGGTGCTAGAGCACAAACCACAAATCCTATGAGGGCCTTCAAGTTGAGCAACCGGAGGCGGGGCTTGGATGGCTTGGATGGAGTAGTATTCCTTTTGATCCTTTTGTATCTAGGTGAGGATGGTAGTCATATCCCCAAGTGCTTTGGTTAGACTTGATTCGGAAGGAGATGGGTCTACCACACCCTTGAGAGGATTACTTCTCACCCTTGTGTGTTGTGTAGCCTCGGCAACATCCTTTATCAAATTCTAAGCTTCTCCCTCCGTCTTGTTTTTCGAAAGGGAACCACCACTAGAAGCGGTAAGCAATCTTCTATCTTCCACACAAAGACCTCCGGTGAAGTAGCTAATGAGCAAGTGAGTGTTCATTCCATGATGTGGACAAGATTCCAATAGCCTCTTAAACCGAGACCAATATTCATATAAACTCTCTTGGTCTCTTTGCATTATGCCCGAAATCTCTTTCCGGATGTAGTCGGTCTTCTCCGGTGGAAAGAATTTATCTAGAAACTCTCTTCTCAAGAAATCCCAATTAGTAGCAATCTCATCCGGTAGCGAATAAAACCATGTCTTTGCTTGCCCTTCTAGAGAGAAAGGGAAGGCAAAAACCATGATAGCCACCTCATCGGCTCCATGCCTTCGAGCAGTAGAACAAGCAACTTGAAAATCTCTTAGATGTCGGATGGGGTCTTGGCCCGGCAACCCATGATATTTAGGAAGTAAATGTATCAAGCTACCCTTCAATTCAAAATTTGGATCAAGGTTAGGATACCTTGCTTGCAACGGTTGAAGTATGATATCCGGAGCTCCTTGCTCATGCAAAGTGATCTGTCGTAGCTCCGCCATGTGTGGCTCACCTGTAGGATGTAAAGATGTATTATTAGTGCCAACAGAAGAATAGGAATTAGCGGACTCCAAGTCACTCTCGGTACCGCCTAGTGATTCGGTATGTTCCTCAAGAGAGGCCGAAGTACTAGCCGTATAGTCCAACCTCCGTCTAGCTTGCCGAGTATGTAACAAAGTTCTTTCAATCTCGGGATCAAAATTGGCTAAGCTAGAATTCGGTTGAGACTGAGTCATCAAACTTGAGAGTCATAGCACAAATATAAAAGAAATCTAAACTAGAGCTAAGTATTGAAAACAATTAAAATATCAACAATATTCACATATTCACATAACCAATATCAAGGCCTATGTTGCAACCATTCTCCAGCAACGGCGCCAAAAATTTGATGGTCACCCAAGGGTGTATTGGTAAAGATTTTCCTTTAATGAAACTGCGTTGCAAGTATAGCTCTACGAACAACAATCTTCGGGCGTCAAATTTAGAAGAGGGATTTGGTTGTCACAAGTTCAACCCCAATAGAAATAACCGAAGTATTCAAACCTCGGGTCGTCTCACAAGGAATGGGCAAACATGTGCTTCAACATTGGTCAGAAATCCGGGGTTGTGAGTTATGAGCATAAAAATAAATGGGAATCTTAACAAGCAAGTAATCTTAGATTGCAAGAAACTAATTCAATTAACTAAGCAATATATGAGTCATTTCAAACTAACAAAGTAACATCCAATATGATTCTATTCTAATTTAAACAAGTAACTATAACTAAAGCAAGTGATTGGGAATTTTGGTTTTCAAGTACGAATAATAAAAGCAACTCTTGACTAGGCATGGGAATTGGGGTCACCATCCTTGTCTAATAACCATATCATGACAATTATGAGGAACCAAACTCATTAAGTCTACTTCTATACTTGAAGTACGTCAAATGGTTTGGTCAACATTAATCCATAAGTTCTAACCTTACTACTAATTGACTTAGTAGAAAGTTAACGTCAATGGTTATAAAATTAACCACTAAGGGCTCCCAAATCATCAAATCCATTAGACCCAATGACTCAAGTTTACCCAATTCCCTTGACCTAGGCCAAGAGTAAAGAGAACTACTCCATAATCAAAGTAAACATTTCGTCAAACACATGGTAAGCATTAACAAAAGACATGTTCAAAATAGCAATTAAATTGAAATCAACAAGTACCCACTAACATTTGTCAACATACAATCATCCAAACAACACAATTAAACATAGAAATCATCAATATAACATCAACAAGACAATATTCACAACATTCATGGAATGGGTATAAAATGATAATTGACAAGAATTCTTAAAACTATCACAAGGTATAAGCAAAACTATACTAGGTCCTTTTTCCCCTAGCATCCTTGGGTCTTTTTCATGCAGAAACAGCTTGAAATTGGGCCTGATGAGCCTCAGAAATTTCCAGGCACGATTTCCTTTAATGAGGTCACGTGCAGCTTCCCACGCATGCGCGCCAAGTGCGCGTGTGCGTCGATAGGAATCTTCTGATCCACGCGGATGCGTCCATCCTTGCGCGCCGCTTCCAGCCAACCTCATCCACGCATGCGCGTGGAGTGCGCGGGCGTGCCAATGCTACTTTTTCCAAAATTTCAAGTCTTCATGTTCCTCCCTTTTGTACATGCTTTCTTCCTCTCTTCTAGGCCATTCCTACCCTATAATTCCTGAAATCACTCAACAAATACATCACAGCATCGAATGGCAATAGAAGAGGATTAAACTATGGCAATTTTGAGGCAAAATAAGCATGTTTTTCATCATGGGGAAATATTAGGAAGTGAACATAAAACCATGCATTTCTTGTGAATAAGTGTGAGAAATATTGACAAAACCCCCCAAATTCTACATAATATAAACCACAAAATTGGGGTTTATCATACATCTCGTGGTTAATGTTGTTAGCCTCTTGTCTAAAGCTCTAATGTAAAGCTTTGAATCTTTTAATTTGTTAAATCATGTAAAGGGAATTCAATTCAGTCAGTTATAAGATTTCAAGTGTGATTAAACAAAAAGGTGTACGGTGTATTGACGTTTCTCAAGAATCGCGTTTAGAAAAAAAAGGAGCGCTTACAAAATTAGAGATTGCTTTATTTTACACGAAAGTAAAAGTGTAAAACTCAAGACTAAAATACAACTAGTTCTCATAATAACTGGAAATTACCTAGAAATTACAGAGCGATCGCTTCAGTTTTAAATATTTCTGTTGTTACCTAACTAGACGTACACTCAAACAATACAAAAACCTAGTAGTCATTTATTTTTAAAGAAAACTTATTGATACAATGACCAATGTCCGACTACATAGGGAAATTTTTATTTTAATGTAAGTATAAAGTTTTTTAAGATTAAAAAAAATTATTGATTAATGCAATAATGAAGAATTAAAAATAAAATTATATCATATCTAACACATTAGGAAACAAAATATCGGTACAACTGTATCACAATTGTCTTCTATTCCTGCTAGAATGAAAACCACTTTAAGTGGCCCCAAATTTTTTATGGCATGACTATAACATTCCATCACGATAAATGAAATGGCCACACACAGCTTCAGTATATTTCTTACTGACCCTCTAAGATAATTCAAATCTATACATTTATTATATATTGTCCAAAATATTGTATAACTATGTTTCAATTTAATTATGTGCCTAGCACAACTAGCAAAATTCAATTGCAACTTGAAGAGAGGATGCAAGTGAGGAGAGCAAAAAATGGGATCCATGAGGTTGATGGAAAAGACAAGAAAGCTATAGACATAGCATTGATTAGTATATATTCAGAGTAACTTAATATTACATAAGATAAATTAAATTCTATGAATCCATAGGAGATGATTTCACGTGACTTTGTTAATTCAATTGGATCAGTTGGACTAGTTATAACACTTTAAATATAACATTTTATATGAAAAATATTTTAGTTTAATAATTTAAACCAATCAAACCTTTTCATTAAACAAAAAAATCAGTCATTTTTAATGTAAGAATCTTTTTCTTATCTAATGATTTTGCTAGTGTATATATCAATTTTGTGTTGTTTTACTTAAATCATGGATTATTAATTGAAATCCTTAATTACTTTTTTTTCTTTGAACGATAATCAATCTTTAAGAATGAAATCACATAGTTTTTATGTCAAATTTTTCTTTCCTTTTTCTAATGATATCATCAATTTTAATTATATATGAAATACAAAATATATATAACTTTTCTTTATAAAAATGACCAATATCCGACTACAAGTGAAAATTTTTATTTTAATTTTAGTATAAAATTATAATTATTAAAAAAATTATTGATTAATGCAATAATGAAGAACTAAGAATAAAATCATATAATATTTAATACATTAGGAAACAAAATATCGGTATAACTATGTAAATTACATTAATCACGAGATTTTGAAGCATGAATAAAATTTAAAATATTATTCTATTCTCAAAATTCAATCTAAAAATTATGTTTAATAACTTAATTCACTTAATTAGAGTATATTCATTAGAATTATTTTTGTAATAATAGCTAATGAAAATAAATTTATTCAGGATCAAGTTTAAAATAAAATAATAGCAATTAATATGAATTTAAGCAAGTATTAAAATAAAATAATGATAAACTATTGTTGTATTGATATAGTGGCATCCTGAATTTGATTTGTTTATAGATTTATAACTGAGTTAAGGAAGAACGATAGCCAACTCAAACTTACTTCGTTAACAGTTTGATAAGTTAAAGTGATGATGTTGATGGCATATTTTGAACTTTAATTTGAACTTATATATTAATGTGAATTTAATATGGTACTGAAAAAAAAAATAAGATTTTTTTTATGACATAAAAGATAGCCAAAGTAAGAAAAAGAGAAAACAAAAATTTCATGTCTAGGACGAAGACTGGGAGACTGAGACTCAGTATCATGTTTGTTAGTTCAGAAAATAGTACTAAAATTTTAGTATCTGTTCCCAAAATTTTAGAAGTACCTCCAAAAAGTGGAGACAGGAGACTGAAATTTGGTGGGACGAAGACTAAAACTTTAATAATATTTTACACCTAAAATATCATCATTTCAATTAATTAATTTCAAGTTTACTCTGTGTACAAATTAAATTAAAGCTTTATTCTTATTTTAGTCTCTGTCTCTCAATCTCAGTCTCTCAGTCTCTGTCGCTCTTCCAAACGCTACCTAACATAAGCGCTGACGAAAACAATGGTGAATATTATCTTATCCGCACTGTCATCGCATCGGATAAGATCCACACTCTAAAAGGATCGGTGTGGTTGTAGGACGTAACAAATTTTCTGTTGGTCTATGATGGATACCAATCTAGAGATACCATTTTATCAATACTCTAAAAATATATTTGTTTCTTGAATATGATAGAAAAAATAGGTTTAAAATAAAGAAATAAATAAAAAATAACCTAAAAATATAATCTTTTACAAAAAAGATTAATATATATAAAAAAATAAAAATAAAAATGAAAATAAAAAATATGAGATTTTATTTTAATTTTAAAATAAATGTATAAATAAAAAAAATGCATTAGTTATTTGGGAAATTATGAAACCCTACTAGCTACTAAACTCTTTGTTTTCATCTACACTGTTTCATTTCTTCATTTTTACTTTCACATTTTCCTTTTTTCCTTCCCCTCCATCCACTTCTCAGATCTCTGAATCCCCAATCTACTTGACCATCACCACTGCCGTTTCCTCTTCTCCGGTCTCGCATTCCCAATGCCTCCCCACATCGCGACAGTCTTCTATTCTCTTCTCCAGGTCTCGCATCCCCAATGCCTCCCCACATCCCTTCGTCCCTTCATTTCACCTCAACAATTGCAGCCACTGCCGTTGAGATTACGGAGACAATATGGCCTACGCATAACAATTGCAGCCACATCCCTTGGTCCCTTCTTTTCACCATTTCTGAGTGGTGGTTTGTTATTTCTCATAGCAACGATGGAGATTCATGGAAGCAGCCACTCTCATAACAAATGGGTAAATTAGAATTTCAATATAAGATCTTTAATTAGAATATAAAATCGTAAATTGGATTAATTTTATTATTTGGAGGATATTTTTATAAAAATTACTAGATTGAATTTGATTTTGAATATCAGATTTGAAATTAGAATATTGTTATTATTTATTAGGATATCTTTATAATAAAATTAGATTTTTGCACCATTTTTGTTGATTATCGCTATAAATAACAGTGTTTTACGTCATGTTTTAAAACTAAGCACTCCTTTTTTTCAGGTACAGTAAACTGGAGGAGCAAAGAGGATGAGTAAGGTAATCATACTTGTTTTTGTTAAATAAAAAATATGATTATCAATCTTTTGTAATCTGTTTTTATCTTTTATTCTAATATCAATATTGAAATTTATTTGGTTTGACTAGCAAACACCGGCAGCCTCTGTAACTTTGAAGGGAGAATCGAACATGCACTTTTCTGCTTTGGATGAGAAGGTAACGTATTTTTTTGCTGTCATATCCGAAGATGCCTTGCTTTTTTAGCAAGTTTTTTTTTAAAGTGTGTAGTTATCTTTTGTGATGTCTAGATTTGCTGTGTTGTTACCTTATTATTTAGTAATGCGTGTCTTATTTTATGGCATCTTGAAGCTTGGAAAGGGTGTTGTCGAGGCATTGTCAGCAATAATACGCAAAGTTGTTGTGAATGGAATAACAACGGTTCTGCCAAAGTTTGTGGAAACGGTTGGTTCCTCATAAAAAATTGAGAGTCACGGTGTCAAGCTTTTGGATACTGCTCCAACTGTTACACCACCGTCAGACAGTTTGAAATGCTTCCTTGACGCCAACCCCACAATGTATTTGGGTGAAGAGCCAGTAACGAAAAAAAGGACACCGACGTGCAAAGGAAAAAAGCGTGAATTACCGGTCTCCGAAGTTAAGGTTTTATATTTTTTTAACAAATGTCACAATTTGTTTTTTATTTTTAATTATTGTTATTAATTTTTATAATTATATTTTTTATCATTATTCTTTTTTCTTAAATCCTTTTAAATAAAAGAATAAAAATAAACCAAACTGTTACCCTTACTTCTTAAATTAATTGTCATGTTTTTTGGATTTGCAGAAAGAATTACATTTTGGAGAGAAGCTTCCTCCAGGCCGTTCATGGCTTTATTACAATAATTACAATCCAAATATGGATGGAGATGACATGCCACATGTAAGTTTTGGTCTTTAGGATAACATTGTTATTAATAGAATTTTGTGTATACACTTTGACTAAATAATTAATGTTGACATTGTTTTTATAGTGTTTGGACTTTTTATTTCGACCAACTAAAGAGATAAAATTTTTTGAATATGAGCTGGCCATTACTGCTTACATTTTTGGAAACAATTTGGATCCAAAGTAAGTAAAATTAATTTATTTCTCATTTTAATTGTTGATTTGTCATGTAATTATTTTTTTAACATTTTCTAACACTATAGTATAATATTCTTTTACATGATTTAAGGGAAGTGCTTATTCCAGACGATCATTGTATGGGCACACGTGAGACTCTTCTGACTGTTATGCCCGGCAAGCCAATAATTGGTGATGTAAGAATCATTTCAGCAGTATTTCTTTGTTATGCTTGCAAATTTATAAAATTTGGATTAGTGCAACATAACCGTGATTGTCTTTTATCCATAGGTCCTTACCTTAGTTTGTTCGATGATGACCAAAAGGCCATTTGGGCCAAATAAATTCAAATTAGACAACAAATGATTTTTGCCACCGACATTCTCTGTAAGTTTATTAGCAATTCAAAATTTACTCTTCAATATAAATATATCTTCCTAGTTAATTTATAAATATAATAAGATTCCTCACTTAGTTCAATATGCAAGGTAGCAAATTGTTTTAAGTTCGAAACAGAAATGTTCCGGCATAATGAAATACATCAAGGATAACTTTATGGGAGACCTCGACGGTTTACACGAGGTTCGTTAATTCCGATCAACATTCAATTAATTGGAATATTAATATTTCAATGCTGTTTTTATTAAAAAATATTTTCTGAATGTTGTAGATTTTTGTGCCAATTCACCTTAATGGTCATTGGTTTTCTCATAGTGGTTAATTTGCTTTATGAAACCGTGAGATATATGGACTCGTTCAAGCGTGGTACATCGATGACAGAGCGTAAGAAAGTCATTGACGATGTGTTAACTTATCTTGAGAAGTTTGTATCCGACAAAAACTTCCAAGAAACACCTTCACATAAAAACCTTCAATTTTCTAAATATAAATTCTCTAAGTCAGCTGTCCCGCAACAAAAGGCCAAGTCGTAAGTTTAAAAATATGAATTTTTAGAGTACAAGTTAATTTTTCTGGCTGTTTGTTCTTTTATATTATTGCTTTGTTAATGTGTGCCTTGAATTGTGGTGAAGGAATGATTGTGGTATTTGGGTCACTGAATGGATGATCCTCAACCACTATTGGGGCGTCAATAAGCCATGGGTAGGAAAATCGTCTATGGATTTTATAATGTTTAGTTTGTTGGGTTTATTTAATTAAATAATATCATTGTAACTGTCTGTTAGGTTGTCAATGATTACTCAAGGATGTGATTGGCTGTAGATTTGGTGTACAAATGGCACAATCCGAAACGGGATATGATAAAAGAGCTTGCTGTTGCTGACTGGAATAAAAAGATGCAGCAGTCTGTCCTTCAAACTTAGGATTTTAAGACGCCTCTAGTTAAAATTTTATTAATCGTAATCGTGTATTTTAAGAACACATTTATTTAGTTAAGTTATGGATTGATTAGGCCATTTTAAATTTGTTTGAAGTACACTTTATCTTTATATTTAAATCTATAATAATTTATATATTACTGTTTTTGGACTATTTAGATATATATTGTTCTTTTTTATTTATAATAATTTATACATGATCTTTCTAGCAATTGTTTCAATATTATTGAACCTAACCTAAATTTTAAGTTCAGTAGTATACTCTATAATTTAGATATATATTATTGAATGGATGAGAATTCCTTTAACCTTCCATGATGCAGTCGCAGTGGTTATGGTAACAACAATTACTATGTTAAAAATCTGAAGTGCATATGGCAGATATTGTGGTGGCAGGTACTTTTGCATTTTAGTAATAAGGAATGGTTAGGGTGAGTTAGGTAATTCTGTTATGGCCATTATAGATTATTTGCATTATAGTGTTTCTATTCAATTTTTTGTGTTACAGCATAGTACTATATACTTATCCTTTGTGTTTGTGAGAAATCTTTTGAGTGCAAACTGAAACAGAACTTTGTGGTTGTGGCAGCCTACAATAAATCCAATTTCCGCAGCTGCTGCTAGTAGTGCTGCAATTTTAGAAAGGGCCCCATCTGTGGTAGCTATGGATGGACTGGCACCATTTTTCCTGCAGTTCCTCTTTTGAAATTTATTTATTTATTTCTGTAGATCCTTGAAGCTACCTAAGAATGTACGAGTAACCAAGGTATGTTCTTTACCTTAGGCATACAATATTGGAAGTTTAGTGAAACTTAGTTGTTTTATAAATCATTTTAATATCTGGATATATTTCCCTTTTTTATAAAAGAAATTTTAGTATGAAGAGAAGAAAGGAAAAATAAAAGAAAAATAAACCTCACATGCAATTTCCTGGATAAGTGCTACCTTTGGTGGATAATGTTAAGCCCTCCCTCAAGTTTCCTTCTTCTAACCCCCTTACCCTCTTCAAACTAAGTAATATGATCATCTCTATCCCTATTATGACAGATGTCAAGGTTGATATACACTAATTCAGGGAATGCTATTCTGGCATTAGCTTCAAATTCCATTCATCTGCAACCTTTCCTGCTTTCCATCCTCAGGATAACAATATCATTGCTATAGGCATGGATGATTCTTCAATTCAGATATATAATGTCCGTGTAGATGAGGTATGATTGATGTTCATAAACTGTTTTTGCTAACTTATGATTTGTGTAATTTAGTGTTTATGCATAGCTTTCTTATTTGCAGGTTAAAAGTAAACTCAAAGGCCACACTAAAAGAATCACAGGTCTTGCTTTCTCTCATGTATTGAATGTCCTAGTTTCTTCTGGGGCAGATGCTCAGGTAATAGTCGTTCAGTGTAGATTTGCCTCCACAATCTGTTGATTAATTTTGCCTCCAAAATCTGTTAATGCCTTGTTTGATGGATGTTTTATCTAAGTTTGCAAGACATTCCTTTCCTTGCATTATTAATTTGTTTTAGTTATAATTTTGGAAATACAGAACATTTTATAGGTACAAATTTCATGTAGAATTGTTTAATTTATAATCGTTATTCATTCTCTATTGGAAGCAAGCAACTTGATACTCTGCTTTGAAGTCCTTCAAAGTCCACAATAGTTATATATGTGCTGCAAGAGACTTATGTGAAGATAATTGAGTAAAGATATTCCAAATTGTTTCGGTAACAGCTTTTTAGGCTGCCTTGAGCTTCCAATTCCAAGCTTTTGAGTTTCACTATTTTTTCACTCTAAAATGTCTGTTGAATTTAGAAGTTAATTATCATTGACAAACATTGGATTGAAGTAAATTATCATTAATTATTATCTGTGTATTGTGTTTCAGCAAAAAGAAAGTTTTGATGAAAGCAACAATGCACCAATTAGAATGCAGCAAGGAGTCTCCCAATGACGAGGATTGAATACAGCAAGAATGCAACATTACAGCATTCTATAAGTAGTTGAAGCTCTGAAGAAGAAGTAAAGAACAAGTAAAGAACAAGGACAAGTAAAGAAAAAGCTTTGTAAGCCATTAGAGATAAGATTTTGATTTTGATTTTGTTTTTGCGTGTTGAAGCTCTAAAGGAGTGGCTGCATTTTATAGTTCAGACTTTGGTGTAACTATGGCGGTGAGTTAAATGTTTCTCGTGGAATGCAATGGCAGTTGCCAACGACTGTGTGATGGATGGAGCCTCTTTGTCTTTAGTAGTTGTTATTTGGTTAAAATGGTTAGTGTTATATGGCCTTAACTTGTATTACATGCTATTTTTGGAAGATATTCACCAATCTCATAGTGGCTACTAAATGTAACATTCACATGGCTGAGTTGTGTGCTGTAAAATATCAAGAAAACTATGAATCTTGGATTTACCTCCAGGTACAAATCTAGTTGTAAAAATGGTGAAAAAATAGTGTTCAAACAACAGCTGGAATTATGTAAATCATGCACATATGCAGAAACAATCTTTTTATAAAAATACCGAGTGAAGAGTACTGTTATTTGAACATCTAAAATTTAGTGAAGCTTTCAATGTACCTAGATGATTAATCCAATATTGAGTTCATATTAATACTCAGTTTTGTGTAAAACAGTGTCATGCAGCATTTCATTTAAAAAAAAAACACAATGTTCTTTAAAGGCTTCTGCTTTCCACTTAAACACAATAAGAGTGCAAGCTTGAAACCTAGCCACTAATTTAATAAAATGTTGAGTTCCATAATAAAATCTTAACCGTGAAACCCAAAGCCACTTTAACGGTTGGGAAGTGACATTGGAAGTTGAACCACCTCATAATAAATAAATAACACAAAATCCAATGTAAAGAAGTAAATGAAATTTATTTCACACAACCAAGCCCTTTCATATGCCAGGGTTAGCCTTGGATAAGCCACGTTGAACTGGGGGCTATGTATACCGAACTATAACTCGTCAATAATCATTTAAAAGCTCAACCTGTCTCCCCCAAATCAGGCCAAGCTTGGGGCTGTGATATGACCAGTAAAAGTCGGTTACGAGTTATAGCTCGGTAACGCATAATCCCCGATTGTAACCGAACATGCAGAATAATCAGCATTTATTTTCGACCAATAACGTCGGATACGCAGTTAATTCTCGGACGTTACAAGAAAATGATCAGCTTCATCCAACCAGATATAAGGAGAAGGGCAAGAACCGAAAAGGTATTCAATCTTTTCCAAAGCAAATATATACACATATATTTCTTAACTAACTTGAGCGTCGGAGGATCTTTGCAGGTACCCACCACCTCGGTTCTTCCATCTCTGACGTATTTCGTGTTCCACCTTGGGAGTCTGCCGACCTTCATTGGAGAACGACCTATAGCTCGGCACAAATAGGCAAGAACACACAAGAATAGCACTATACTGTTGCTGAATTCATTTCGTTTAGTGACATAACTTGAGCCTAGTTTTTTACACTTGAGTAACTAAATAAAAGAGCATCAAAACTACTGAGATTTTCCTCCTTGAATTCCCTGTTTTGACAAAGGTATTACAATTTTATAATGTTCTCATCAAACCAATAAATATTCTATGAGGCTTGCTTTTGCTTTTCCTCAGAAAATCTAGGAAGTTGGACCAATGAGTTTTCTCAGGTGACACCTTCCAAACTCGACCAATTTTGATCTTCAGCGGCTACTACTGCTGAAGCTCCATCCTCACCATCAACAGATATTCCTCCATATGTTTGATTTTCTTCCGCGGTTCATAAGTAGCCTAAAAAGAAACACAGGAACTAGTTAAAATTTTAAATGTTGCATTCAAATTCACCATATCATATGTCTATTCACTTACAAAAGTAAACATACACATAGATGAGAATGACATGCTTTTCTTGCTTACATGGGTAGAACTATTATGCATAGCAAAATTTTCCTACAGCAAGTTATACATAGCTTAAACTAAGTTACTTTGATTTGATGACTTTCACATGGACCAAAACAACAAAACAAGAAAAAACTATGCATCTAGGAAACAGAAAATGCTGCAAATGCTCTATGCTGAGAGACTTTAGCGATAACTGTAACATTACTGTGGCAACTGAGACCACAAGAACAAATAAAAGCAAATATATTTTCGAAAGTCTTACTCCATCCGAGGCAAGAACAATGAACTCGTCTTTGTCTGTAAGAAGCCGGTGAGAAAATTCTGGTATAGAAATGACACCGTAATCCTTCAAACAAAAATCGCCAAATGCTCTAGCCATTGCTAATCTAGGTGCATCATCAAAAGGTAACCACACCCTTGGAACTTCTGGTTCATCTTGCAAGGCAAATACCTTGCCCTTGCACCTTTTGATTCTTTCAGCTTCCTTGTAAAAATTCAGATAAGATATCTCAAAGCAAAAACATAGACTGAACTGAGAAAGGATGAACAATGATGACAAAACTAAGTGATAGAATATACTAAAACTATGTAGGATGATTGGTCCCTCCTCAAGAATCACATTGACAACATCAAACTCTGAGGCTCCTGACATTAATTTAATCCATAAACTATGCATTGGAAAACTAAACTTAAGTAGAAAAAGCAGAGAACACAAGAGGCTTCAATTTTCAAAAGTGTTAACAACTAAATTTCTATGCATTTTCTTTCACAGAACAGAACATAAATCTTCATAAAATAGAATATCAAAATAAAGAGCAAGGCAACACACTTGTGATAGTGTCCAAGTTTTCTCATTCCATAGCAAGGAGGAAGAATATAAGGAACAAAAACCAATCTTTTTTAGACGGATTTAGATTGATGATATTCAAATTTTATTATCAAAACTAATGAGGCTTGATGTAAAACACAAGAAAATATTTGGATATTTAATCTGTTATTGAAATATTCATAGCCAACTAAGACAATAAACCTGTCATGACAATTGGAAAGTAAAAAAAGAAAATAAATCAGTTTAACAATCTGTTACTGCACCTATTTCAGAAGGTATTAAATTGCCTAAAATGCTCAAACAATGATTCAAGATATAAAAAATTCTCATGGAGTACAACCAAACATTAAATTGCTACTGGTTTTTCTTTGATACACGGTCTAGCAGTCCCCATCATATATCAACCTCAATGCACTACTGCATCCTATTGAACTTCGGATATTGTCCTTGTTGTACAACCTGTTCTCCACAGCACAAACAAATTTGAGAGAAAAAGAAAGGAATTCAGCAAATCATAATGGATATCAAATAGTTTAAAATTTACTAATCACTAAGTTATAACAATGCAATAATTCATCTCTTATTATTGATACCTGTAATAGCCACTGATTACTTCCATATGGTGGGATGGGAGCCCCATGGCTATTAATCAATTCTGAGTCACCTAGCCCAAACCCTAACTGCATAGATGCATTTACTTCTGTATTTGGCACTGCTAATGTATCTTGAGAAGTCATAGTGTCCTTGAGAAGCTCTTAAGAAAAAATGATACATGCAGTCAAAATTTCTATCAAGTATAACTACAACATAGAATTTACCAGTTTATTTTAATTCGTGTAACCACTATTGTAATATTGTATCTTACTAACCTCTTCTGTACCGAAGCTAGCTTGCGTCCCTTGAGAAGCCATAGGATCTTTGGAAAGCTCCTGTGACAAAAGAAGGCATAAACTCAAACTTGCTATCAAGTATAACTACAACATAGAATTTAACAGGTTATTTTGATTCAAGTAAAGCATAATGCCATTTTGAATTTGACTAACCTCTTCTGCACCAAAGCTAGCCTGTATGCCACCACCAATCTTATCACCCAAATTGTCACCCTCATTCTTCACAGGACAATTCTTCTTTACATGACCAGCATTGTTGCATTTAGTGCACCTCCGTTTTTCTCTCTCTTTTTTTCCCTTTGGTGCACCTTTTGTCTTGACAACTGAAGGGTCACCAACAAAGTTCGGCATGGGAGAATCTCTTCTTCCTCTTTTCAAGCACGACTTTTGCTCTAGTGTTTTGGTCAAACGAGAGACTTCATTCATAGTGTCATGGAAAGAAGGACCATCTTGAGCTCCTAAGAATACCATCCACGTAGCTGCCATTGACAATGCACCATAGCGCATTAAAAATTCTCTTTCTCCATCTTGCACAGTGCTTCCAGCTGAACTTTCGTCCAGATACTTTTTGGCATCCTTGGACCATCTTCTCAAAAGAAGACTTTCTGGAAACTTCTGTAAACCTACCCTTTTCATGGCACAAAACATGTGGCTACAGGGAATGCCTTCACTACTCCACCTACTACATTCACACTCCATATTCTCGGTGTTGCGCTCATAAAGTACGGTGTATATATGTTGTCCTCTGTCATACTCCTTAACTTTTAAAACAACAGTAGTTGATATATTTTCCTAATTTATAACATCTAATGCAACCACTCCTTCAATCTCTGTTTTTACTTTGCCAAACATCTCCCGTGTGTAAAAATTTGCAGCACAAAGCTCCAATGCAGCTAAGCGAGTTGTTAACACAGGCTCTCCGTACACCGTCTTAAATCGAGAAACTAATTTGTTGTGTCTATAATCCCTAAGAGCATGTTCAAGATTCTAGACTAGCTCTAAAAGACTTTGACGAATGCCAATAAACCTCTTGATGAAGTTGTTTATCCCTTCACACCTTGATGTTGTTCTAAATCCAGCACAGAATTTATCTCACAAGTAGGTGCTTGCCCAGCTTTTCCTCTTTTGATACTCATTTAGTACCCATTCATTTTCCTCCAACCCATATTTTTTTATCATATTCTCCCAATATTCTTCAAATTCATTCGGATGCCATGGAGCATACAAACATCTTCTGAAGTCGTCGGAAAAACCTTTGATTTTTATGTTTGCCGTTACATTTTTCTGAATGTGCCAGCCACATAATCGGTGAGTTGCATTTGGGAAGATTTCTTGAATTGCTGCCTTCATTGCCTCATCACCATCTGTGACCACAACACTAGGAGACTTGTTCAGCATGACATCTAGAAAGTTTTGCAACAACCACGTATATGTTGCCGTTTGTTCGTTCTCTATCAAGGCAAAGCCAAATATGCATGTTTGACGGTGTTGGTTACAACCCGAGAAGATAACCAACGGTCTTATGTACTTATTTTTCTGATAGGTTGTATCAAATGCAAGCACATCTCCAAAGCACTGATAATCCGCCCTACAAATGCCATCTGCCCAAAATAGATTCGCCAGCCGACTTTCATCAGTAGCACTGTACCTTGCCATGGCCATGGGGTCAACATCGGCTTTTCCAAGTAGATAGCTAATTGTTGCATTAGAATCCCCACCAATGAGCTTTGCACGACGAGTTCTTTCAATGTGGTTATCCAGATCCTTCTTTGTGAACCCGACATTAGCATAACCCCCGGCTTGGCCTACCATTAGTCCCATTATCTTAGCGCTTGGAAGACCATTATCGTGCATGGTGTTTGCCTGAGCTTTTTGAGCCTCATTCATCCCACGGTGGTTTGGAATTAGGTGTACCAAGCATTGGGGGATAAGATCGTGGTTGTGCTTCTCAACTAATTTTTTAACTCTCCAAGCTGAAGTTTTGGTGTCAAAGTACACCGCAAGCATGGCTTCACAACCCGTACGAGTCAGCGCTTTATGCTCCCTCTTCCTGTTCAAATTAGAGATGTATTTATCGGCTCTCTTTCCTTCCTTGTTGTAAAAAAATCGCCTTCTGCGTTGTGTTCCATCTTTTCCACGCGCTGTATCACCCTTGCGAACTCCGAACCCGACACACCTTGCATAACGCACATACAAGTGATAAGCTGCATCCGATGTTTCAAATCTCTGGTTTATAATATCATCGACTATCACAACAACACACTTGCTACTGCTGCCACCGCAATCACAAGTGCAATTTACAGTCTCTTCCACACCAGTCATCAAGCAATCTTCAACGTTCTCTTCTGAATTGAGTGGTTCCGAATCAACATCCATTGCACCCAGACTCGTTTTCTTTCTAATTCTATATATGTAAAAAAGTGAAAATTTTACCCCCTAAACAAGAACAGGTAGAAGTAGGAGATATACATATAATTTTCTACTTCTTCAAGACACCTTAGAATTGTATTTTGCAGATCTCAGTATATTTAATAGATTCAAATTCAACTCCAGTATTTTATCCAATATATTTCAAATAATTTGATTCAGAGCATAATCCTAATTCAGATACAAAATAAATACCGAAAAAAATGACAAGTCTAAATCAACAAAATATACTTTAAATTTAGGTTAAATTTCAACTCCGTCTAAGTTTTGCACACCCTTACCAAGTTACCAAGGTTTCTCAAACCAAACAAATGAACACTAAATTAGATGGTTGCACACTAAATTAACAAAAAAGTCAAGCTTAGGCACTAATTTAATTGCAGAAATATCATTTCTTCAAAAGTAAACACTAACACGTCCAATATCATTTACAGTTTCATTTAATTAAGAAAAATAAAATTGGTCAACCAAACATGGCAAGCACTTAACCCAAACATGCAAATATGAATTTAACATAAGTGAAATGTGAAATGGAGAAGGAAATGAAAGAAGGTTGACAGGAAAGCATGAAACATCCAGCATAGACACATTCTCTTGGGTATTGCTTGAAATTACCTATTGCTTAAAATTCGAATTTAAAATTTAGAGTTCAACAGAACTCCTACATTCTTGATCTATTTCGTCAGAACAAATGATCATTTGTGCTATATATATATAAAAGGAAATGAGATTTTTTTTTATTATCTTCTTCGTTTTTATTTATATTTGTTGGTTTCTTTCTTGACTCATCTATCTACCCTTTTGAGTTCTAAGGTATGTGTAACTGTGTCCACAACAATGTTATACACTATGCTTATTTTTTCAGTTTGTGATCAGACACGCAGGTCAATGCATAATTGTTATTGTTAATGGATAATCTTAAGAGTAATTGTAAAGCTTTAAATGATAATAAACTTTTCCATCAACGTATAAGTTTTGTTAGCACACAATGTAATTGAGCTTAACCCTTGATATTATTAATTTATTTTTTGGTTTCAAGGAACCTAAATAAACCCTTTTATTAGTATAACTTTCTTTTTCTCTGTACATATGTACACACTCAGAAGCTATTCATATTCATACTTCATTTATACACTGCTTTTGACAGAGAATTGAAGGATGGCAAAAAAACAAAAGGGTCCTGCAATAGGAATCGATCTTGGAACTTTATTGTTAAAGCTTAAGACAGTAATAAAGCAAGAATTTTATCTTCTATGGAAACGTCCTAATAGCATAGAACTTGCAGGGACTCGCTAACCGTGGTTGCTCAATCCGTGTGGGAAGAGACACAGAAAAGAATGACAAAGGTAAGTTTCCAGTAAAATTGCAGTAGGTTGAGTTGAAGGAATTGTAACATTAGACTACCTATTCCTTCTTTAGAATATTTGCTTTGCTAAATGCTAATGTATCAACTTGAATTTACTAATGCTAATGCCACATATACTGCTATGAAAAAATGCTATGCATCCCTTGTTTATTTGCCCAAAATCACCCCGTTAAGTAGGTAGTCTATAAAAATATAAAATCCTAAATTTTTGTTGCATCTTTCTAGCACTTTAAATTCGGACAAGAACCCTAGCTATGTAACATTGTTTTTCTGGTATTACTTTTCTCAATTGAATTTTACTTCATTTCCTTTTCCGTTCCAATTTTACCTCTGCAATTATATTTTTTTATATTACTGTTTCCCTTTCATCATTACTTCTTATTTCAAAATCAATTTCAATTTTAGTTACCAGTTTTTTGCATAACCCATTTAATTCTGTTTGATCCCAATTATATAATTATTAATAAAATAGTAAAAAATCCCAATTTTGGCTTCAATCATTCATACCGTTCATCTTTTTATGAATACCCATGTGCCCATATTGGTGATCTTCACTCAATGTGATTATTTTTGACAAAAAAATCAAACACAGCAACCAAACACAAAATAGACGAAGAGGAAAATTTGTTGAAAACTCATCAGATTGGGACCAGGTTGTGCGAAGGAGGCCGAGGAGTTGCTGAAGGCGAGGAGGAAGTCGGGGAATTGCTGCTTCTGTCTCGGCGTCGACGGGCGCAATGACGGTGCGAGACTGACTACGAGGCAGTGACAAGACAGGGAGCGGCGACAACGTCCAGGTCCGGGAGCTGCTGCTACTGCCGCCAGTGACGACGACGGCAAGGAAGGCACGCGAGATTGGAGCCGGGAGAGACTGACGACGAGCTTGTCGGATGATGCTGATAGAAGGAGAAAACTTGGGTCAATGAGATATGAGAGATGAGAGAGCTTCTGTGAAAGTGACGTTGAGGGAGGAGAAGGGATTATAAAATGACGTAGTTTGGTGGACTGAAGAAAAGGACAAAAAAAGAAAAAGACTCGGACCGGTTTATTTAAACCAGCTAGGTCGAACCGGATTTAAAGTATCTGGTTTAAAAATAAATTTTATTAACCGGTTTTATAAAACACCAATCATAAAGTGACACGTCAGCAACTTTAAAAAAAGTTGTTTTTGTCAACTTTATGTGAGTCTCCCCCTATATTTAATTGACTAAAAATGTTTGAGAGTAAAAGAAATATGGGAAGTGGCCCCTGTGTCTAAAATCCAATCATGTGAACTCACAACACGAGTGAAAAAAAAAAAGATATGATATATATCTATTGATGGTGCATGAATTGTTATCAAATTTTTATTATTAGAAAATTCTTGATGTTATTAAAAGAGAGCTATTAGTGCTTTCTTTTGCTTAGATGAAAACAAGCTATCTAAATTGATGTTCTTATCCTTTTTAGGAGAAGGAGTGATGCTGGCTTCTTCATTCTCTATAACATTGATAATATTAATAGAAGTCATAAAGTGATTCACTGCCTTAACTTGATTTTGTTGCATGTGTGGTGGAAAGTCATGTGTATGGTATCAAGTGTCTACCAAATGTCCTGTTTTACCACAGTATGAACATAGTCAGAATGCACCTCTTTCGTTGCCTCTTCCACGTACACTACGCTTCCTTCCTTGACCAGGAATATTAGAGGATGTGGCTCAAAATTCACAATTTTATTGACCATTTGGTTTTATCTCAAAAACATTAATGGCAGCAGAATTTACTAATGCATTAGAATTAGGCTCAATATTGTGCACTTGTTGTCTTTCTTGTTAGAGAAGAAGAGAAAAAGCTATTGTAACATCTGGAAGACTTCACGAGTATTATTTGAGAGTGTACATTTACATATTAGTCATTAAGACCTCTGAGAAATCGAATCACATATGACTGATGTCTATAATGGTGCATTATATCCAAACCACAACTACAAGTGCTTTCACAAAGACAAGTGGGTATAGATCGAAATTCATCTAATTCTTCCCAAATAGCTTTCAATTTTTTGTAATAGAGGTGGTAGACATCTCATCTTACTTTGTGGTGAACAAATCTTCTTCCAACTTAGCAATTCAAAACAAATCATTCTCATAGAACCTGTGCTTTAGGTCCTTCCAAAGCTCATATGCCACACCAAAGAACGCTTTGCAGAATTTCAGAACTCAGTGAGCCATGCAACCATGACAAGACAAAGAAATTGGACCGATCCCATGCTTCATAAGTGTCATCATCTTTATTGGGTTTTAAGAGAGTGCCATCTACAAATTTAATTTTATTCTTTGATTTTAGGAAAATCCAAACGGATCTAGACCAACTGTGATAATTTAGGGTTGTTAATGAAGTAGTTGTGACTTGTGAATAAGAGTCCTGGAATTTCACTGGAATGTAGGTAAAAGCAGCTCAATGGGTCTTATGAGCTTAGTTTTGTAGTGCTCGTTTGGAGAATTGAGCCATCATCTTAGCAAATTTGTGAAAATCAGCAGCAGTGAAAGTTTGATATTCTAGATTCACCACTACTTTATTTTCAGTCATCGTGGATGAACGAATTGACAAGCTCTTCTCTCACGAACATTATGCAAAAGTATACTTCATACGTGGTGAATAATTCACCTTTTTTGTTAGCTTCCACGCTCACTATGAAAAATTCATTCTTCAACAAAATATAGTTTCATACATTAAATGTTGTTTATAGATAAATTTTTTAGATTAAATTATTGCACCTGATTGTTATGCCGCTTCTGCTATTTCTTTTACTTTTCGCATTGATACATTTTAAAAGTTTGATTTTGATATAAATTTATAGTGTCAAAATTTTTACATTATTTTCTAATTAGAATTAATTATACATCATACAAACTTTCGGTATCTCATCATTTTTTTATCTTCTCTTACTCGTATATTACCTATACATAATACTAAATATATTCATATATACATGGACGCTATCTGTATATTGCACGTGTTTTAAACTTGTAGTATTTTAAAAATTGGATCGTTCTAGCCAATTTAGTAGAAAAAAGTAAAATGATCATTTTTACCATTCAATTAAGAGAAATAATTGCCAATTTTATATAAAATTTGTTTCAAAAACTCGTTAATTAAAACTCAAAAGGTTCTTGTTTTTTTTTTTTTTTACAAAACAGACTTATACTCTAAAAGTAAATAACAAAATTGACAAACCAATTTTAATTAGCACGGAAGGTCTTAGATTTAGTAGTAAAAATCTTTGCTTTATAATAAATAAACCCAAATTTGAGACTTGGCTAAAGCAAGCAATGATGCTAATCACAACTCCAACCACAACTTATTCTCCACTTTTTCTTTTTGTTAGGGATGGAAATGGGTCAAGCCGGCCCAAGTTTCAACTTAAATGAGTTTGGCCTACGTTGCAAATAAATAGCCTAAGTCTAGGTCTATTACCTTTTATAAACTTTTTTTAAGGCTCGAGTCTGGCCTACTTAAAAGCCGGATAAGTTCATGAACCTATTTG